>NC_139348.1:100778657-101088657 GCF_055883805.1 Amblyomma maculatum | reverse complement strand
CGCTTCTCTCGGCTTGTGTCTGAGAAGTGTCACATTGCAAGAAACTGGCGGACTTCGGTCTCCACGATTTCCTGGATACACTTGCGCTACCAATTCTCTAGTCTGTCCTTCGCCCCTAGAAGTGCCTGCCTTGCCGCAGGTGCCCCTTCCTGAACGCCTGAGATGTCTTTGAGGGTCGGGAAGAACGGCTGCCATTCTTTCCCCATTCGTGAGGCCATGAACAATGCCTCAAAACCCTCAACTGCTGTACTTAAACCAACGATCCCAATGTCTCACATCATGCCTCTAGATTGAACACTGTTGTAATGTTCTCCCGTCGTCGAGAGTTCACGGTGTGCATGAAAAGGTGCCGACCTTTCTGGTTTAAACCGAACCTTTTAAAATGCTTTCAGCCTGACTTTATCGGCGTTTTTCGGTTTAAACCGAAATGTCCAACCCCTAGTTTGCAGTATATACCTCACATGAACAGGGGTGTAGCTTGTGCACAAGGAATAAGAGCTTACAATCCGATATTAATAAGATACGAGTTATTTGACCATGGACACTGCTATACGTGAACGTGCGTTATACGGGGAATTTCAGTATAGAGGCCGATGTTGACGTCATCTCATCTTTCCACGCAGAGCCCTTATCAAACGCCAACATCGGCATCTGGACAAGCCAGAAACATACGGTGTGCGCGGTATCAGCAAGATCAACATATGCCAAATTGGCCATCTACAGAGATGAGATCTGCGTGTGATAAGGCCGACGCCATAAGACTCTTTCATTAATTTCCAAGACTTATCGTCCGGGACCATGCAGCGCGGTTGAAACAACGCAGTAAACATGGGCGTCTGTTTAAGTTTACATGCCCTCGTGACGGCGCGTCCGCAACGTGTGTGCCATGTGTTTCGGAATATAAGTTGCGACTCACCATGTAGTCACGGACTCAGTGATTATCGCGACAAGTTATCCCACACTCGCAGTGAGCACCGGGAAACAGGAATATGTATCGCTTTTATTTGGCAGAAGCGTCGACTACAGAAAGGCGGAGAAGCCGAAACAGACTGATGTTAGGTTTTGTCTTTCTAGCTGTCTTTCTATTTACGTCTGGCGATGTATCACTAAGTTCTCCGTGTCTGTCTCCCTGCGTCTGCATATATCTGTCCGTCCGTTACGCCGATTCGGTTTCCATCCCTTCGTTCGCCTCTGCCCG
The DNA here is from genome assembly GCF_055883805.1 of Amblyomma maculatum. NCBI lineage: Eukaryota > Metazoa > Arthropoda > Arachnida > Ixodida > Ixodidae > Amblyomma > Amblyomma maculatum. The sequence continues at coordinate 101,087,459 of NC_139348.1, read as the reverse complement.
TCTTAATGTGTTTGTCTAACAACCATTTAATCAATAAAAAGAAATGAATGAATGAATTAATTAATTGTTCATTGATTGCAATGAGTCAGTCTATCGGTCACTAAAATGCTTATAGAGTTATATTTTAGAAAGCACTTTTTAAACAGTTTCTGAGGCATCGGACGATAAAGAGAGAATTTTATTTTGGGAAACACTGCTTTGCTGGTTTAATGAAGCTCCAAAAATGTCATTTGTGAAGTACCTGCGTCGAAGCAAAGAGGGAGTTTCTAGTGTCCGGCAGAAAACCCGCTTCAAACAGGTGCCGAATATTCATTGCCTCCTCCCCCCTCCCCGCTTTCCCAGTTCCTCTAACCATATTACACTCTCATTGGCATTATCTATGTATGCTCACTTTGATAAACGTTTCCTTCGTCGGATGCTGCATACTAATGATTTAGATCCCGCGTATAAGCTACGATAACGAAAAGGGTTGTACTGGAGTTGAGGACAAAGCAGACAGATATGGAACGGAAAATGATATGTGTAACGTTAAGAGATAGGGAGCGTGCAGAGTGGATCAGAGAAATAACTTGAGGTAATCACATTGTAGTGGAAATCAAGAAGAAATAGGCATGGGCAAGACATGTAGTTCGAAGAGAGGATAACCGATGGTCGCTTAGGGTAACAAACTGGATTCCAAGGGAAGGAAAGCGTAGCAGGGAGCGGCAGAAAGTTAGGTGGGCGGATGAGGTTAAGAAGTTCGAAGGGGTCAAGTGGATGCAGCTAGCACATGAACGGGGTTAATTGGAGAAATATGGGAGAGGAATTCGCCTTGCAATGGGTATAATTCGGATTATGATGATGATGATATTATGCTAAAGAAAGGACTTCACAAAAAATCGCAAGTTTTCTCACATATCACCGACAAAGCATATGAGAGCTGTACAGTACGAAACACGGTACGTGCGCTGTAGCATTTTCGGCCGCATGAGGCACGTAGTTGCCCGGAGCTTCGAGTCGGCAGGCCTAACCAGAGCGTGACTACTCTATATTCGGGGGAGCGTGGTTATTTATTGCTGTCACTGCGATTAGTTTTTGTTGTGTTTCTATAGAGTTGGTCCCGTTTTGTGCGCGGAGCGAAGCCGCGAGAAGGCCGTGGCCATACCGGAGGCACTGAAGCACGGCGCGACGCCTGATTAGGCTTCGAGCGAGGAAACAGAAACCGTCGTCGGAGGCTTAATTAACCCCTTTATTGCTGGTCTTCTTTTGTCGGTCCCCGCATTTGTAGATTCGAGCTCCATTACGAGCACGCGTACGCATCACGCACGCGTCCCCGGCCTAGAATGCACAGCTGCCACGTGTTAACCAGTGTTTATTTTTTGGGTGCGAACGGGCCTTGGGGATAACGTGCGGCCACTTGGGCGACCACGCATTGTGCGAATCGGTTTAAAGTAGACAAAATAAGGCACACTGAACTACATCGCGATTTATCCCGAAAAACGCCACTGATGCGTGGTGATTAAACGAGCGAAATTGCGGACAGCAGCGCGGCTTTCTTCACAAAGTGTTAATTTTTAGAAATGCAACGATGGGGCATACGTTGAACCCTCTCTTCGCCCCAGTTCAGTCGGCCCCACTGCTCGCCCAGATACGTCTATTCACTCCTCGGACATACGATAGACAGATGATAGGCCAGTGTCGTCAAAATATTGATTTTGTTTTTATTTTTACATTTCAACATGGTTAAAACTGTTGGGACGCAAAATTTTTCTGACTGTATACTTTCGCTTTGGGGATGTGAGCACTTAGTAAACATCGATTACCAAGTGTCATCGGGAGCATTCAATAAATTATTTGCAGTTGAATTTATTTATTCCCCCGTTTCACTTTCGGTTTCATGTACCGAACGAAGGTTCCAACGTCACAAATAAGCATGAGACCACACGACGTATGCAAAAGCTATAATGTATTGACCACTTTGCATATATTGTTTCGCGTAATATATTACACTAAATTTCTCCAGAAATAAGAATGACTGAGGTTGGTCAGAAAGGTATTATATTGCAATTTGTTGAGGTCTCACATGATCTGATGCTCAGTATGAAGTAAGAACCATCGCTCAGCAACCTGAAGCGGAAACTGAAACTATGGCAGAACAAATTCAATTATAAACTATTAGCTGGTTCAGTTCGTGGGGCTTAACGTCCCAAAGCGACTAAGGCTATGAGGGACACCGTAGCGGAGGGCTGCGGAAATTTCTGCTACATATAGGGCCTTTAGCATACTCTGACATCGGACCGTACCTGCTCGCCTAGTTTCTCTCCTCCGCAGAAAAGCGGCTGCTTCGGCCGGGATAAACTAAGTTGCTGATCGTAGAAAAAGTAGAAAACGTTCACGCTCTCATTTATTTGATTTTATTAGCTTAAGGACGAGGGGTATTATATAAGGGGCGAATGGCGGCAGAATGCAAGATGCTATAGCTCTTATTGTTATTTTACGGATAAAATGCTTACATCGCATGAGTTAGGATGAATGTATGAATATCAAGTGGCTCTGTTCTGAATCCCGTCGAGGGCATTAGCAAGATGTATTTGGTGAGGATTCCAAACTAGAGATAAATATTCTAATTTCGCTCAGACCAATGCTGTGTAAGCAAGTTGTCTTACATGAGGAGGGGCACTACAGAGGCGAAGCTTTAAGAAACCAAATGATTTGTTAGAAGATGAGGTAATGTTCGTTACTTGTGCATGCACTGTTTCACAATACCCGCCGGGCCTTGCGGATGCCATTTCGCGCAGCCCTTTCAATTCCTTTTCTAACAGCCCGGTCGCATACATGGCAGAATTACTTTTGAAAAGGAATTAAATTGCATTACTAATTACTTTGCTGAAAATCACAGAAAAGTAATTAAATTACATTACTCATTACTGCTCCCCAAAAGTAATGAAATTACATTACAATTACTTCTACTGAGTAATTTAGTTACTTGAAATTACTTTCTATTTTCGATAAATGCAAAAACTAAGTAAAGCTATTAAACAAAACAACTTGTTCTCCAGAGTATTCTAGTTGATCTGCTCAATTCTGTCTCCTTTTGCCAGTCCGTTACGCTGGCTTCGGATTGCAGCACGTCGTTTCTGCTTTCGCGCACTCTACTTTGTTGTCTATTGAAGGAGTAATGGCGCACTTTAGTAAAAGTAATTTCGAGAGGAATTAATTACTTTGCTGCGAAATTAATAACAAAACGTAATTCCCTACATTACTAAATTAGCAAACGCAAAAAGTAATTCATTACATTACAAATTACCGAAAAAAGTAATTACATTACAGTAATTTCATTGCTGTAATTCAATTACTGCCATGTCTGCCCGGTCGTGATTGTTCTGTACCCCAGACAGCAAAAACCGCCCAACATTGCGTATTGGGCCAACGTAGGGCGTGCATCGCCAATGAACTCCCAATGTTGGGCCGACGGCTTGTGGGTGACTGCCGTCTTTTCGGGCTCGCGTGCTTCGCGCGCTTACTCTCAGTTCCTCTTCGCTGGCTGGTTAAGGCTAGACGTGTGTATAGCGGTCGAGCTGGGGTCCCAGGTTTTCTATTTACGGCGAAACAGCAGCCGCACCAGCAGGGCTGGCGTGCCGGGCGACTCTGGAAGCAACTCTATCTACCTAAGTGCGTGATAGCGGGAAATTTCGTGGCTTCTGCATATTGTGACCCGCTAGGTAAATAATGCCACCTGATGAAACGACACTGCGTTGAATGAACAGTGAAAGCGTTCGCAAGACCCAAAGCAACCTCTCCTTCTCTCTCTCTCCCTCTCTCTCTCTTTATGTTAATGAATACAATGCGCCTCAAGAAAGGGCGACGGGTTATGGTCACGCCATGGTTGGATCACTAATAAATTTTTCCATTTTCCCAGCCACTGTCTCGTGAGTATATAAGCAGATTGATTTATGGAACTAGTCCATGAGCGAAGCTATATTTTGTTACGTTGCGTCATGTTGAAATTTGATAGCTGGAATTATTAGAAAATACGTCACTAATCTGCGATTCGTGAAGGCGCTGCCTTGCTATAAGCAACTGAAGGGACAAGCTGCGAAGCATACATGGCAAAATTACTTTTGAAAAGTAATTAAATTACATTACTCATTACTGCTCCTAAAAGTAATGAAATTACATTACAATTACTTCTACTGAGTAATTAAATTACTTTTAAATTACTTTCTAGTTTCCATCCATGCAAAAACTAATGGCCCGTGCTGTAGGAGAGAGGGAAGGAATAGCTCTCTGGGACAGAATTTGGCGACAAGACGAAAGAATGTGTCCTTCGCGTCCGGAGAATAATTTTTTGTTTTATTTATTAGTATAGCTAATAAATAAAACAAAAACTTATTCTCCGGACGCGAAGGACACACATTCTTTCGTCTTCCCGCCAAATTCTGTCCCAGAGAGCTATTCCTTCCCTCTCTCCTACAGCACGGGCCATTACAAAAAAAAAAAAAAAAAAGAAAGAAAGCACGTTGTCGAACCGTTGTGAAATGACCGGCGAACCCAGCGTCTTGCTGGCACGGAGCTGTCTCCGCCATTAGAAGGGCTCGAAGAAGCTAGGTTATTTATTGCTTCCGCAGTCCCAAGAATCGACGTCGGCACATTTGTGCTCACTGCTCAGTAATGCTCAAGCCACGGTGCCTCACGTCATGGACCTTTCCGCCTATCTCCCCCAACCCCAATCCTCCCCCGCCCCGTGGTGTAGAGTGTAACCAGGCACCACTGTGCCCTAGCCGACGCAACAGGGGAGTGCCGCTGCGCAGCGCTCCCAACTAGTTTTCAGCTCCAGCCTTCTTGCACCATTTCTCCCTTCGGGATTCCCTTGACGCCTTGTATCCTGCTGCTTGGAGAAGGGTTGCCCCTGCTACACACGAGGTCTCAGACGCACTGTTCTGCTCAATTCTGTCCCCCTTTGCCGATCCGTTACGCTGGCTTCGCTTGCCGCACGTCGTTCCTGCATTCGCGGCACTCTACTTCGTTGACTATTGAAGGAGTAGTGGCGCACTTTAGTAAAAGTAATTTCGAAAGGAATTAATTACTTTTGCTGCGAAATTACTGCCAAAAAGTAATTCATTACATTATTAAATTACCAACCCGAAAAAGGAATTCATTACATTACAAATTACCGAGAAAAGTAATTTAATTACAGTAATTTCATTACTGTAATTCAATTACTGCCATGTCTGCTGCAAAGCATGACCATTGTCCAATATAGACGGGCAAAGCAGACAGATAGGATTAAAAGTTAACAAGCAGAAAACTATAATGTCCAAGGTAACGGGAGTTAGCAACAGTTGACAGCAGTGTCACATGGTGGTGACAACCCCGTAGACGACCAACGAAGGGACAGGCACGACACTTAACTCAACTCTTTATTGGGCTGACTTCAAAAGAACCAAGATAGGCGGTGACGATAGCAGTAAACGCACTGCAGCGCTCAGTTTAAAGTCAGGAAGTTTGCAGGGGTCAAGTGGATGCAGCTGACACAGGACCGGGTATACATGAAACAATATAGGAAAGGTATTTGCCCCGCAGTGGATATAGCTCGGCTGATGATGATTATGATGAAACACTGTCCAGGTAGGCAGCCTCTAGTACATAGTAAGCACGTACCGCTATGGGTATCATGCGGAGAGCACTGGCTACTCATACGTTCTTCTCTGGGTTCAGGAAATACAAAGAAAACGAGGCCATAACGCGATTTAACTACGGGAATGGTCGTGTAAGCAATAAAAATAACGTATACAGTGGTAGCATGCAGCTTGATATCCAACATGCGATGATGCCGATCCCCTGTACGGAAAGACAGGCGGTATCTTATGGCGACCCTGGGCGAAGTGTTAGGGCCGTATATGTCACGAACACCATATATGCTGTCAATCTGCAAATATTTCCAATGAACAATCGTTTTTATCTATATGACGCTGAATGGTCACTCCTCGAATGTTCTACTTTTTGTTTACAATAAATGTTAAGCTTGTTTAGCAAAACCCTACGCTGCTGCAGAACGTGATATAGTTTGGTTTAAAATCCTATATTTAATTTTGCACTACTTCAGGGTACATTGCCGTTATTAGAAGACAGACGTTGACTGCCTCGGTATAGATTTACATTTTCATTTTTTTATGATCTTATTGACCTTAAAATAAGCCCTAAAGTCATGTTAAGAGCACAATTACGCACTGCTCAACGATTAAAACTTGCTAAACAATAAAGGCGGCTTTCAGCAATGGGTTTTCCGCTTTATTATTTTTTGAAAATAAATTTTATCTTTCCAGCGTACCATACATGCTGGTTACATTCGAGATACATAACAAATAAGCCAATGGAAGAAACAATATCGTGCTGCGCTGCGAATATAACACAAGAATATTATATCTCTTTCTCTTTAGCCGTTAATACCATGCGCTAGGTCGGAAAAGAGTTCTACTATGGGTACACAGTGTAGAAATCTGCGGTAAAACCATGTTCATTCGGACGAAGATGTGTTTGGTCTCAGCATACTCTATGAGGTATTTTAATAGCATGTGCTATAGAATTTTTGAATTACATGTAAAAGAGATTGCCCTGCAAATAGTGATAGCGCATCGTCCCTTGATTTATAGATAGCAACCACTTTTGCTATTTTCTATTCAGCTTTAAGGCATAATCATGGCTTGATTTAGAATGGATAAGATAGATGTATACTCGCTGTCTGGTTCTGCATAGCGCTTAACGGACACTTTGGAATGTCGTCAGGACTGCAGCTATTTATACATCCAAGCTAAACAACAGGAAATAATACTATGCAGGCACAGTATTGTGAGAGCGCCTGGCAACTTGTATATGCCGATTGCACGAATGCCGATATATTGCCAGTTAACCTGTTTTAGCTGCCATAATATGGGTATTAAAAAAGCTTCATTGTTACTGCTTTATTTGGCTCACAATTTGCCCGTTATATTTTCATTTCACCAAAATAGAGCGCTCGCAGCAGGCTTATTAAACTTGCTTCACGCCGTCTCCATGAACTTTAGAAGACCGTCTCACCTGTGGTAGTATACACTTGGTTTCTCGGTGTCGGACTGCCAGCATTAATTACTAACTCAAGCACAGAAGCTCTAACTACATGACTTCTTTGTGTGCTTTCGCTGCGTTGTGACTATATCCGAAGCACATCTGCGCCTAAGGCGCACGCTTCGCCCCCCCCCCCCCCCCCCCCCGAGATCAGCCGACATCCACTGGAACTGGTTAATAAGGCTAATAAATTAGTCTGCGCTATTGAGGCAAAAAACGTTTGCTGAATTCCGGGCCCTCAATTCATTTCGCGCATTTAAATCAGGCGTTCAGCGCTAAGCTAGTGATGCTAGTGAAGTTTCAGAGAGAAAGAAAGAAAGAAAAGCAGAGGTCACGGCAGTCGGCGCCATCTTCGCCATCTTCCCGGACGCCGAGCAGAGACAGCACATGGGGTGCCAAGACGTTAACGACACTGAAGTCGCACCGGCGTCGCTTGTCTACCAACGTGGGCATGACGGTGAACAATAGAAACACTCGAAACACTCATCGTTGTGCGTCGCTCACACGGTCTCCTCAGGGGCAGGCGAGAGAAAGACCATTCTGAAAAGGAGCGAAGGTGCAGGGAAGGCTACGTTTCCAATATGCCACCGGGCAGAGCTGCCCACCCGGTCCATTAAGGGGCAGCCGAATTGTTGGCTGGGCAGTTTCACTCAAAGGAAAACGGGAGTGCGCTTAACAAGACACCAGAACACACAAACAGACAGGCCTTGCACTGTCTCTGCGCTTTCTTGGACGACACCGGAGCCGGACGTGGTGGCGGCGGCTGTCCTCAGACCGCTTCCCGTGAGAAGAGTGCTCCCGAGAAAGTGCGACTGCTCCAAGCGCGCGCCCACGCACGGATCATTAGGCCTAACAGACGAGAGGGCGGTTAGTGCTAACGCGGCGCCTCCGCCAGCGCCGCCTTCGTTTTTCCCGCCCGCTCCGGCAACGACGACCGCCACTGTGGCGGTTTGGGAAGAAAGAGAGAGAGAGCGCGCTGCTGCCGCTGCGGGTTCCGGTGCTTAGGGCTCGTTGACGAGTGGCAGCGCTTCGGAGCACAGCTGGGAAGCGGCCGTACAGCCAGCACCCACGGCTTAGCTGCTGGCGCCCAAGGAGCGAGGCGGGCGTGCGTATGTTGTTGCGCCGATGGTCGCCGATTGTGCATGCCGCGCTGGCTTTCCTCCTTTCTGCTTGAAGCACGGTGACGATTTGGCGTGCGTGGCAGACCTCGGTCGGTAATGCGGAGTCTGTTTCGGGGTCGTTAAGACGAGTAGTTCCGGCACCAGCAGGGCAGACAGAAAGCGGAGAGGATTTGTCAATTGTCTGTGGGTGCACCGAGGATTTTATTTCATTCCTTGACGATTTCGCCTTTGGGCTTTGAATAGGCAGCGAAGTCCTCCAATTTTTTTTTTAACAAACAAGAAAACGCACCATGATCTTGCACACCAGATGTAGACAAAAGAAGACACGGTAAACTAAGTTGATGTAAACGAAGCTCTAGGAGATAAAAGAGCTATTGTAAATTTTATGGTGTTTTTTGCCTATCATTCCCGTCCTGTATTCGTATTTTATGCCATTCACTTGTAAATAAAAATAAACTAAAATTATGCAGCTATTATACATTCCATTTCGTTGTCTGTGCATTCAATGAGCATTCTGCGTCTACTGGCCAACAACTTTATAATTTTGGTGTGGTGCTAGCTATAGCCTCAGTATATACGTACGTGGCGAAGTACACCCTCGTCGCATGGATGGTGTTCTATCTAAATCACAGAGAATGGTGGGAGGGAAGTGCATGAATGTGCAGGTTAGTGTTTAAGTGAATCTGGGAATGCATTCTGAGCCACATAGTTTCGCTCAGAAGGGTCCCCTGGGCTGGAAACTTTTGATAAAGGCTGTACATTAGTTATAAATTCAAGCTGCACCTCAAAGGCATGGACGACTTGAGAAAACGAAATTCACTAAGGGGCCATGGCGTGCACAGAAGAAAGAGTTCTGTCCCCTGACAAACGAGCTGAAAACAAAGCGGTAACAAGATTTACTCCCCCCCCCCCCCCCCCCACACACACACACACACACGAGTTGTTTTTCTTCTGGACTGAACTGGAATTTGTGAAATAAGACTGCGAGATTGGATACCTCATGCATTCAGATGGCGCCAGCAGTAACTAAAATAACTCCGTATGCATGATCTTAGGTGCGAGGAAAAAGGCGACGCTATGTATAAAGCAGGTCCGCCTATCTGGACATCTGCAGGATGGTGCTCCTCGAGGAGAATCAATTATGGTCGGGACAATGGCCGCCCTTGCAACGCGGCGGCGGCTGCTGCTATTACGAGTAGGTGGCAGAGCCGAGCCAGCGAAGCCGTCGTAATCGTTCGTCTAATAACAGGGCGTATATGTAGAGCAGCGTATCGCTTCTATAAACATACGGCTCTTCTCCAAGTCGGCCGGAAACCCTGAAGCGTTCTCCTAAGACATGGGCTGAGGGGCTCAACAAAGAGCTTCCCTTTTGCCCGAGTTGTACTTTTGATCCAAGGCTTCATGACGAGGACATGCATTGGAAGCTGTCGCTTGTACTTCGGTTCTTTTTTTATTTTAATTTGCAAGCGTTTGTCGTTCGCCGATTAAGGAAGGACACTGCTGCGTGGAAGCTCTTTGCTTCCTTTGCCGTTCTTTGCTGTTTAATTCGCAGCTTGAAAGCATGCGGGGTGCATAGGATTCGCCAGTGGACATGAAACAAGCACACGGGTAAAGACAAATACTGCGCGAGACTGCCGCAATTACGTCCTTGTGGTGTGCCTTTGTCTCCACGTGCTCTCGTGAATTCGAGCATCTTATACAAGTCCAGCTATTCGTGCTGGGTGTGGAAGCATGTCACCGTGCATGACGTGATGGGAGGGATACAGCTGCTATTCGTGTCTATATGCACAGGCGGGAAGTTTTGCAAGTTTCCTAAGCCATGCACATTTTTACAGAGGCCGCAGATGTCACCAGACAATAAACGGTGTAATTCACGACGCCAAGGAACGCTCCGTTGTTAATAACACCTGTATACACATCCCTGGTCGATGTTTTATGATCATATGAGACACTGGCCACTCTTGAGACGTTAATAAATCCCCAACGCCTCCTCGATATTTAGTATCCGGTTAGAAGGTGTGAGCGGTGCCGCAAACAAAGGCGTCAGTAGCTACGCAGCGTTGTGGTTGTAAAGAGTCGCATGAGTGTCCCCGAGACTATTTAGAGTGCAGCTGTGTGCAGTGAAAAAAACTTACCACCGCGATTAATTTGAAGTTATCTAGCTACAAGCCGTGTGTACATCTTGTAGATAAGAATGATCTAAGCTTTAAAGACACATCGTAGAATAAGCTGATACCACTTGCCGAGTCGAGTGAACGTTGCTTTTAAGTGCGGCTAGATATGGATTAGTAACACGGCTCTTCAGTATTAAATTGATGTAGAGTAATGTTCCGGTAATAGAATTGCGCCCGTAAGTTAACTATATTGTGCCTATTTAAGCAACTTACATTCCTGCAAGCTCTATCGATGAAATCTCCACCATTATTAGTTAAGCTCGACTTCTTTTACTCTTTCCTTAGCCTCCGGCGTTCTTTCGAGAAACCGCGTTAATAGCTATCCAGTCCGGTTTCAGTTTGTCTTGCAGCAGCATGAGTAGCGTAGCTAAGCTCATTTGCAGTCATTACTGCCGGTTGGCTGAACTTATGCTAATTGTGACGACGTCGGCTTGCCGTGGCCGGGACAATTATAATTAACTACCGCTGAACAGATTCCTCGCAAGTGCCAAGTTATGATGGGGACCTTAATAAGGACACAATTAATCACACTTTTCTTCATATCGACCTCAAATTCCACGCTGGAAATAACTTGCTGAAGGACGGTCAAAATTTGGCGCCATTCCATGCACTATAACTTACAGCCATTTGCATCTTGACAATGCAGCAGAGGCTCCACCTCTAATAACTTTTTACTACCATGTATCATCTATACAGATGAAATAGTACCTGAAATCGCTGCTGGGCAGAAGAAATAGCACGTCTGGAACAAAATCATAATTAGTAGGAAGTTACGGAACTCCATAACCATGCATAAGTTGGTAGTTACTGGCGCACAAAAAGTTTTATTCTGCAATGGCTTTGCGAGGATGTGCTGAGTGACCGACGCCTGACCGTGGGCACTGTACGCCATAACGCCAAGGAATTCCTGTCTCTTGCTCGTTTACAAAGTCCTTGCATTCGTTGATAGCGAATGGTATTATCAAACGGACATTGACAGTCATTAGAAATGGAAGATATTTGTGCGTACCAGCGAGCATCGGGAGGTGGAATGACAATAATAATGACTAGTGGCATCGGATTCGGTTGCTATTTGTGCATCCGGGCACAAAACCGAATCTCCCAATCTCACAAAATATCGCAATCACTGTCAACAATATCCAAGCATAACGCAGCTTGAAAATCCCATTGACCGGTCGCTAATGCCGGATCGAAACAACCGGCCCAGCAGATGTAGAAAAGCGCGATAATAACGCCACTAGTACGCGCTAACGCCGTTGCGGAGCGGTAACTGTTGGAGCGGAAACTGTCCAAGAACGTTAGGACGATTGCGAATGTCGTACCCGTCTTGTTTCTCGGCACTTTTGCATTATTTGAGCTGCCACATACGTACGGTTCCGGTGTTCCCACCAGTCAGGTGAGGGCGAAACGGCACTTCTCAAGACGAAGCAAACTCTGAGCGGGTGCATGGATTCATCAGTGACAACGAAGGTTTCTTTCCGGCAAGCTATCCTTGTGCGGTTCCCTCTATATGTACGGGTCCGAAACACAAAACAGCCTACATGCATCCTACAGTGAGGAACGGGTTACGCAAACTTTCCTCAGCACCATGATGCACAGCGCACGGCGATGAGGTGGCCAGTAGCCGAGCACAAGTCTTTCGCAGGTACAGGTTCTTCAGAAGCAGCTATAAACCGCAAAATCAGGTTTCTGAAACAGCGGCCCAAATTCTAACGTGATATGGTTCAGTAAAAGAAGCCCGCCACTGTGCAGCGATGTAACATCATCAAGGTTGCCGCGATTGGCGGATGCAGGTCCGTTTAAGGCGTTTTGCGGCGCGGGGCTTCTGCTGTGGTATCAAGCGGTAAGTGGTAGTAACAGTAGTAAAGCACTTGTATAATAAGAGAACTGCCACATTGCTGCGTCACCGCGAAATGTACTCCGCATGACAGGATTCGTAATCGTGTAAATTCGTATTATTGTGTGTTCTTCTCAGCAATCCTGTCTGAATCACATGTAAGTAACCATGGAACTATAGTAAAAGAAGGGAAAAACAAAAGGCTTATATATACATAACCATCAGGCGCTGTTTAGACTAGGAGAAACCACGTGTGACTTCCTGGACTAGTGCAGAGGCCCCCGTCTCGAAGCGGCTGAAATATAGGGATGTCGGAATAGTCCTTTTTACAAAGCCGCCGGGGTGGTGCAGTGGTAAGACGCCCGACTACTGTCCGGAATACCCGGGTTCGAACCCGACCTCGGTGGCTGCGTTTCGATGGAGGCGAAACGAAGAGGCGTCCGTGTGCTGTGCGATGTCAGCGCACGTTAAAGATCCCCAGGTGGTCGAAATTACTCCGTAGCCCTCCACTACGGCTCCCTTTTCTCTCTATCCACTTTCACTCCAACCTTCCTCCCTTCCCTTAGGGCGCGGTTCAGGTGTCCACAAACACAAGTGTGACAGATACTGCGCCTTTCCCTTCCTGTGAACCAATTAAAAAAAAAAAAGCGAGTTAAATAGGAATGAAAGTTGATAATCGAATCGAATGCCAACAAAGCCGTAATAGAGCCGAACTGAATGCGAGTACATTATTATGCTAATATTCGTAGAAAACTAGCAGTCGTGAGAAGTATCTAAATGCCAACAGTGGTGGTAACTGTCAGTTCATTATATTAATTAATTTTAAAGATCATTATATTAACTCCATGATCGCCAAGTTAAACGGAGAGGAAAATTAGCCTCCCCTCCTGACGACGAAAATGCACGGACACCTCAGGCCATCGGACAGTCGATAACATCGCTTCAACCAGGACCGCAAGGTCCGACGTGAAGGCAAATTTAAAGAATTGGCCAAATATTGGTCACCCCTACACTCCGGTATAAGTTAAAATGCAAAGGGCGGCCGCGTAAAAGATGTAATGTTACGTTATACATTAGTTAAAATATTATTCCGGAGTCCTGTGTTTGCGTGTGTCTTTGTGTGGGCGTGTGCCCTTCTCCAAGGAAGCATTGGAGACAACAATGGCTGCTTAGTATTCGGTTAACGTATACATGCACCGGATCGCCCGGGGAACAGAAATGCTCCTGCCAGGTACATTATCGCGCGCATTTCCGAGCATTTGCTCCCAGCGAGTTTTATCGCAGTAATGGTGGCAATCAGCCGATGGTCAGCAGATGTTGACGACGCCGGTTTGCCGCAAGAGGACAATTATTAGCAGTTAACGACTGGCGAGCCCATTCTTCGGAAGTGCCAGTTGCGTAAAGACACTTAATAATGGCACTCTAAATCGTTTTTTGAAAGGCCTCACCTTCCGTGCCGTTAGTCAGAAGTCTGAAGGACGACCGCGATATGGTGTTGCTCTAGCGGTTTAGTAACCAAGGTGACTATACTGCGTAACCGCAAGATGCATTCGTTACACAGGTCACGAATCTGAGGCTGTACAGAATTTCAGTGGGCGAAACACTGCTCATTTTCAAGGTGAAATCATTTTTTTTCTCCCATGAATGGCATTCTTATAATAGCCTCCATGGCAAGAACTGACATTGAAGAAACAAAAAAGAAAAAGAACACATTGCTCTGACGTGGTTTTGAACCTGCGCTAGAAATAACAGGTGAACTTCGCTGACCCGCGCACGAGATTACTAAAGTATCACTTCATCGTGATGTGCACCCCGCCGGGGTGGCGCAGTGGTTACGGCGCTCGGATACTGTTCACAAGGATCCGGGATCGAATCGCGGCCTCGGCGGCAACTTTTCGATGGAGGCGAAAAGCAAGGCACCTGTGTCAGTGCACATTAAAGAACCCCAGAGGGTCGAAATTTCCTGAGTCCTCCACTATACGGCGTCTCTCATAGCCTGAGTCGCTTTGGGACGGGGCCCGACAAAACCAAACCAAAACCAAGCTTTTTGATGTGTGTATTGCCTGCATAAATACAAAACAGCCAGCAAGAAACACAGGGTCGTGCCAAACATCCACCCACGCGAGACACTAAACCTTCTCAATGTAGCTCTCAAAACGGATTGGTTGACATGGTATGTCTTAACGTCCCAAAGCGACTCAGTCTATGAGAGACGCCGTATAGTGGAAGACTGCGGAAATTTCGACCACCTGGGGTTCTTTAACGTGCACTGACATCGCACAGCACACGGGCGCCTTGCTTTTCGCTTCCATCGAAAATCGGCCGCCGCGGTCGGCACTCGGTCCCGCATCCTTGAGAACAGTAATCGAGCGCTGTAACCTGCAGTCCCGTACATATGGCACTGTAAATCACTGTTTTTTTTTTCTTTAATAAGATATTTATTACACCGAAACAATCTTCTATATAGATGAGATATGCACAAACTATTAGGAAAAATGACCTCAAATCAACACGATGCGCAACAGGACACACCAATTCAACAAGGCTCTATGGAGAAGAGCCAGCGCGGAGTACATCACTGTTGGTGCCACTCTGGTTCAAATTCGGTGTGTGCATAAAATTTTCTTGAATGAAGACTCATCATACAAAAGTGATTTTTCGCAAGAACAGCAGATTCACAATGTCTGTCCATCATGCGCGCTTTATAAGGTGCTGTGTAATCCATTTATAAAGAAAATGTCTAACGTATACGTCTCCTCAACTGATGGCAGTGCAGGTATCGCGCAGAATATGGTGCCTAATTCAGTTTTTTTTTTTTTTTTTTTTTTTTTTCAATGTCCGTTGCATAGCATTCCAGAACAGTATTGCCACTTTGCAATCGATGATATACTGCTTAATTGTTTCTTGAGAATCACAAAGGCGAAAATTTACCGCAGACGGAAAAAAGGGCCCCCCCCCCCCCCTCCCTTTTTTTTTCGAACCACGTATTGAAACGCAGAGCCACAGTTAGCCAGAGTTAACAAAACACGCCGCGGCTGCATGGCAGAAGCACTTGGAAGCAGTTCGGTTCGTAGCCAAAATTTTCTTCTCCTCAGTAAAAACTGTACGGTCATTTTTCTTTTTCCCAGCCAACCGCACCAGATGAGCATCACGTGCATATGATAAAGACACGTCTCGTGGAGCCGTGGCAACTAACGACTCTATACCCGGTCAAACTCCCGAACCGTTACCACTGGTTGTGCAGGTTTATCCACTCATGGAGCCGTTGTAAACTCCATTACGAGTCGCCTGAGGCGAGCCTCGGTCATCAGCGGCGGTTCGCAGGACCCCACTTCTGTATAGTTTCGCTTGTCAGTTGCCTCCGTTTTCTCAATTCTCTCGCTTTGCTGCCGACTCCTTCTACAGGCGAAATGTGTGTGTTTTCAGTTTGGTAACCCGAGTAATAAACGCCGGTAGGAATTCCAGCTAATGGTCCGCCCGGGGCAGAATACAGTCCCGAGACGGAATACAGTAATGGTCCTGCCCAGGAGTCTCTTCGCTGCAAAGTTACGATTTGCAATAATAAACATGCAACAACTTACCGCGGCGCTTCCTCTAACAGGCAGGCAAAGTCTTTTTTTGAAGGCGTTAAGGCGACACTCCAGCATAATGAGGAATGGCTTAAAGCGCGATTTATAATCGGCGTATTAGGAGGCTTCGCATGCCGTGACTGTATGGGCGATATTACCGCTTTTGCTCTGCTATATCGGGCCTCCTGGCACCTGTTCCTGTAGTCTTCAATTCTTGCGTATAACACTGTTCCTTGTTTTGTATGCATAAGTACAATAGGTGACAAAATAAGTTCGTGAAGAAATATTGTTTGAATCACCCGCGACAGGACGCGTGGACTGTGACGTACGATTTGACGGTCCATTCAGAAGCGAGGCATAAATAAGCTTGTTGCTGGGCTCTTAAGGTCGTATATGAGTGCTTTGGATTGCACCAATATCGCCATGATCTGAAGAAGGGTTTTGATTCTACACAAAGACAACCGCAGGTACTGAGGCAGGTCACACCGTCGAAGACATAGCCCCGGCAGCACAAACCATGCATGCGCACAGCACTGTGTTGGTATTGATCGGCGCTCTATATATCCAGTGCATTGCCAACGTACTTCAATATTGAGCGGATGACTTGTGCTGCCTAGAATATCGTCTTAACTGGGCGCCATCTATATAGTTTGCCTCGCGGATGTGGTCGCGGTGTAAAGTTAAGCATAGTGTGACCCTCAACGTCCCAGGCCTGCACACTTTGGCCATGCCATAAAACCTGTACGGTGGAAGGCTCAGTGTAAATTGCTGCAGACTGGAATTTTTGCATGTGATGCAATCAGTGTCCCTGGCCGCTTATTAATTTGGAAATGCGGCTATCGCGGCTGTGATCTGATTCCAATACATGCACTTAACGGACCCACGTCAAAGTCACTGAGAAAACGTGGAGCGAGAAGCCACAATACAATTACCTGTTCACAATAGAAGGCGAAATTTAGGGCAGTTATAGGCATAAAGCAAAAAAAAAGACAGAAAAAGACGCGTTATTTTTGCAGGTACAGCAACCGAGACTTCAAGAAAATTTTTACACCGCTATCTGCGCGAGCCAGTTAAAGAGGAGAAAAAACGGTATACTCTTCGCGCCGTGCCTGGGCGACGGGCGCTGCAGGCGACGTGTCATGGCTTTGGTGCAGGTTGGAGCCGCTAATAGACACCCGAAACCGTGCGGCTCATTAACGTTCGACGGAGGTGCGCTTTATTAATTAGTCCCTGAGAAGAAGAGAACAAACCGTGCCGCCACCGCGCCGGCGTTATGAGCTCATCACGCCTCCGAGACAGGGCGCCCACCACGCGTGCGAGGAGCAGCGCTGTTGGGGATCGCCAAAACAAAAGGGTTAATAATAAAGAGCACCACGGGAGGTAGCTAGTCTGTTCTGCGAAAGAGACGAACAGTAAACAAAAAAAGCCGTTAATGGAACAAAGCCACGCGCCGGAGTCATTGTTCTGGCGGCTTGGCCAAGGTCGAACCAAGGCAGAGATTTCCCCAGCCCTGTTCATAGGAAGAGCACGATCGCGTCCTCACTGCGCATGCGTGTACAACGCTATACAGTCCTCTGCGAATTATCTATGCAATCTACACGGTATAAGAGAGTCTTTCAACTCGCAAAACCGTCTGGTTTATTGATTCCCAGATAATAATAAACGTCACCGATCGTTTGACTCACACTGTGCGATAGGTGTACCCAGTTGGCGTGTGATCAAATTGCAACGCCGGCGCGTATCATGCGTGTTGTGAGATGAGCACAGGCTATTTTGATACGGAAGAGTGCATTTTATACCGTGCTAAGTGTTGCGACGTGCGGTGTGGTCATGCAGATGGCCTGACGTGACGGGATCCATGGCTGGTTGCCGCTAGGGCTGTTGTATAGTGAAGACAAAGGTGGATGTGAGAACACTACACCTCGTTGCACAGGACCGGTTAATTTTAAGCATATCGGTCACTTTTTATTCTGTATTGCGGAAAAAGGTAATGTTCAACAGCCTCGGGAAGGAACAGCAGTTTACATTAGGTAGCGAAGTACTGGAAGTAGTAGGCGAATATGTCTACTTAGGACAGGTAGTAACCGCAGGTCCGGACCATGAAAGGGCAATAACAAGAAGAATAAGATTGGGATGGAGCGCATTTGGCAAGCACTGACAATTATGACTAGCAGCTTACCGGTATCGCTCAAGAGGAAAGTATATATACAACAGTTGCATCTTACCTGTACTCACCTATATATATGGGGCTGAAACGTGGAGGCTAACTAAGAGAGTTCTACTTAAGTTGAGGACTACCCAGAGGGCTATGGAACGAAAAATTGTAGGGGTAGCATTAAGAGATAGGAAGCGTGCAGAGTTGGTCAGAGTGGGTCAGAGAAATTACTCAAGGTACCGACATTCTAGTGGAAATTAAGAAGAAGAAATGGGCATGGGCAGGACATGTAGTGCGAAGAGAGGATAACCGATGGTCGCTTAGGGTAACAAACTGGATTCAAAGGGAAGGAAAGCGAAGCAGGGGGCGGCAGAGAGTTAGGTGGGCGGATGAGGTTAAGAAGTTCGCAGGGGTCAAGTGGATGGCGCTAGCACAGAACCACATGTGAGAGGCCTTCTCCCTACAGTGGGTATAGTAAGGCTGATGATGATGATGATTGTGGAGCACAGACTGCAAGATACCCAATGCTCCTGTATCATTTACGTAAAATTACGTATAACGCCCTAGAAAGCCTAAAGCGGCTTCATTTCGAGTGATGTAATCAGGGGTTTTAAATTTCTCTTCATTTCGCTCCTTGGCGATCCATGTAGTCCAAGGAAGCTAATTGTACCGAAGCAAATATTAACAGAATAACTTGTAAAGTAACGCCTCTCTTATGCTTGTCGTGATGCGGCTAGAGTTAAACCAGGCGCGCTTGACGCCAGACATCAGTCAATGTAGATAATAATTGAAGAAATCTAAGCAGAGGAGAATTCTGCCGAGTGTGCGAAATATCTATCATTTCGCTGCTTTATATCAGCTGCGAGCGGCGGTTTCTGTTCTCTTCGGTTGACTTTTAGGGTCATGAATGTGCCCAAGTCTCCCCATAAAGGGAGTAATAGGATTATCGTCGCAAATGCTCACTTTTTGTAGGGAGCCGGGAAAACAGAATGCGCAAAAATTTCTCCTCACTACTCCGCGCCTACTATGGGGAGCTGTCTCCTTTCCACGCCTGAGGGCTCTTCTGTGCTTTTTGAACAGAGCTTTTATACAAGCATACACTGTGAGAGTTATAAGTGCGCCAACTTTCTTCAGTACCCTACATTCATGTATGCACGCGCACACGCACGCACACAAGCACACACACACACACACACACACAAATATACCGGGTGTCCCAGCTAACTTGAACCAAGGGGTACAAACTAATATATTTGAGGTAGGTCAGTGAAACCAATTGCATACAACTGCCAGCCTCCTTGCGCACTACAGGCAATTTTTTGTTTTGCAATTACTTAATTAGCTAATTATGTTAATTTCTGTAATTTATTAAATACCGACTTTAGACCCAAAATGTGAATTGGAAAGTTGTAGAGCATCTTCAGAAACCCCCATTTCATTAATTGCGATAAAGGAAGTCTCACGTGTATGTTTTTTTCCGGGCTCAGAAGAAAGCCCGCGAAATACAAATAATACCACGTGACTAAAGCATTTGTTCGCCGCGATTGTGGTGCTCTCAGTCGTGGTTTGAGCGAACGAAATTAGCTGCAGCCGTGTCTTCTTGGCCCCGTTAAAGCGGCAGGCCGATATGCCTGCGATGGTTTCTTCGCCCGGGTCCGACAGCCGGCCTACGTGATGGTGCAAGTAGCACCGAGAGCGGCGAGCCGACACCACCGGAATTCTAACAAACTCTCCTTCTCTCCCATCAGCGAACTTTACGGCGAACGGATGAGCGATAAGGTATCAGCCATTGAATCTGCGCATACAGGCTTGGGTAAAGGGGCGAGATGACATCTGACTCGACTAAAATTAGCGCTGCACCTTCATTTGCCGGTTCTTTATCGTCATCCGCCTGTCGGGATGTAGGCTGCTGCGGTGCACAGGCCTAGCCAATATCGCGGTGACGACGGGCGAGCTCGAGCTCGCTCCAACCACCGCCAACATTTCTGCCTGCCGCTGCAACGGGACCATCGGTCACGGCCGCAGCTGATTTCGTTCGCTCAAACCACGACTGAGAGCACCACGATCGCTGCGCTCAAATGCGCTAGTCACGCGGTATTATTTGTATTTCGCGGGCTTTCTTTTGAGCCCGGAAAAAAAGATACACGTGAGACTTTCTTTATCGCAATTAATGGAATGGGGGTTTCCGAAGGTGCTCTACAACTTTCCAATTCACATTTTTGGTCTAAGGTGAATATTTATTAAATTAGAAAAATTAACCTAATTAGCCAATTAACTAATTGCAAAACAAAAAATTGCCTGTAGTGCGCAAGGAGGCTGGCAGTTGAATGCAATTGGTTTCACTGACCTACCTCAAATGTATTATCTTGTATCCCTTGGTTCAAGTTGGGACACCCGGTATATATATACTGGGCATCCCAGCTAACTTGAACCAAGGGTTACAAAATCATATATTTGAGGTAGGTCAGGGAAACCAGTTGCATGCAACTGCCAGCCTCCTTGCGCACTACAGATAATTTCTTGTTTCGTAATTAGTTAATTGGCTAATTATGTTATTTTTCTAATTTATTAAATATCGACTTTAGACCAAAAATGTGAATGGGAAAGTTGGAGAGCGCCTTCAGAAACCCCCATTCCAGTAATTGCGAAAACGAAATCATCACGTATATATATTTTTTCCGGGCTCAGAAGAAAGCCCGAGAAATACAAATAAACTCACGTGACTAGCCCATTCGCGCGCCACGATTGTGGTGCTCTCAGTCGTGGTTTGAGTGAACAAAATCAGCTGCGGCCGTGTCTCCTCGGCCCCGTTAAAGCGGCAGGCCGATATTCCTGCGATGGCTTCTTCGCCCGCGTCAGACAGCCGGCCCACGTAACGGTGCAAGTAGCAGCAAGCGCGACGAGCCGACATAACCGAGATTCTAACAAGGCCTTTGCACCACCTGCTCTCCTATCAGCGAACGTCACGACAAGCGGATGAGCGCTAAGGTATCAGCCACTGAATCTGCGCGTACAAGCATGGGTAAAGGGGCGAGATGACATCATGTGTCTCAACTCAGATTCGCGCTCGAACCGTCATTTGCTGCTACTTTATCGCCATCCGCCTGTCGTGACGTAGGCTGCTGGGGTGCGTAGGTTTTGCCAAGATCTCGGCGGCGACGAGAGAGCTCGAGCGAGCTCCAACCATCGCCAACATTTCAATCTGCCACTGCAACGGGACCATCGGGTCACGGCCGTAGCTGATTTCTTTCGCTCAAACCGCGACTGAGAGCACTACAATCGTGACGCTCAAATGCGCAAGTCATGTGGTATTCGTATTTCGCGGGCTTTCTTTTGAGCCCGGAAAAAAAGATACACGTGAGACTTTCTTTATCGCAATTAATGGAATGGAGGTTTCTGAAGGTGCTCTAAAACTTTCCAATTCACATTTTTGGTCTAAGGTGAATATTTAGTAAGATAGAAAAATTAACGTAATTAGCTAATTAAGTAATTGCAAAACAAAAAATTGCCTGTGGTGCACAAAGAGGCTAGTAGTTGTATGCAATTGGTTTCACTGACCTACCTCAAATATATTATTGTGTAATGCTTGGTTCAAGTTAGTTGGGACACCCGGTATATATATATATATATATATATATATATATATATATATATATATATATATATATATATATATATATATATATATATATATATATACGTATATGTATATATATATATATATATATATATATATATATATATACCGGGTGTCCCAACTAACTTGAACTAAAA
This sequence comes from Amblyomma maculatum, assembly GCF_055883805.1. NCBI lineage: Eukaryota > Metazoa > Arthropoda > Arachnida > Ixodida > Ixodidae > Amblyomma > Amblyomma maculatum. The sequence continues at coordinate 101,065,746 of NC_139348.1, read as the reverse complement.
TATATATATATATATATATATATATATATATATATATATATATACCGGGTGTCCCAACTAACTTGAACCAAGGGATACAAAATAATACATTTGAGGTAGGTCAGTGAAAACAATTGCATTCAACTGCCAGCCTCCTTGCGCACTACAGGCGATTTTTTTATTTCCAATTACTTAATTAGCTAATTATGTTAATTTTTCTAGTTTATTAAATATCGGCTTTAGACCAAACATGTGAATTGGAAACTTGTAGAGCATCTTCAGAAACCCCCCATTCGATTAATTGCGATAAAGAAAGTCTCACGTGTATCTTTTTTTCTGGGCTCAAAAGAAAGCCCGCGAAATACAAATAATACCACGTGACTAGTGCATTTGTGCGCCGCGATTGTGGTGCTCTTAGTCGTGGTTTGAGCGAACGAAATTAGCTGCTGCCGTGTCGCCTTTGCCCCGTTAAAGCGGCAGGCCGATATGCCTGCGATGGCTTCTTCGCCCGCGTCCGACAGCCGGCCTACGTGATGGTGCAAGTAGCACCGGGAGCGGCGAGCCGACACCACCGGAATTCTAACAAACTCTCCTTCTCTCCCATCAGCGAACTTTACGGCAAACGGATGAGCGATAAGGTATCAGCCACTGAATCTGCGCATACAGGCTTGGGTAAAGGGGCGAGATGACATCTGACTCGACTAAAATTAGCGCTGCACCTTCATTTGCCGGTTCTTTATCGTCATCCGCCTGTCGGGATGTAGGCTGCTGCGGTGCGCAGGCCTGGCCAATATCGCGGTGACGACGGGCGAGCCCGAGCTCGCTCCAACCACCGCCAACATTTCTGCCTGCCGCTGCAACGGGACCATCGGGTCACGGCCGCAGCTGATTTCGTTCGCTCAAACCACGACTGAGAGCACCACGATCGCTGCGCTCAAATGCGCTAGTCACGTGGTATTATTTGTATTTCGCGGGCTTTCTTTTGAGCCCGGAAAAAAAGATACACGTGAGACTTTCTTTATCGCAATTAATGGAATGGGGGTTTCCGAAGGTGCTCTACAACTTTCCAATTCACATTTTTGGTCTAAGGTGAATATTTATTAAATTAGAAAAATTAACATAATTAGCCAATTAACTAATTGAAAAACAAAAAATTGCCTGTAGTGCGCAAGGAGGCTGGCAGTTGAATGCAACTGGTTTCACTGACCTACCTCAAATGTATTATTTTGTATCCCTTGGTTCAAGTTAGTTGGGACACCCGGTATATATATATATATATATATATATATATATATATATATATATATATATATATATATCAACTCTATGTACCGTCTTTGCCAAAAGTAACCAGGCGGCTCCGACGGCTAGCGGAGCAAGCGCGCGGCCGTGTGGCGGCGTTGCGCTCGCTGTGGCTTATCGGTGCTCGTCAGCTCCGAGGGTACAACGGCTAACGTAACTTCGCACCCTCACTCTCGCCTGTTGGATGAGAAAAACTAGGCGCGTATGATGTGCCGACTGCGAGTTCACGTGTGCGAAGCTTGGTTGTGCCCAGCGAGGGCGCTCAGTATAGCTACGGGACTATTCGCTCTTCTCGGCAACTTGCCTGAAGCTGATATTATGTCGCGTTTTTCGCTATATAATTATACGTGCTTGTGTTCTGCAATCCGTTGCTGAAACGCACTAGCAGTATTGCGCTTTCTTGCATGTTTGATGCGTCTGTGCATTAAAAAATGATAACGCACCTCAAAATTTCATTATGCTTTCTCCAAGGTGCTTTGCGTAGTGCCACATTACGGGTCGTAACTCTGGTACAAAGATATGGGAAAGCTAGTGAACCCTTTCAAGCCGCCTTATCTCTCTTTTAGGCTCGCAAAATTGTGTTAGCCCCTTGGGGAGGCTGTTTAAAAATAAGTGCAATGATTGATTCTAACAAATATTTGCATTTGCTTGTAGGTAAGTTTTGGTTTAAGTAAAGAACTAAAATGAAACCTTCCTCACGCTTAGCCATTCTATGCACATGATTGCTTCCTCGTTCGCGGAATGCTAATTTCAGGGGGACACTGCCTGGCAAACCTAGTACATATTCGTCCTAGAAACAAACATCAAGAGTTCACCGTGTCTACTATCACCTGCTTTTCTGTTTTACGCAGTTGCCGAGAAGGGCGAAGAGGCCCGTCGCATACTCAGCGCCCTCGCTGGGCACAACCAGGCTTCGCACGCGTGAAAGCGCAACCCGCACATCATACGCGCCTAGTTTTTATTATCCAACGGGCGAGAGTGAGGGTGCGAAGTTACGTCAGCGGTTGTACCCTCGGAGCTGACGAGCACCGATAAGCCACAGCGAGCGCAACGCCGTCACACGGCCGCGTGCTTGCTCCGCCAGCCTTTGGAGCAGCCTGGTTATTTTTGGCAAAGACGGTACATAATTGAACACACTGCTGTTAGCAGGTACTGCACATAGCCAGGCTTTGTTTTCGGGTGGAGCCCACTGTGGCTTATCACACAATGAAGACAAGTTGATATACAGTTATGATGCGTAATAGCGCACAAAACATTGTCTGTCTTCTCTTTGTTCGTGTTTGCTGTGCTGTTATCCACCATGAACAGCTTCTTTTACAGTTCGGAGGGAGGGAGGGATATGTGCTTGGCTGACGGACTGCTGAAACGGTCAGTGTGGAAGCAGCACAGCATTCATTTAAAACGTGACGCGATAACGTGACGCGATAACGGTGGCGTGATTGTTGAGTGCAAAACCTGAGGTATATACTCTATCCAAAAAAACGAAGGGATGCAGCGTCCATAATCGGCCCCTGTGCTGGGCTACCACGAGCATACGATCGCTATCCCGACTCCAACGCGACAAAATCATCGTCTTCATTGAACTCCTCCACTAAAGACCGTTATTGCACCATTCCAAATTGAGGTTGCAGCGATGCTTTTCCTCACCCCCAACGTGCACGTCCGCCTGCATGCAAAGCGGCTGTTTCGCAGTTCATCTCCGCTGCGATTGCCTCCGGTATTACTTAGGTAGCGCTAACCTTATATAAGCTGACTATAGCTTGTGTATCACGGTGTGCATAAATACGGAGATGGGGGCGCTAACTGCTACGCGGTGGTCTCGTTCGTAACTATTCCTTCTTTATGCGGGCGCCGCAGGGTGAAGAAAAAAATATCGAAGAGAAACCATCAACCACGATCATTACCATCATTTCAACCGGCCGTCAAGAGCGCAACAGCAGCTGCATGCTAGCCGTCGCCTGGGAGACCTCCCCGAGGGGTCTAACCGAGCACAGTCTGTAGGTGGGAATAGACGCTTGCAGTTTTGCTCTTCCATCTTCGCATCTCTCATTGCGCGCAATTATATCCCTGGATTAGGCTAATACTGTGCACTGCTAGTGCTAGTACTGTGCCCGAAAGAGCTCACATACATGGGAATTCATACCTGGCGGCGTATTCAGGCTGGCTATATAAATTATTGCATGCCGCATTGATCGAAATAAAACTTCGGCGTTTCCTTGTAATTCCAGGGATCCTGATGTAGAAATTGCCATGAGTGTGTAGCTGTGCGTGGTTACAACGGTGCACTTCGGCAGGCTTACATAAAGGCGGCGAGAATCGAAGCGACTGACCGTGGCTCATGACATTGCTTCCTCCGACGTGGTAAATCTGCAGTCACTTACACTGCACGCATTTAGCGACTCCCCTCGCGCGAGAAGAATGACGCTGGGCCGTCGTTTGGTCATTGTGCAGGGCGAAGAAGCGGTCGCCTCTTTAGAAATGAAATACGAGGCCGGTTCGTTTCGGCCGGGTGCAGCGTCTGAAAGGAGAACCGCCACGAGAGGCCTCCTCCAGCGCAAAGCCGTTTGGAGAGTGCGGATAAATATATAATGCTCGCACATGTGTTTTAAGGTGTTGATGATAGACGAATAAAGGTATTCGTTCCTTTTCAAAAACAGTGCATTGTTGAGTGTTCTTGCTGTTCACTTCGTGGTCCGCTGTAAGGAGGTCATTAAGACAAATAGAAATTTTTAACAACGCATCGAGAAGCACTTTCACGTACACGTACCATTGGATCTATTTTCTCGCGTATACGGGCAGCATGAAATGCGAAATGTAAGATTCAAAGTTGGTATCAGAATCAAAGGTTACTAGCTGAAAGGAGAACCACAATCTTACAATTTTATCGAAGTCTATAGCGATTACTGTGATTCCGAGGTGAAAACCGACCTTTTTGGCTACAAATTCTCTCTCCACAACGTCCCAGAAATTTTGGCGGCTGGGGTTTGTATTTTAACACGTATAACATGCAATCTTATTATGCAATGTGACCGTGGTTGTGTTTTAGGTGCGAGAAATCGTTCAAAAGAAGTTGTAGACGGGCTAGATGGTTTTCAGATTCCGACGTCATTCTTAGCGCAAATCGTTCACAACTTCTGGCATTCTTAAAACAGCTTAATAAAGGCGGCATTATCACCTTCTTTTCCTTATTGAGGCAGAATTATGGAATCGCCCACTTAAGAACCGGTGTACCAAAAAAATAAGGGGTATGAAGGGATTCTTTGAAGGAAGCAACAAAAAGTCTAATGCCATTTCATGCACTATATATGTAACTCCACAGGCCAAAGAGTTAAAAAAAATCTGTATTCGCCTTGATATCAGTCTAGCCGCGGATCGATGGCTAACTGTATACGGTATACGAGTAGGACCATTACGTGGTATCGGATATGTAAACACTATTATATTAAAATTTCTAACGCAGATTTTGGAAGACTAAGACATAGCATAGGGAACGAGCGCAAATATACGTTGGTCATATATACGTTGTCTTGCATTAACTCTATTCCTTGCCTCCAGTGCCGTCAGTTTCATCTTATGCGCACAAACGGGCACCCGCCTTGCGTAAATTATCCCACACATTTCCTGGTTGGCCAGACATATGCAACATATGGTACACAGCCTGGAGAGTTGAAAGAGGGGAAAAGCAGTCTAAAGAATGAGATAGCTAGAAACCGTTCTAAGTACATGCTTTCAGGAGCGGTGGCGCGGCCTCTGGAGCGATAACACATTTAAAGGGTTCCGTCAGCTTAAGCCAAGCGTGAACGGTTAATAAAATTCTCCTAATGAAGGATAACGTACGCGTAAGGGCAGTAATTATGGGGCTTAGCGCTGCCGCCGGCTGTTTTAGTCAAGGACATGTTTGTGGCCCCATATAGATCGTTTCATTACACGTGTGTATACGCTTTATACAGCGGACTATGAAGGTGGGTGCGGTTTGAAACAGCACGCAGAGTCGTTTATAACGACACGGAAAACGCCGGAGGAAATGCTCGGAATATAACAGTGTTTCTGTTGAAGGCCTTGATTTTCTTGAAGATGTATAGTTAGGTTAAGAAAAGGTCAGATCTCCGGATACATCGAGGACAATTTATAAAAGCAGCGATACACGGTGACCATGGCACGAGACACAGCCATAAAAAGCCGAGACAGAGTGCAAACTCTGATCGCTTTTCCACACTCTGGTACGCGAGGGTGATAGAGGGTACATTGAGATGAAAGAGGACTACCTCCCCCGCACTGTTAAGGTGAAAAATGAATGATATCTTGGATGCCGAAACCTGTTAGCACTGCGCAAAGGTCCTAAAAATATTCTTTGCACTATTGCATATAGATACATGGCTTGATATGCATGTAATTGACGCATAGACAATGCTTTAATCAGAGAAAGAATAGGCATGGTTTCGTGCTATCGATGCAAGCTTAAGGAGCCTCCCTCTTCCGCTGTCTTGCTGACGTCATAAAATAAGATAAGTAACAAAACAAATAACGACTAACATTATCTGCGGGCACTCGAGCTCCTTTGGCTTTGTCAAAAGGGCAAAAAAGGAGGCGGGGGGGGGGGGGAGGTTGCTCTTGCAAATGAGCCACATTGCATGATTGTTAATGCATTCCCGGTATTAAAAGCTCTCTGACAATCAAATGATTATACACTCTCCAGCGAGTATGATTTTCACGAACTCGATCTCAAGGTGCTGCATGGCATAACTTTTTCCCAGACGATGTACGGGGACGTCCACTCTACACTCGAGGATGGTGGCGAGGATGATGGAGGAACTGGCGAAACAACGGCAGTGAAAGCAAGTCATAAGAGACAGGCAAACTCCAGAACGACGAGGAGCATGCAGTTCTCGCTTCTATCCGCGGAAGCCCGAAGCGCTTTGCAGAATCTGTCGCTCAATCCAGCGCCCAAGAATCTGATATTTCAAACGAACGCAAAACCTATAGCATAACCACAACGAGCTATCGGTCGACCTTCGGCTGAATCAAATAAACCACTGCCATTTTTTCTCTTTAACTACCAGATTATGCCTAGCTGCAACTTTCCCTTCGAATATATTTTATCTGTCCCTGATCTAATAAGTAATAAGAATAATAATTGGTTCACAGGAAGGGAAAGGCGCAGTATATGTCACACTTGTGTCTGTGGACACCTGAACTGCGCCGTAAGGGAAGGGAGGAAGGTCGGAGTGAAATTTGAAAGAGAAATAGGAGCCGTAGAGGAGGACTTGGGAGTATTTTCGACCACCATCTTTAACGTGCGCTGACATCGCACAGCACACGGACGCCTCTTTCGTTTCGCATGCATCGAAACGCAACCGCCGCGGTCTGGATCGAACCCGGGTACTCTCGTCTTACCACTGCACCACCGCTGTCTTTTTTTTTTTTTCTTTATTGCATGAATTGGCACAAGTACATCAGTAAAAGATCGTGGTTGCCATGCCTCTTGGCTGACAACCGTGTCTAATGGACTTTCATTACCACAAGTTCGCCCATCAGACTCACGACCTCATCCACAGCGTCTTGCTGCTTCAAGATTTGTTTTAATTTATACACTTGTTCAACGAAATAATCACATACAGATCGTGCATCCACATCACAATGTCTATAAGCCATCCTACTTCTCCAAATACTGTGAAGGCCCAATTGCATGATGGTGTCGTACTGAAATCATCATTAACAGTTGTCAAGTAGCGAATTCCACGTGGCGTCAATGGCAGGTCTTTTTTAAGGGTTCTTTGTAACACATTCCAGTAAAACACCGCATCCCATGGAACACGTGCTCAACTGTTTCAAGTTTCCTACATAGTGGACAGTTTGAACCCCAAGGTACAAAAAGACCCTTTTCTTCCATCCATGTTTTGACTGATGGGGGCTCCCTGATCTGCTCGGAAAAGTTGTTTCAGTGAATGGCATTTTCTCTGTCTTGGCTTTAGCTCCCGAGCAGGACTGTTTATACAATCCATCTGTTGTTTTCTTCCTTCAAGCATTTCAGTTCAACGTAGGTTATAAACAGAAGCAAACAAAAATAAATTTCACCAGGAGAGGAGACTACCAGGCAGAAAACATCCTGTCCGCGTTTCTATTCGGGGTATGTATACAAAACGCCAAATTACTGTCCTTTCAAAGAAGCGATCTCGACTACCAATTCCCTGTCATTTTCCCCGTGGACACGTGCAGCCTGTCTGGAGGAGGGAAATGCGAGAAGAAGCATGCCCGAAAAAGTGAACAGAAAAGACCGGGCACGTCAAAATTGTTTCCCGTGAAGAACCTATATTCCACGTTAATCGTCCCGTGGCATGCTTGAAACGGCCGGTGCCCTGTACCCAGCTATGTAGCATGCATGCGCCGATTCTTGTCTTTGCCCCTCCTCTAATTACACAGGGAACTCCCAAGAGGCATATTTAAGCTCGCTTTTAAAAAAGCGTTTCCGAATATGAAAGGAGCCGACGGGCGACTTTGGGCCACTTTACCTATATGCCATGATGTTCGCCCATGGCATATATGGCAGTAATGGTTTCGCGCATTACTGCGAAACAGGGAGCCCGGCTACACAGTGCATGTCAATGCCACGGTCCCTTTAAGCTATTTGTCTTCTTCTATGCCAAAATAAGCCGTTATTCGCCTATAATTAGACAGTATACTATTTGAAGACCGAGTGAACAATCCCTCAATCACAGACAGTTAACGCGCCAGCGAGAAACACCTGTTACTTAAAGCGCATGCCCAACGAGCGCGGTTAGAAAAAGTGACGTTTGAATACGTAGTTTTATACACATATACTAAGAACGTTCCTCGAGAAACACTTTCTCTAGATTTAAAATCCGTTAGAAGGTGTGCTCCTGTTCCATTCAGGCGCGGCTCTGCATGGGTCAGAAGCCTATTCTTATCAGCGAATTTAGTCAGATATGGCGTATCTGGGCCCTATTTGTTATTCTCAAGACGAAACAACATGGCATGTGTACCGTATACACGCGTGCGTTCAAAATACTCGTTAATGATGGCGCTTTGTCTGTGTTGAAGCACACGCGCTGTATTTGCTATTACTCGGTGTTATTGCTTAGAGGCGGTGTGGAAGGAACACGAACACTAAATGTACAGTGCATGTCCAGCAAAAGTTAAACCCCGAAATTTGGGCGGAACTCGAAATCTGCTCTACAGAAAGGGATTCGTTAGTTGTTAGCCACGTATTAATATTTTAGGTTCTACTCTTCATTGCTTCTTTCTCGGACGTGTTATAAAAAAAAAGCGCATTTTGCTTCGATTCCCGCATTGCGCATGGAAAGCATGGTAAAACCTCTGTATACAATGAAACCAGTGTCTTCGCGTAACGTCAAAAACTCCACACAAGGCACCTGAAGTCACGAACAAACCGCACTTGAGGTCCAGGCGTTTCGGTGTTATATGTATGTGTACAAGCCGGAAAAAGCTATTGCAAGAAAAAAAAACAATTAAAATAAAACTCGCTAATGCACCCTCCTCGATCACCCCCCCCCCCCCCCCCCGCCTTTTCTTTTTTTTTTCAGGGGGAGGGTGGGGAGGGGCTGCGTTCATTGCTCAGTGCTATAAAAGTACATTGCTATATTCGGCAGTCGATCTAAATTGCATTCGCAACCATTAAAGAAGCTTGTGCAGAGCACCTTTCGCCTACCCCCATTACATTACACGGCATCTGCCCAAAGCCCAATGAATAGTTCTGCAGAGGCATTGTATATAGATGAAGATGGGCGCAAAGTCAAAGGAAGCCAAACAAGGACGAGGGGGAGCCTCAGTCCATTTGCCAGCGTTTCTACAAGTGGACTTCTCTTTGTCTGGGAAGTCGACTTCCCAGATACACATGCGCTAAATTTGTAGGGCACCAAAACAGCGTGCAGCCGCGCACAATTTGTAACATTGAAAGAAAAGAAAAGATCTCGGCTCACACAAGCCATCGGCGCCGCGAATCAAAGGTCAGCGGCGGACAAACGAGGGTCAGAAAGGATGTGAGGTCTCCGCCAAACATGTGAGCGACGGGTTTCGAGATTGAATAGCGCCGGCGGGAAGAGAGAGCCGCGTTCGTTTAGGTGGGAAGCAAATAAAGAAAGGAGCCCCCATTGGTGGGAAAAAGGCGTGCAATACGTAGACTATACGTGATCGCTCGTTGAACACATGAGGCGAACAAGGCTTCGCCGAGAATGCAGAGTAATTACAGCTGAAATGCAGCCGCAGTATACCGCCTCCCATACACAAAGCCACGAAATCCCACAGGCGTATACAGTTGCGTGCTACAGTGAACTACGCCCGGAATGTACCAGAACGAGAAAACGGAATGCGTGACCACCAGTGTGATCAGCCGTCGCGCATTTTTAAGCTGGAGCGTATTTACTCTTAGTTCCTGGATCTAGTGAAAATCGGTTCCTTAGATGCAAGTAGCTATACTTAGACGTTCGTTCAGCACTGAAAAAAAAAAAAAAAATAGAAGAAGATTCACCGGGTTTTATCTTCGCTAAATCGATTGAGACGAGCGAAAGTACTATTTGGTACGATCTGGCATGGTCTTGCCTGGCAGCGTTTCCCAAATTGTTAAATGTCTTTATTGCATACATGTGTTAGGCTTCGAATTGACGAAGATTGTCTTGTCTTGTGGTCAGTGCAGCATAGTTATAAATTGCTTGAGTTTCTGCTACGCAGACTACGTTGGAGCGCCCTATCACCCATGGCTAGGTTAGGCTTAGCATAGGTGTCAAAGTTACTATGGCAACCTCCAAAGCAAAGGTTTTTTTTTTGTTTGTTTTTTTTTTTTTTTGCTAGCATCTGACGATCGTATGAGTGACCTGTAGTCGCTGATGTGTTGAAATTGGTTTACAGCTTCGACAGACAAACACAGGAAAGAACGAAGTGACATAGCAGAGAGCTTCTAACAACTGAGGCATTTTATTGACCCATCAGTCGCCTATATATACAGCGACTGATCGACTGGCCAATAAAATACTTGAGTTGTTAGTGGCGCTCTGTTCATGCCACCTCGTTCTTTCCTGTGTTTGTCTGTCCGTGCTGTAAACCAATTTCAGCAATGCACCATGTACAAGCCTGCAAACACTTTCTCGCTAATGTGTTCTTATACCATAAAAATTTGCAGCTAGTAAACGGATCATGTTGTTTTCTTTCATTTTATAAATAAAAGTCTGAACGCTGGTGGCAACTTCAAGAGCATTAAAAAACATCCATGACGTCTTCTCAATATGGCTGCTATACAGAGAGCAATGGCAGAAGCATGCCTCACACTAATGGCACTATACAGTATTGAAGCGGTGCAAACTGGAAATTCGGATATACCGTTCTTCGTTCCTGCACCGTCCCGTGAGTTCTTTCCGACTCATACTGACTGCCAATCGCGCCCCCCTTTATACTTTCTTCGTCGGTGCTGTAAAGCGGACCATTTCAGAAGAGAACGGCAGCCAATCCCGAGCTTTTCTAAACCTCTTCGTTCTATACAGAGGAGCTCAACAGTCAAATTTCTCGTTTTATTTCATTTCACACTATTGTTTGATTATTTGAAATTGTAAAATGCTTGAAGGTTGCGAACAGGTCACCCTCTATATAAACACATCGCTTTGTCAAGCCTGTATAGAAGTGCCTTCCACTCCACTGCCCGGAATTATAGGTACGTCAGGGCAAGGCTTTTTTCCCGTTTTCTTTTCCCGTTTTTTTTCCCTATTTTTCTTTCTTTCTTCCGTTTTCTTTTTTTATGATGATGTTTTTCCTCTCTCCCGCGTTCTGCTCCTCCGGTGTCTCTCCGCGAGGCCGCGTCGCGTCCTCTGTTTTCGTTTCTTTCCTTCCCTGATTTCTTTTTATCTATCTGCAGCTTACTCCGGTGGCCGGCCGCGTTGTTTCCCTTTCGGCGGGAAACACATGTAGCAGGTGCGTCTCTACATTTAGGTAATTTGCTCCGTCCGCGGCCAACGCCTCCGGTGGAATCGCCAACAGGACGGACAGGGCGTGCAGCGTTGTATGTTTACTTCTCTCTGTTTGCTTCCCGCTTGCACCTGCAGTGGCCATTGGCCGACCCGTCTCGTATTTCATTTCTTCTGCACATGAGCTGTGCACAGACGGGACTGGCTCACGTGGGGCTACAGCTACAGAAGAGGGACCATTAGCGGATTCGGCCTGCTATATGGCGAGCTGCTCTGAACATTAATCTAAGTGGACTCTCGTTAACGCGAACCAGCTTAATCTGAGTCTTAAGTTGAAAATACTTGTTTTTCTTTTTTTTTTTTTTTTTTCAATTTTGATCCATTCCTTTGAATGTGAGCCGCGGAAAGTTTGTCCGTTTGAAGTGTCCTGACTTCTGAAACGTCTTACCACTTCAGAGTGCAGGACCCACTGATCAGTCGCCTTTCAGTAGGATTTTTGTTTTCGTTTCAGTTTACCAGTGTAAACCACGTGTTAAAATTACGAATATATTTTCTTTATACATGCCACAGTATAAGTCGTAATATCCGCCTATGATCGCCTCGCTCAAACCACATTCCCCAGCTTATTCCAGCTTTCAGAAATATAATAAACTTTCATTAACGTCGTATGTTTAAGGGATAAATTTCCTTGAGGGCCCCAAGTCGTCTACAGCGTCAGTATATACGCACTTCTGCATCACTGTTTGTATAATGTTTATCTAATTCACAAATCATTTTGTGTCACGCCGGCGGTACAATATATCGTTCACATTTTCTTTGGTAAACAACGCACAGAAATTATAAATACGCTTGCACGAACTCTACAAAATTAAAGCTTCTAGTCTTGAAACATTTTCCTTGAGGACCGAGGCCCAATGCAGGCCGAAAATTGTTTGTAGTGCTTATGCCACATGATAAAATGAACGGTTTGGTTATTTGTGTGTGTGTGCTTTTTGTTTTTGATTTTATCCCGGGAGACGGTGCAGCCGCTAAAAGCAGCAGTCTACTTTCTTTTCATTTTTATTGTTTCACTCAGAGCCTCTGTCAAATGACTCTCGGCTCTCGTCTGGTTCCGCGCCACTGCGCGTCGTCTGCACGAGAGCCGCTAGGTGACGCTACCATTAAGCGGCTGCGTTTCTTTCTTTTGGCAACGACGCCCGCGGCCATGGGAGGCCGCCCATACAGTCACGGGGACAATTATTTCAGGCGTCATTTGTTGCTGCGGCTGTTCGCTAGGCGCTCTGGTCCCTGCGTGCTGCAGTGTGCGCTTTGCTTCCATCCCATGGCGTTTAAATGTTCTCGCGTTTCATAGCCTTTCGTTTTTTTTTTTCTTTTCAATCGCTTCCTTTTCCGGCGGACGTGCCTGGGTCGAGAGGGCACATGCGCAAAGCAGACGACAACTGTTCGACGTCGTCTGCTAATGGACGAATCGTTTCGGCATCCGGTGATGACGACGCTGCGTGCTATTTTATGAAGTAGTTTCGTCGAAGTCAAGAGTAAAAAGGTAAAGGGATGAAATGATCCGTCCAATCAATTAGACGAGTTTCCCTGACTGCCCGTGCACTAAACGCTACAAAGGCGAAAGTGGCGCCCAATCAAGACCCTTTCGTTTATATGCCGGCAATGCTTAAGTGACCATGAGAGATGTCGTCTTGTTTTTATTTATTTCTCAGAAATTACTAACTTTCACCGCTTAACATGACCATTTCGGTTAACAACAAATATATACCCCCCCCCCCCCCCCCCCCCCGCACACACACGCGCGCGCAGATGCACTTTTGTTTACAGTTCATTTATAAATGTGATGAGTAAAAGAGAAGCTGGCCGAAAAATTAAAGTTTTTCTTCAACCGAACCAAAGGCCCAAATATGAAAACCGAATAACCTCAATACAACCTATTTGGCAGACATTCTTAATGCTCGCTCACTCATAATAAGTCATTACGTACCCCTGTGACGTACTTCTCTTTTTCGCGGCCTCAGCTTGTTTTAATTTGCCAAAGGCTATTATTGGTGAAACCCGTAGTTCGTTCATTCGTTAATTTCCTACTTTCTGAATCTGGAGCTGTCACGCACAGATTTCGCGGAATATAGGTGTGTCCCCAGTGTGAATGTCATTTATCCCGGCAATGAACCTTACACAAGACAGGGTGGCGGGTCAAACAGCATCAAAAGACGAACAAATGACCACACTCGCCGGGCTGCACCCAGCGTGAAGCTGCAGGCAACCCTGCATTACGTACACCGGCGCCGTCGAAACGATTCATTTCCCGTTACAAATGATTTCCACCGGCACTCGTCCCTCTATACTCTCTTCGCGTGCGCCCGTTAGCGCTGTCGCGTCAGCCAGCCCGACGCCAGGTATCGCATTACCCTAATTATTAAAAGCGGATTCGGCATCCCAACACAAGGCGAAAGAGCAACTCGGCAACAGCACAGGTACACGGTGAACGGGAAAGTGAAACCGCAAGGCACGTACAGGCACGTATACGGCGAACGACACAAAAACAAACAGAAAGAAAAACGCGCGCCAAACGACCGGAATACGCGCGGCAGCCGTCGACACAGTTCGGATGTGACTCCCCGCGACATGGGAGGTGCCGACTTGTCGCCGCTGTGGGCGGAGCTGGCAACGTGACGTCAGAGGCAACATAGTGACATCGAGGAGCTCCTCCTCAACATCCTGCCGAACTTGTCGCTGTTGTATGTCCTTGCGAGTCTCCTCGCCGGACCGCCGTGGACGACAGTTGTCGCGATGCCCATGGCAATACTTGTCGTGTTCGTGTCGCCGCCGATGCATTGCGATCGCGACCGCTTGTTTCACCGGTCGTGGCTCTACTGGAAATCTGCCCGGATTTGTCGCTAATACTCCTTCGTGATGCCGAGACGGCAGAATAAAGCGCCTCTAATGCATCTGTCCATATTTCAGAATCTTGTGGTTCTTCGAAATTCCTAGAGACCACTTCGGAGTGGATAGTTATGAAAGATGCGAACAATTCCTGTGATATTCTATAGTCAATTTGATGAATCGTAAGAATAGAATTGATGGACAGGGGTTCCGGCCTCAGTTATATTAAATTATTTTTCACGTACCATTAACTATTCTCCTCGGCGCTCTATACACACCTTCATTCGCATTAGGCTAGCCCTGTTGTCCTTGCTCATCAAATGAGATCTGAAAAGAGCCCACGGAAAATAAGTAATTTCAATGGTCCTTGTATATATATCATCACATGGGATGCTATTTCATCCACGTCTACCTGAAGGGAGACTCGCGGCGCTCTCCAGAGCAGCCGTCACTGGTTAACTCGCCTTTTGCCGATGTACTCACGTCATAGCGTTAAAGGCCTTCATCTCCGGAAAATCCGACGCTGGCGTTGTCGTAGTCGTGATCGGAAAACCACGAGAATGTCCCCGGCAGTTCGTATACTTCGTTCGTATGAAATGTCCGAGCTGACTGGTTGCGACCATACAAAGCATGGCTAAGTTGACAGGAGCTTACGACCTTAACCCGTTTGAAATGGTAGGCTGAGATAGGAATCAAGTCAAGGACCGTAAGCCTTTACATCCAGAGCTACACAAAGGACATTTACTGCTCTTTCTACAAGAGCCGCTGTATATTTTGTATATATATTGTATTGTAAGCCACCGCTCGAAGACGTCTTTATCCCAGGACGTATATATATTTATAACTCTGCGTGCGATCTTCAGAACACCATTGAATGATGACGATGATGGGTATATGTAACAAGTGAAAGAGGTGAACGACCGTGCACAGCGCTCACAATATATCTATAGGATAAATGGTTATAGGTTCGAACTATATAAAAAATTATAGAAAGGAAACGGCTGCCCTGCGTGGATTTTAGAGTTAGTTTTGGGCCCAGAGGCGATATAGAATGCTGGTGGAAAAGATTCTGACATGACGTGTCAAGAGTAACATAACTCACTGGTCCTGTGACGATAACAAAGGCTTATGCGAAGTTGCCTGGAGGCGATTTTTTGATATACCGCAACACGCGCGTATGCTATATAAGATCTTTTACTTCAAAACTATGCCAAACTATTCTGCATGGTCGTGTTGAAAAACATTTCGCCAGTAGAACAAACTCTTAAAATATTTCCTTTACATTTGAAACGTGATTCAGCCCTCTGGCTGCGTTTATTCGCGCGCACAAAGAGCAAGCCCAAACACTGCGCAGCATTTCGACCTTGTCTCTTTTGGAACTTTTGAGCGAATTTCATGCGAGTTAACCTCACCTTGGTGAATGCCTGTGTTTATCAACTTTCTAAAACCGGTCATTTTATAGGGCCTATTTGTAGGGCCTAATACCACGAAAAACAGCGGTCACGTTCGCCCGTCCCTCTTTTTTTTAAAGGGGGAGGGCAGGGGGGGTCAGAGCTATAGAAGGGCGCAGAACGTGCGCTTCCTCCCCCCCCCCCCCCCCCTTCCTTCACCCTTTGAGCGACGTGTTACTGGGAGGGACCTGCAGGGCTCAGAAGGGGAGGGGGGCTTGCTTCGGTGACTGATGGCGGACGAATTCATCAGTCAAAACGCCGGCGGGGAGCGTTTCTCTGCTGCAACCGTGTCATTTTGACGGCGCACCGCAGCCCTAATAGCATGCCTCCGTCTTGTAACTGCATGGAGGCTGAAAAAGCGGCTCTTTTCCGAGCGCACTCTGCCGCTTCTACAATGGATTGCCGTGCAAAACGTGGCGCCTCTTGGTGTTTCTCTGTATTTGTAATTTTCGTCTCATTTTTGGGCTCGAAAGGGGGTATCTGTTTTTCTCATTTTCGAAGTGCCCTCGCCGTCGTCTCTTCTGGTTCCAGTCCCATGTTTTTGTCTGTACGCTGCAGGTTACTTCGTGGGCGGATTGACTTCGTGCGGTGCGTGCGGAGCCGCGTGAAACTGGTAACAAAGCAGATTTTTTTGTTTTCCTGCCGCCATTTTTTCCTCATCCAAAATGAAGTTATTGGTTGACTACTCTACTTACCGGACTCATTAAATAAATTCTTGCCGCGTATGACTTATAGCTCTATAGGACTAGTAAATCTGGGAACAAGCACATGTCGTGTATAGTATAAATCCAGGACCGAGGGAATCGCATGCAGTTCAAGGGACTGATCGAGACATCCTGTTTTCCGCATTCCTTCTCGCTGGACCACCTTGACCTATTCAGCCGTGCCCTGCCGACCATTACATGCGTAGCCAATCTGCCCCCATATAACAAATAACCTTGGGTACCGGCTGCCCCATTTAAGAACATGTATCCACGAGCAAGGACTTGCGATGTCGTAGTAATATAAAAATCAGCTATGGCGTTCAGCTTCTATTGCTCACCACATTGTCAACGCTGAAAATTACAGATATAGTTTTCTGTTAAGGGCGAAGCCTTGTGGTCAATTTCGACTAACGCCTAGGAGAAGTGAGCAAAAGAGCACAACTTTAATGAGAGGCTAACCTAGCGACCAGATCTGCGCTAAAGGTTTGTGCATGGTGCAATCGCGGCTTTTGAATACCTCATATCCCAGGCACTTAGATGGTTCTGAGCCCATAGGCTGTTTAGATAAAGCCTCGGGAAGGAAGATCAGTTTACGTTAGGTAGCGAAGTACTGGAAGTATAGTAGGCGAATATGTCTACTTAGGACAGGTAGTAACCGCAGATCCGGACCATGAAAAGGAAATAACAAGAAGAATAAGATTGGGATGGAGCGCATTTGGCAAGCACTCGCAGATTATGACTAGCAGCTTACCGGTATCGCTCAAAAGGAAAGTATACAACAGTTGCATCTTACCTGTACTCACCTATGTGGGGCTGAAACGTGGAAGCTAACTAACAGGGTATTATTTAGGTTGAAGACAACACAGAGGGCTATGGAACGAAAAATGGCAGGGGTAACGTTAAGAGATAGGAAGCGTGCATATTGGGTCAGAGAAATAACTCAAGTTACCAACATTCTAGTGGCAATTAAGAAGATACGGGCCATGGGCAGGACATGTAGTGCGAAGAGAGGATAAGCGATGGTCGCTTAAGGTAACAAACTGGATTCCAAGGGTATACAGGAAAACGTAGCAGGGGCGGTAGAAAGTTAGGTGGGCGGATGAGGTTAAGAAGTACGCAGGGGTCAAGTGGATGCAGCTAGCACAGAACCGGGTTAATTGGAGAAATATAAGAGAGGCCTTTGCCCTGCAGTGGGTATTGTCAGGCTGATGATGATGATGATGAAGATGATTAAGTAAGAAAAGTTGAGACAACAAGCAGCTTCTATTTATGTTCGGTACGGACCAAACTGCAAAGTGGTAAAGCTTGGTTTCCTTTAGCAAGACCAAATCATGTGACGTTCCAGGCCCTTTAACATGTGAAGTCTGGTTTTTTGTGCTCGGAAGTTGCCTTGTGTTCGCCCGATTGAGAGAATTTTGACATTGAGTTGCACTACGCCGTGTACATATGCAAATGTAAACGTGCCCGGCTGCGCTTGACCTTCAACGAGCCAATGATCACAGTGTGGCTATATAGCTTAACCATGACACCACCTATGGTGTACCACCACTTGACCTTTGACCTTGAAAGCTGCACTACGCCTTCTATCAGCCAAGATAAACCGGTCCGGCCGCTCGGCCTTCAACGAGGCAGAGATCAAAGTATGATTGTGTAGCTTAACCATGGTGCCACCTATGGTGTACCATCATCTGACATTTGACTGCAGCTACAGAGCCATGGCTAGCCTTGACCGCCTAGTAAAGAGCAGAGACATTACACTGCCAACCAAGATCCGTATAACTCGTGCTATGGTCTACCCAGTTGTGATGTACGGATGCGAGAGTGTGACTGTGAAGAAGGCTGACCGCCGAAGAATTGACGCGTTTCAGTTGTGCTGGCGGAGACTTTTGAGAGTTCCTTGGATGGCCAGAAGATCAAATCAGTCGATAATGTCGACCATAAACCCTGACGGCTCATTAGAGGGTCAAATTCTAAAGTTAAAGCTCAGCTACTTTGGTCATCTGACGAGAAGAGAGCAGTCGCTGGACAAAGATTTGATGTTGGGAAAGGTTGAGGGTCACCGGAGAAGGGGTAGGCAGCGAACGTGATGGTTAGATGGCATCCTCGAGGCGCTGCAGATGAAGTTATGTGATGTTAGGAAGATAGTGAGAGACCGGAAAGCGTGGCGTGATATGGTCCATATAGGGTCAGGAAGAGTCGGACACGACTGAACGACTGAACTGAACTGAACAGCGTCACGTGTTTCCTCTTGTAGTTGATGCCATCCTAGACCCCCCGTCTCAACAATATATACGCTCCAAAACCATGTCTGCCCGTGTATAAACCTAAGCCTAACCAAAGAAAAACCATCCAAAATGTCACTTTCGTTTCGCCTGACCTCATAAATTGTTGTTTTTTTTCTTTCATTTTTGACGGAGCTACGAATGAAACATAAATCAGTGGTTCGAAGCATTCGTTATGATGAAGAGCGAAGCATGTATGTCGGCGTTTATTCATCGCCGCAGTAGCTATGGGTGCTGTACAGCACTTATGTATAGTTCTGCCACGGTGTCGTAGCTCCTCGAGTGCTTTAGTAGTCATCGAATCTTCTGTACCACCGCGTTCCCTACAGGTGGGCAGTATACAGATGGACGTTCATCACCGGCTAACAGGAGGGCGACACTGATCTGCCTGACGTGAAAAAGTATATTATATTAATATTATATAATAAGTATATTATCAGTGCATCACAAGGATTAGATGAACCGAGGGAAGGTCATTAGTAATTTATTCAGCGCGGTTGATACATGGTTCCACCAGTATCCGAAGAGGTCTGCCACACACACACACACACACACACACACACACACACACACACACACACACACACACACACACACACACACACACACACACACACACACACACACACACACACACACACACACACACACACACACACACACACACACACACACACACACACACACACACACACACACACACACACACACACACACACACACACACACACACACACACACACACACACACACACACACACACACACACACACACACACACACACACACACACACACACACACACACACACACACACACACACACACACACACACACACACACACACACACACACACACACACACACACACACACACACACACACACACACACACACACACACACACACACACACACACACACACACACACACACACACACACACACACACACACACACACACACACACACACACACACACACACACACACACACACACACACACACACACACACACACACACACACACACACACACACACACACACACACACACACACACACACACACACACACACACACACACACACACACACACACACACACACACACACACACACACACACACACACACACACACACACACACACACACACACACACACACACACACACACACACACACACAATATATATATATATATATATATATATATATATATATATATATATATATATATATATATATATCACTGCAATGCGGTAGGTGCCACTATATCAATTACCCTATAGTCTCCCGCACTACTCAGCGTAAATAATCTCATTCTCTCTCCCTCACACTGCTGACAGCGTTACCTGCAGCTCTCTTTGATGTACGACGCCGAGGGTGTCCAATTCACGCAGCTGACATAACGCGTCCGCGGTACGTTCATGCAGATTTGAATTCTAACAGACCAACATGTGCAACAGATTGTGACTATTACTGACCGTAAAGAAAAGAACACAAAAGACGACACGCCTTGTACGTGTCGAAGCAACGTGAAGGAGTCCCGAGCGGAATAATCGTCGTCCACCCTGTCTCGCCTTCCCTAACGAGCTTCGACCGACACCGGAGGTTCCACTTAGTGCGGGTGTAGCGTAACCGGCATGTGGCCTCACGGGCCCAGCTAGCAGGCAGTCAACGGCTACGGCGATCGTTGTGGCACTGCAGGCTAATCACGGCGGCAGCCGCAGCCAAACGCCCCATGGCGGCCCACAGCAACGGCGACTGATTACCGGCAATCAGTCACGCGTCTTCCGCTCGCCGATCAATCAAAAGGCCTCGAGGGCAGCGGCGGTCTGTGGTAGATCCCCCTCTTCCCTTCGACAGCGACGACCGTATAGTTGTGACTCGTGAGTGGAGGATATGCAAGCCAGTCCGCAAGGATTTCCGTCGGAGTTCAGGGTTTGGTCTGAGATCATCATTTTTTAACCCATGGAGAGAGAAACCATGTCGATATAGACCATGATGTTCAAATTTCTCATAACAGGTGTAGTTTGACAGTAATGGTTAGCAAGAATGCCAAGAGAAAGAAACTACTGTCTACTAATGGATGTGCGGGAGAAGTCTGTCTTTGGACTCTATGCATCTTACTAAATGTCTACCAATGGTAAGCGTTGTGTAGAATTGATTTCTCGGTTTTGAAGCGTTAGATCTATAGACATGAAGACGTAGTGACTTATAATGCGAAAATTAACATAAAACACCGGAATCATTACATCACATGTTCGCTGGCACCATGCACTTAAGATACCGCTTTCTTCGCGAAGGTTATGTGAGACAGGGTATGCTGCGACTGCCTTACCATTAGCACGCTTCAATAAATTTTTTAATCTATATTTCCAAGGACAAACATCTCAAGTGAGACGAAAAACTTGAGAAATCGGTCTGCAAAACAGAAGGTCAGGTGGGCAAGCATGGTTATCTTCTGAGCGGATCTAGTCACGCTAAAGAAAGGGGCGAAGCATGGAAAAATGTTGCAGGCATGTTTGTGGTAGATGTTTAGTCGCGCTTACGCCAAATCAGAAATGAAATCGACATGTCTGGGCGCGAAGGTAAAGGGCAAATCGTGGCGCCATCTCTCGGCAGCTTCCAAGCGAGTGGAAATGGGGATCCCATGTGCTGCTCCCGCGCTTTCCAATGCATCTGAGACCGTTCGATTTTCGCGTATATATATGACTCGATGGCCCTGTTTACAGGAGAGCTTTGCAGTGCGCTGCTAAGGAATTCAATTGATTTCAAGTTAGGCAAAAAAAAAAAAAACAACCTCCCCTCTTCAGTAAGCTAAGTCTAATATGCCGCGAAAAGAAAACAAAACCTGCAATGACCAACACTCAGCACTGTCACCTGGGTGCATTTGCTACAATCGTTATGGACAAGGCTTACGGCACATACCAGCATCAGAGGAATGCAGCAATCATGCAGGTCACTAAAATCCTTGATGAAAGAATTTTCATGTTCAGAAACAAACCGGTGCTGAAAGCATGCCATAAGCAATGCATCACGGAACAAATGGAAACCACGTAGTTCCCTGCCGACAACCCGCCGCTTTAAATTGAAGGTGGTTCCATATTAGTCAAGTTGGTTCTACCCAGCTTCTTTAGCGTCAGTTGTTATGTACTTACTATAAGGAGTTTGGCAACAACCAGGGCTTAAAGTCAGGGGGTCTCAGGGGGTCTGAGACCCCTCATCAGTATTTAATAGGAGTCTGAGACCTCCTGCGTTTGAATAAGTACGAAGCACGCTGCCATTTTTTTTTTATTTTTGTCGGCGTTTTTTTTTTTTTTCAGATCATTTCTTCTCTATTTGTTTCCGCACTATCGCTGGGAGATTTAATAATAACGTTTACCGTATTTTTTAAAACCAAATGTAGAGAAAAATAACTTCTCCCCTTTGTAAAAAGTGATGTGGGAAGCAGGCCACCAGTCACTTTCTTTCTCTTCCCCTCTCTATTTCCCTTTCCACATGCGCTCGAATCTCTAAAGACCCCCCCCCCCCCCTCCCCCCCATGGAGCCAGAATTTAAGCAGTGGTAACCACCGTAGACATATTCCGACCTTGCTTGCTGAAATGTTGTCTGCACGGATGAGCTTGAGAACTCGCTTTCTTGCCCTTTCTCAGAATAACCGCAATACTCGCGGCTTCCTAGTCGAAAACGGAAGCATCAATAACCAGGCGCTCTTGCCGCCGGGATGCATGGTCAGAATGCTCAACCCAGGGAAGCGCTAACACATACAAAAAAGCACGCTAACTGCACCACTCTGCCTTAAAGTAAAGACACTACTTCCAGCACCATTACCAGCCCACAGCAGGAACAGTCACGTGATTAGCCTCGCGGGGTATGCACTATAGACGCAAGCGCCATTCGCTCCAGCGGCGAAGCTCGCATGTACTAATACCTTGCTACAATGCCACAATAATGCCACCATGCCACTCCTGCTTGGGCCCACGAAAGGGCCTGCAGTATATTGTAAATAAAAAAAATAAAATAATACAATTAGGTTGCCGTGCTTGTTCACATCCAACGCATAACAAAACACTTGCGACTGATCGCTGCTAACGTCAGCTGTTTTGTAAGCACACCGCAACTGCTGCTTGTAATTAAGCAACACCAGCTGCTAATAAGAGCCCATAAGTTTTTGGAAGTGGCCAATCAATCATAGCCTGAGTTGCTTTGGGACGTTAAACCCCACAAAACAAAACAAACAAACAAACAACTCAATGCACTGGATTTCAAGGATCCGTGAGGAGCTCTTAGTTAAAATATGATGACGTCGATTGCACAATGACACAAGTGTTAAAGGCTGCTCAAGTCTTCGTCCGTTATCCGCTCTTTGCCCAGTTGAACGGATAGGCCTCGTATCTCAACAAACGGTTTACTGGGGAGAAATTTCCTATATATAGACGGGGAAATTTAAAATGGCTGTTTCGAATCAGCATAAGGATGGAGCGTTCTTTTTCTATAGTCATATTTTTTTTTTTTTTTTTTTAGCAAAACACTACTACTGCGTGCACTAAAGCAACGTAAAGCAATTCAGTGGGCAAATGGGCGGCGTCTGAAATCCCGCCGGAGCAGAAACATATTACATTTCACTTCGGAGAACATGCAACAGCGTGCGATGAACCTGCGTTTCCTAACTGTAACGTGCGGTAATTAAGGCGTCCTCTTAATATACCGCCCGAGAAACAAACAGCGGGGAAGCGAGGTAACGAAAAGTATAGTTACCTCAAAAGCCGAGCTTTCTCGAGAACTCATATATACATTTCACATAGAGACGAGGTTCCCAAGCAATAGTCAATGCCATCTTAATTCACGCCGCACTGTGTTTACTGTGTTTATTTCATGACGGAATCTCACAGTGGCTCGAAAGAGAAACGGGACATTGGCATTGCAGGCAGCCCGGCTTAACCTATCGTATACTTGTAGCGATATTGGCAACACCCGCCCTTTCGCATTTCGAGGTCATTCATTCTTACCATACATGGCAAAATTACTTTCGAAAAGGAATTAAATTACATCACTAATTACTTTGTTAATCGCAGAAAAGCAATTAAATTACATTACTCATTACTGTTCTCAAAAATAATGAAATTACATTGCAATTACTTCTACTGAGTAATTCGTTATTTTTAAATTACTTTCTAGTATCCATCCTTGCAAAAACTAGGCTGCTCAGTAATGCTCAAGCCACGGTGGCTCACGCCATGGACCCTTCCGCCTATCTCCCCCCAACCCAATCCTCCCTCGCCCCGTGGTGACGAGTGTAACAGGCACCACTTTGCCATATAGCCGACGCAACAGGGAGTGCCACTGCGCCGCGCTCCCAACTAGTTTTCAACCAGCCTTCTTGCACCATCTTTCTCTTCGGCATTCCCTTGACGCCTTGTACCCTACTGCTTGGAGAATGGTTGCAAAGCGGGATAGCCACACAAGTGACCCTGCTACACGCGAGGTCTCAGACGCACTGTTCTGCTCAATTCTGTCTCCTTTTGCCGATCCGTTACGCTGGCTTCGGCTTGCCGCACGTCGTTCCTAGATTCGCGGCGCTCTACTTTGTTGTCTATTGAAGGAGTAGTGGCGCAATTTAGTAAAAGTAATTTCGAAAGGAATTAATTACTTTTGCTGCGAAATTAGTATCAAAAAGTAATTCATTACATCACTAAATTACCAAACCGAAGAAGTAATTCATTACATTATAAATTGCCGAGGAAAGCAATTAAATTACAGTAATTTCATTACTGTAATTCAATTACTGCCATGTCTGATTCTTACCACAGTAAGCCCACGATCGTGGATATACGCTCGCTGCAAAGCAGATCTTTCCAAGTCCAAATAACTCATAATGAGATCTATAGTACTTAGAAATAGGGGCCCTTTGTTGAGAAAAAACCATGAACAATTGATTAAGACTGCATAATGATTTATCTGCATGGGTATCTGCTTCAATGACGGTATTCTGCGTTCATATACACGCAACCTACGGGCCCATGCATGCCCTGTGAGATCACCCCCGCGCGCGCGCGGAGGTGATCTCGGAGGCCATGGTGTGTATCTATATATAGTGACCTGATGAATAAACAGCGCTACAGACTATAGGACGAAGATCAAGAAGCAAACGGGACGGGCTCTGGGCAAGTACCAACTTGCCCAGATGTCTCTTCTATTAGAGTATATATAGTCGCGGCCGTGTATATGGGCGATGTGGTGGCGTATATATGTCACCTCGCATACGCGTAATCGGAACTGACGAAATTTTTAGTGCGAGCGACGCTATCTCTGCACCACATTTCATGTCTGACGCATGCGAAATTTATGTATCTGGAGTATACCCAAACCCAGTACTAAATAAACATATCCGATCGGACTGCGAGGACGATAAATGTAAAAAGTGTGGGGCGAGAGGAACCCTCGACCATATAATTTGGGAGTGCGCTTACTCCCCAGGCAGGGCACAAAACTTTAGCAGTAGGGAAGCCTGGGAAACCTTATTGCGAAGCTCGGACCCTGAGCTCCAACTCACCGCCGTCCAACAGGCAGCAGAGGCCGCCGGCGAAACCAAACCGGCCAGCATCTAATGCGACCATCCCGTGCGGCTGGGCCGCTAAGTCCCCTCCCCCTTACAGGGGGGTGAGACAGAGCGGCCCAGGCGGTGTGGTCCTTCTCTGTTGGACAATAAAAGTTTTCAACAACAACAACAACAATATCCTCGAAGGGGACACGTGCATAAATAAACAAATTCAGAGAGCGATATAGAGAGGTGTCCGTCTATATATATCCTTGAAAAAGAATTAACTTAAGCTCCCATTCAAGCATGCAATACCCATGGCTTTTATGCAGTCTTGTAAACTTCAAAGGACAATTGCCCAAGGACGGAGCAAGCTATATAGTGGAAATACGAACTGACCTTATCAGGAGCTTAACTGCTACACGGATGTGGCCGTATTATGCATTTAAGCCAAATTGCCAGGTGGTCGAAATTACTCCGTAGCCCTCCACTACGGCTCCCCTTTCTCTCTCTCCACTTTCACGCACCTTCGTCCCTTCCCTTACGGCGCGGTTCAGGTGTCCACAGAGTAAGTGTGACAGATACTGCGCCTTTCCCTTTCTGGAACCAATTATTATTATTATATTGCCATCGTTCTCAAATATAGTGCATTGCACATGCATGCCTGGTCATTGTGATCCATAGACTGCAGGACAAATAAATACGCCTCTACCAGCACCGTCAAACTTCTACTTATAGGGACTACATTCTTCGCAATACAAAGTATACTATACTGAATCTGTCTCTCTTCTCAAGTCACCGTCACTCCCACCTGAAAGTTCAAATTCCAGCTTACAGTGTTTACTTTTTATTTAGTGCGTATAGGGCCCTGCGCTAGTTCAAGGCCAAACATGGAAACTGCTGGCCTTTAACGTCAGCCGCGTGCGGAGGTCGTGACGAGCGACCGGTGTTCCTTTGAACGCGTGCAAGGCGTTCGTTCATTACCTCAGGGCCCGGTGTCCACGGACGCGTGCACGTAGTCTCATTAATGGAGTAGAGGAGGAGGGCTAGCTACTCCTCATGCAACGATCGTTGCACCCCTGGCCAATTAATGGCCGGGACGATCTCGTTTGGCCCCGGCTCCGTGCTTCATTTACACCTCGAACCGACGCCGCTATAGGTGCACGCGATCTTATAATGCATGCGCTTCCCCGAAAACGACAGTCTGCACCCGTACACCGTAAGAGAGGTCTAAAATCCATCATGTGCGCATGTGCCCCATGTGTAGTTCTGTGCAGAATGCGCTGCCTTATAACGAAAAGCGTTAATACAGGAAGCAAGTTGACAGTGCATGTTGTTCGGTATATATATCCAATGGATGCACTGCAGAACGCAAACATCGTATTCGAGACGTGCACTCTATAAGTAAAATACTTGAAAAGACAAAAGACATTAGTCGTATAATGCGTCGAATGTGATTACACAAACGGTCCCGCAAAGGCTATGTTCAGAATGGCATATACAGAGCCCTTTCTGAAGGCATTAATCGGAAGTAACTGTAAGGGGGCCTCATAATGCGGGCATTATTCGAAGACCATTTAGCGAAGGCGCCAGTCCAAATGCTCCTATTAGACCATTAATTAAGCTGCACAATAGACCTTCATTGGGGCATGTCCCCGCAGCCGCGAATGATACAAGATGAACGGTTGAGATGGTGAGGAAGTGTTAGATGAAGGGAAAGAGTGTCTTCAAAATTAAACCGAGAAATCCTCACATTAATTTGTAGTGTCCGCTTCGAGCTCAGCGTCGACTAAATGGGTTCAGTTGAAAGTGGTCTTGAAATTTTTAGAGATGCATATATGTTGTTTACAAAAAGCACGTGCTTTTTATCAGCGCATCTCCACACCTTGGCACATTAAAGTTTTTCTACGTCCCTTCAAAATGAGCTTGTTGAAACTACGAGGCTGATCACATGTTCATTAATGCACGCATGAGCTCGTCAGCGCCTGCAAAATGTATGCGTGAGAATTAGGATGAATGTGCCGCGGGGGACGTTGTTTAATCAGTATACGCGAGATGTGAAGCCCAATAGCAACACTATATGTACTTTACCCTTAGCAACGTAACGATACCTTATAAAGCACGCTGCAGAGACTGAAGAAGTATAATCTGTATACGAAATCACGGACACGTCCTTGGTGTTACGATTGTTTGTTGCCGAAAACACTGACGACATGGACCAGCCCAGTTGAGACTACAGGAAAGGAGCCAAGATTTATTAAGGATTGAACTTTGGTTTCTGTTACGTGGTGCTGGCTGTAACAGCCTTGCATGATATAGCTGAGGCGACTCCGGAAAAATGCGTGGCGAAACAGAAATAAGAGTTTAGTTGCCGTTGTTAGACACCGCACACCGTTGTGCACATACAAAACGATTTGTTAAGGATGGAGGTGGGATAGCTGGATACTTATCGGCCCGTGGGCTGTGTGATTGACACGAGAGATGGGGCATTGCAGGAGCTGCACAGCTGGGCAGACAGTTGAAATGGGAGGAATCGGGATTGTAATTAAACTCTAATTAAACTCATCGAGAGCTTTCGACCCCGAGCCACGGAGGCATGCAGGCAATCCAATACATCATCATCATCATCATAATCAGCCTGACTGTGACCCACTGCAGGGCGAAGGCCTCTCCAATATTTCTCCACTTAACCCGGTTCTGTGCTAGCTGCATCCACTTGACCCCCGCGAACTTCTTAACCTCATCCGCCCACCTAACTTTCTGCCGCCCCCTGCTACGCTTTTTCCTTCCCTTGGAATCCAGTTTGTTACCCTAAGCGACCATCGGTTATCCTCTCTTCGCACTACATGTCCTGCCCATATGCCCATTTCTTCCAATATATATAGGTCAAAAAGTACGTTCTGGTTTAATTAAGTGCGACTTCATATGGACGTCTTTCATATTATGTCTAAGTGGAATCCAGTGTCGCATCGCTACACGCAGTCTACAGTGGCACGGATTGACAACCCGACGAAGGTATATACAGCTATAGCGGCGGAGGTATACGACCCATTCCTGATAATAGCCTCCATAGTTTCGACTGTTTCTCATATCAAAATCGAAAAAAAAAAAAAAAGAAAAGCCTCATCTTGAAACGTTGAAACGGCAGATGCGAGTAGGCCACCCCAAGAATTATTCGAATGATATCAACAACCCAAGTAAATAATGAAGGCGTGCAACATTCATGAACTATCTGTGGGACTCTATACAAGCACTAACCATACAAGCCGCAACGATGCCTGGTCGCAAACTTCTGTCGAGTCACCAAACGCGAGTCGCATATAGATTTTTATTTCTTTTTTCGAGCATTTCCAGCTTTAAGCATGTCTCATAGGTCGATAATCATAAAAATAAGCACCATGGTAATCGATTTCGAAAAAAAAAAAAGTATTTTTTAGAAATTTGAGTGCATGCATGTGCTGAAGATTAGCGATTAAACTGGTTGCATTACATCGAGTATAGACACCAAGCCCGAAATGCAGCCCCCGCAGCCTTGCACATAACTTTCGCGAACAACCGCGGCAACGCAAGTCTCGGCGAGGCCGAGCTGCGTAATACGCCTTCGTGTCGCTTTTACACTTCACGCTCTTCTTTCGCCTCAACCGACTAACAACACGCAGCCTTGCCCCTGCGTTAATTTTCAATCCTTTTTCACCGTTTCTTTTTTTCTTCACTCGCAGGTCGCTGTTATGCATATTCATGACAGGGCTGCTCTTAACAGCCCCTTCGCAGAAGCGACTCCTTTTCATGCCGGCCCGGGCCGATCGCTTCGCGGTATCCCATGAATGCGCGACACGCTATTAAGGGCAGGCGCTTGCTCGCCGGCACTGTTTATTGAAAATTTATCTTGCCGGCGGGTGTAGATACACACACGCCGCGCGCTGCTGCTTCGCCATGCCCCCAAAGAGAGCCTGTACACAGCGCCGTTCGAGGACACCGGCTGCAGCTATGCTTGCTTGCTTCACCTGCTTTCTTCTTCTTTTTTTTTTTTTTTTTTTTTCTGCGCTCTCCCGAAACCTCCTCTCCCATTTTCTCCCCAACGGCTTCTGCCGCTTTTACGCATTCTTCACTCTATATTGCCTCTCTCTTTATCTATTTGTTCGGTTGTTTTCGATCCACGACAGGGTTCCGGCGCAGCCTTAATTCCTCCGACATAGACTTTTATAGTTTTAACTTTTGTACGTAATTTCTTATATACAATTTTTGTACATATTCGCGCCGCGGTTCGGTGTCCTGCCGTATATACGCGACAACAATTTAGTCCCAAGCACGTTTCTCAGACTGATTTTCTTTTTTTGTTTTATTCTCCTCGGACACCGCATTTCCTCGCTATATATAATAATGCTTGTGTGTTTTATCTTTCGTAATTACGTCTCTGCATTCTGCCGCACATTATTCTTCGGAGCCGCGTACTCTTGCGCGCGCCCTCAAGACACACCGCGAACGTACGACGTGTACGCATGCGTCTGAACCACACACGCGCCGTAACGCCGCGCCACAGCGTTATTTTTCCCTCCCCGGCGAATTTTCTCCTGCGTTGTCTTTGTTTATATACAATTTTTTTTTTTTCATATACGCGTCCTCTACCTTTCTAGGCTTGTATTTCTCCGTCGTCGTCTTTATAGTATCCCGTGAAGGCCCCTGGCGATTCATCTGTTGCGACGCGGGTGATTAATGGAGTCTCGCTTTGATCACAATGACTTTATTAATGACGCCGACCGGTGCCCGTAATGAAGCCATTGCAAGTGGCCAGCCACCTATGTGTATGCGTACGTTTGCAGCGCTTAGCAGGCTTGGGCCTTATGCTCCGTCCACGGGACGTGTCTGTGTGCGTATAGTTTGAGACAGTGACTTGAAAAGCGTGGTCGATGGCCGTGACTGTATAGAGTTCGAGTGGAGCTGCGAGGTGTCCAACCGTTGTGGCATTGTGCGTGGTTCGACTGTAGCTCCTCGCAGTAGGAAGCCGGCCTGTCCCGAAGAATGGCCATCATTTGTAACACATCAACCAGACTCAGCCGCCAGTCTAATTGTCAAAACGTTCATGCTGTTGAACTCTATATAGCCTTCGTAGGACTTGGCCCTGGAGCTCATGGAATCCAGACAGGTTTTGAATCCAATGCTCTCTTTTGCCTCGCAGTGACCATCGCAGCCTAAAGCCGTTGCTTTACAAATTTTTAGTGCCATGTTTGGCGACGTAATGAACTATGAGTCGTTACGACGGATGCTCTAGCAAAGCTGTGCCTTGGCAGCTCCACTTTACTGCTGCGGAAACCTAGAGATGCTTATCTGCAATCACTCTTTCCAAGTAGATAATTTTGCACGTTTATTCACTATATTGGCGACTTCAATCTTTGAGCAAGTAAGAAATACCTTACAGGAACATGAAGCTCACTGCTTCATATACAGGGGACTTCAGTGAGAAGAAGTGCTGCTCTAAATTCCCGAGTCCCTCCTATGCTGCACGCAACTCTCGACACAATGGCACCAATGTGTGTGCTACACGGTAGCCTAATGCACAAGATATCAAGTTATTACAAAGAAGCGCGCAAGCGAGCCTCCACAGTGTAAGGCGCACGTGAATGACCCGCTATACGTGAACGCGCCACGCATGACTTCGGGCACGAAGCGTACACCATGCATATGGCGTATACTACAGCCTCGAAGCCTCCCGAGGTGTGATCCTCCGCGAAGTGAGTATATGTGTACGATATCAACAGCAGATTTGCTTTTGTAGACATATGTAAGAGCCTTCGCCTTTAGCGTGGCTTAATTCTGGCACTTGTATGCATGCACAGGTCAGCGCTGCGAGGAGGTATACAAGCGAAGGAGGGCGCCTCGCTACAGCTTCGGTGGTCAGCACCGCATTATGTGGAATCGCCAGGCTATGTTCAAAAAATCACGTACACAAAAATTGTACAAATGTACAGGGTCGTCCACTCTTAATTGGAACACGGTCGCGGTGATCCCAGCGTCATTGCGTCCGAAGCAGCCGCAATTGAAGAGGGTACGCAACTAAAGGGGGACCTAAAAGCGGTGACCGCGTGACCTGCCATTTTGTTACATTGCTCCGCCGGGTCGGAAGCAATGGCACAATGAAAACAGCGACCGCGTTCAAGCTAGGGCTGCATTACCTTGTGCACGAAGCAATTCTTAGTAGAAAAAGTTCAAACTAACATTATGCACCTGACTGAAGCCTCTGCCTTATAGCCTTGAGATCTTAGCCATCGTCCTGCGCAAGTCTTTGCATGGACATCCCAAAATACGCAATGCAGGGACATCATGCTCAAAATATTATGCCGGAACCGAGTGCGTTTTCTTTTTTTATCTCCACACTTCTAATTATCTTGCTTCGAAAGAAAAAAAAAACGGCGATTTATATTTTTCATCATGCACTGGTCCGATGTGTATGTCAGTTTCTCATTGCTAATCTCAGCTATAAATGGTGCACAGTGTCTGTCGCCTTATTCGCTCTCATTTAGCTCTGTCTGTCAAAGCAACACCTCTTGCTGACGTTTACTTCCCCTTGTGCTGCCCTCAATATGATTTCGAGATTTTTAACCTCAGTCACATGTACGATTTTCAAGGGATACTCGGAGACGCTGCAAAATGCCACAATTGTCTTGAGAGTTGTTCTCGAATGCTTGGAAGGTGCACTGAAATTTAGCACAATACTCAATTCGCGATAAATATAACGTTTAATCGATCAGGTTTACCGCTAATATATTACTGGATTGATAATTGATACATCTATATATACTTCATGCAGCTTACTCTAGCTGAAAAACTTTCGTTGCTTTAGGCAGTCTATTATGCTTCAATAATATACAAATTAGCGTTGAAGACCAACAATCAGCAGATCGGACACTGCTTAGCCGCTCGACAGATTCAGCAAAACTTTTTTCAAATATGAGACACTCAGCATATATATGTCACCTTATAGACATCAATGCACACGTCATGCATGTGTCTAACAAACTGCAGGCTCCAGTCTGTCTTGAAGGCTCATCTTGGGTGGGATGGCAAAAACAAAAATAAAAAAGGTGACAGAACGCGATTTGTCAAGGTTTGAAATATGCAGGGCGTATCCTCCAAGTCGAAATTCTTCCAGTCCTTAGCAAAGCTGTCTTTATGCTAACCGTGTGGTACGTCGTTCCTGCTGTTATTTACGTGTATCTGGAAACTTATACCACTCATGTATCGTACCAAAAGAACACTGACCAATTGAACGAAAGGCATGAGGAACCTGTGGGCATGGAAATGGCCGTACCCGTTCTTGAATGTTCACACTCTGAAGTCGTCTTCATGCAGGTGAGCAGAGAACTGCGTGATGTTGGGGTATACGGGGATCCGGCAAGATTCAGCTAGCCTTATCGCAATTTAACGGTCGGCGAAGCAAGATACGTATATTTGCTCACATTGCGAAAAGAACCAAGAAAAGACAGTGAAGCCATTTGAGGAAAGCGCTCAGCGTCATGCCGTCACCACTTGCAAAATAGCATCCGCAAGACACGCAAGCAAGGAAAGAAACCTCACAAAGACTGTATTATTACAAGTATACGGCGGGGTTAACACGGGCGCTTTCGTGCTTTAACGACCACAGCACATGACTACGTCGAAGACTGAATAAATGATGCCCGCTCCTCCTGCCTTCTCACCTGCCACTCCTCTCCTTAATGTCTTAATATCGCAGGAAGGTGGGAATTTATGACGCGGCAGCTTTTAATTGCCGCCGAATAATTTTCCGCAGCATAGCCATTCTGCTTCCGGTGTTACCAGCACATCAAGTCATAACATATATATAGTGAGCGCGCTCGAAACGCGATGGCGTGATACATGACCGCGCGATGCACTGAACCGCAGCTAGGAACGCTCAGCTCACTTGCTATGTGCGTGTCGGGCCGCGCCACATGTTCTCCCTCTTCACGGTCGCTCCTACGTTAAGAGGTGGCTATAAGGCGTTAATTTCCCCTCCTTTTAATTGGCACCCGGCTGGGACTGCCCCTGTGCTTTTGCAACGCAAGAGGTGAGAGCTCAACTATAGGAGCGACGCGCATGCTTTTCTTCTCGCTGTTTCTTTTACACCAAGCCGCCATAACTATTGGTTACAGACAATGCTGACATTATACCGTAATTATACCATGTGCGCTTAATGTACGTGTTGCAAGCTGGGAGCAATTTACATTGTTCGTCTGGCTGAGGCTGTAGGGCGAAAATGTTTATGTATATATATGGGTATCTGTGAAGGCCGTGAAGCCTTATCCAGCCCCTCAGCTGTCTTTAATACACATGGACCTATGGGCACAAACGCTCTTCGAGACATCGCGCGCGAGCTCATGCACAAATGCATGCACACGAACATTAGAAGAAGAACACGGCCGCACGAGACAGTCATTCTTGAACCATAATTAATTCGTCATTGACGCAAGCCAGCCTATTTCTATAGACTCGGCTTTTTTTTGGGATCTCTCACTTCTAACTGCTGTCGCGTTGAAACCAAAAAAAGAACACAATAAAATACACAAATGTAAGACGATGAAGTCCACTCGTGAATGAAAAATGTAATGTAATGTAATTGGTTCACAGGATGGGAAAAGGATGGAAAAAGGAGCAGTATCTGTCACACTTGCTTCGTGGACACACTCAAATCACTTAGTAATTTCATCCTAAATCTCTACAGCCCTCCCAAACGTCATCCTGCCCCCTATCGATAAGTTCGAATAAAAAATGTAAAATCGAGCTTTTTCGATGTGTGCACCCTGCCGCGGTGGTGCACAGCGTCCGAAATGTGCATGTGCCCAAAGATGCGGGATCGAATCCCGGCCGCGACGGCCGCTTTTTGTAATGGAGGCAAAAAGCAAGGCGCCCGTGGGCTGTTGCTATGTCAGGGCACGTTAAGGAACGCCAGGTGGCTTAAACTTCCGGAGCCCTCGATACGGCGTCTGTTATAGTCTGAGTCGATTTGCGACATTAAAACCCACAAAACGAAATCAAACCATCAGCGTGTACAGTATTCACAATCCAATATCCCCCTGTGGACCATAATTTCTAGGCGTGCACATGTAGAAAACCTTCCAATAGGTGAATGCACTTGAATGAACTTGCAGGAGAACATGGCATCTCTATTTGGCTGAGCATAGCGAGAGTATGAAGTGAAATTAAAGCCGGGTAAGGGCGTTAGTCTTCCCTGGCTCCAATTACATTCCAGTCAGACGCATCTGGGAACGGAATCGTCACTATAATGCTGATTGCCATAAAAGCCAGAAAAACAAGTCGCCCCCATCTCGCTTAACAACTGTTTTGTTCAAGATCGGTGAACATACAAAAATGGGGTCAGTGGCCACGCCAGCGAGCCACTCCCTTAAGCGTCGCTGTCTTGTGCTTATTCACGCAACGTCATTTCGGTTCTAAGCAACCAATGCAAACAGCACGCAACATCTGAAAGAGAGAGAGAGAGAGAGATTGCCTACGGCGTTTGTTGACACTGGCATCCCTGAAATCAGCTCTGATTACATGGCTGAACGGAGTTGTAAAGCGTCTCGAATGTCGGAGGGGCAAGCGACGCGAGGCAGGGAGGAGTCGAATTACGCAAATCCCACCATGGCCTCCAAGATCACCCGGAGGCCATGATCCCACAGCGATCGGAAACACTTTCTTTTGTACTTTTAGTTCTGAATCACGCAATGTTATGGCGGCTGCCGTAGTACATGCATGGGTTGCCATAACTGCCGCCCGCTAAATCTGATAGTGAAGGAGGACCAAGATGGGGGAGAGGGGATGGAGGGGGAACCCACCATAGAAATATTGATTTCCTAAAAGACACTCGTTGTATTCACTGGTTGCTGCCGTGCGGAGGCCGACGGGAAGAAAAGCAGTTTTCCGCTTCCGGTCCGCCATAGCCTTGGTCATCATCGTCGTCTGTTGCGGTTTCGTTTGGGTATAGTTCGGAAGATCCAAGGTGCTGTGAACTCTGTAATTTGCTACAATAAGAGTCAATTGTGCTATCTACGGATGCGGCAATAGGTCTTGCAGGTGTAAAAAGTCCGAGAACAGCACAGCTGTCAATGTTTTGAGGTAGACGTCTGCTGTGGTGGGTCTTGTACTGTTGCTTCTGCTGCGTCGGTTTGCTAAAGCATTGCCGTGCTGACTGTCCCGCTCGATGTTATATAAGCGCGGTTGTGTATGTGCAAGTGATCAAGCTTTCTCAATGACAACAACATGCTACTTTCATCCCTTGGAGGAGAACCTTTCGGACTGCTGCCCTGTGCTCCTGGTACGTGCAGCGCAACCGCAAGCGCGCTAAAGATAGAGGAAAGCTAGGAATACCTTCAAGCCGTTGCACGTTAGTAATTAGCTCTTGCTAGCTTTTCCCTGTGAGTGTGGATACCAGACTTAGTAATTAGCTCTTGCTAGCTTTTCCCTGTGAGTGTGGATACCAGACCAAGCGCTGACCAGATATACCGCAGCGCGCAATACGAACGTCTGGCTAAGATGATCGGGATACAGAAAAGTGCATGCGACGCCCGTTCGCGCCAGCTTTGCGGCCGTACTAGTCAGTCCCTCAAAGCCCGCACTTTCTTCCGGCGTTTTAGTAGAATACATGTTACGCTGTACATGCTTGGGCACGGAGTGGCTGGAATGCTTTTAGCTACAAAAACTAAAAGGAAAGTGTCGTTCGTGCATGAATCGGAACTGTGAAAATGCGGCTCGCGGATGGAAGCAAAGCGGTGGAAATCGCTGAATTAAGGGTCACGTCTGCAGTATGTTTGAATATTCTAGCTCACTACAGTCACGCAATGTCAGATCGCGATAGTGCTTCACGATTTTGTCCCACGTGTGACTCCACCATGCGTCAACTTTAGTATACGCGACGACCGGACAGCGTCGCGCACGTGACCAAACAAATGGCGGACGGCGCTCGTGTGATGATGTCATGTGGCGCGATGACATCATGTGAAATGAACCTATTATCTTGCCTTCCTCCCCACAGTACTTTTCGAATGTGTGCACTCCTCTTTATTGCTCATTTTCATAACAAGAGGACTGCCGCAGTATAAAATCAAATAAAGCAGCTACATTGAAGAATTCTGCTAACTGCTGTCGAATTTCTGACAAAACTGTTTTAAAAGTTTCTTTCAAGAAAAGAGGCACTTCCTCGGCTCGGTAAACGGGTCAGTGGCACACCAAACTAGAAGATATTTATTCTCTGGCATTCTACAGAGAACGAAGGGCCACGGCGTCCGGTTTTGCAATAGGAAACTGCATTTAGCTCTATCAGTGGTAGAGTTGCGAGCAGACGACAGCAGTTGGCAGAAACAGACGACGCGTCTCCAAACGCGACGAGCCGAGGCAAGACCACAGAGGGCGTGGCCGTGCGTCAGTCCCGCCCCTCCGTGGCCCCTCTCCGTGCTCTTATGCACGCAGTGGGGGGGGGGGGGGGGGGGGCTGCCATTGTTGAAGAGAAATAAAGTAATAACACGAGGGAGTGCTAACTGCGCGCACGACGGACTGTTTGCTTTCCTCTTTCCCTTCGCTGTCTTCGCTTGTGCACTTTTTTTTCTTTTTCAAAACGCACCCGAACCAGCTTTGGTGGCGAGCGCCCGTCTCTCATGCGACTTTCCTTTCTTTCGCTTATCGTCTGGTCGTTCCTCTTTTATTATTATTATTTTTTTCCTCGTCCAGGAAGATGGCTTTCCGCCACTTTTCTTCAATTTACGTGGCGTTACTTTCTCTTCTAGCTAAAGTGCTGGTTCGGTGTTGCGAAAACTGCCACTAAAGTAAAACGATGGCACAAAAGATCATGATGATTTCAATTTACTTTTCTTTTCCTGACCTTGTTTTTTATGGTTGGTGTCGTCGTTTTCCGCCTCCAACGTTTTCAGGCGCATCAATTCGCCATCCTCATCACCCTGCTGTTCGAAGCGTGGGACGTTCTGTATATATTTTCTGTGTTCGTTCATCTGCGTTTCAGCATACGCTAAATTGATTGGTTTCAAATGCAAATGGGCGGTGGATTGTCACCCGATAAACGGGAGGATAAGTGAACAACTAGTACGTGCTGCTGTTGGTTGGCTAGAGCATCTGCTTATTGCACGTGTGCGTCGCTCCCTAAATAATAAATATCAACCGCGTGGTTTGGCGCTACGCAGGCGGGCCCGAAAAGTGAACCACGTAACTAAAAAATCAATGCCAAGAAACAACTACCACGGCCGCTCAATGGAGGCGCACTTGCCTCCATTGAGCGGCCGTGCAACTACCAATCATACAGAGACACTTTTTTCACCCTTTTGGCGCGGCAAGTTACACGCATTGCTGTGCCACGTTGTAATCTATACAAGACTGCTGGATTTATTATACACAACGTAATCCGCGCTGATTTGATTACACCGCTTGCCGGGGTTGTGCAGCGGTAAGACGCCGGACTACTTTCCGTAGTTCCCGGGTTCGAACCCGACCACGGCGGCTGCGTTTCGATGGAGGCGAAACGAAGTGGCGCCCGTGTGCTGTGCGATGTCAGCGTTGTTGTTGTTGTGGCTGTCGGAAGAAGGAAAAGAACGCACGGGTCTGCTACTGGCTCTGTAGCTGAGCCACCTCCGCCGCCTCGTGGAGACAGAAGAGAAAAATTAATAATGGGTTCACAGGAAGGGAAAGGTGCAGTAACTGTCAAACTTGCTCTGTGGACACCTGAACCGCGCCGTAAGGGAAGGGAGGAGGATGGGAATGAAAGTGGAAAGAGAGAAAGAGGAGCCGCAGTGGAGGGCTACGCAGTAATTTCGACCACCTGGGGATCTTTAACGTGCGCTGACATCGAGAAGACGCGCGCCCCAACAGCCGCCGTCCACCACCGGAACGGTGGCGGGTGCAATGACAGCCTACAACAATAAAAAATTCTGTGGCAGGCTAGCCACCGCCACAAGCGGCGGTGACCTACCTGTCCCAGCCCCATCAGGGGAGTACCTTCGCGCTCGATGTCAGCAGCGCACGTTAAAGATCCCCAGGTGGTCGAAATTACTCCGTAGCCCTCCACTACGGCTCCCCTTTATATCTTTCCACTTTCACTCCAACCTTCATCCCTTCCCTTACGGCGCAGTTCAGGTGT
Source organism: Amblyomma maculatum (assembly GCF_055883805.1). Lineage (NCBI taxonomy): Eukaryota > Metazoa > Arthropoda > Arachnida > Ixodida > Ixodidae > Amblyomma > Amblyomma maculatum. The sequence continues at coordinate 101,027,536 of NC_139348.1, read as the reverse complement.
CCACATAGCAAGTGTGACAGCTACTGCGCCTTTCCCTTCTGTGAACCAATTATTATTATTACTGCTGTTAAATTACGGGAAGACGCGTAATTTAACGTAACGGAACGCGCCTGGGAGAATGGCACATTTCCTCCAAGGTTGTCACGTAAATAGTTTGCGACGTAGAGCTCCTACTCACCCCGACTACTGCATCGTTATGCCGGCAGGCGGCGCTCGAAAATCTCGCCTGCTTTGTATACTGCATGGGCAAGCTATGTAAAAAAAAAAAATAAAGCGCAATGAAATAAATTTGCTTCTTCCAAACTTATTCGAACTAAACTGGATTTTCGAGTACGCCAAGTGTATATATATATATATATATATATATATATATATATATATATACTGCGATGTACTAGGCGACGACGAAGTGAATTAACAGTGCCGGAGCGGAGAAGGAGAAGAGGATGAAGAGTGAATAAAGCTGGGCGTTAGAAAGAACTGCCGTATCTCTGCTTGTTCTCCGTCACAATGGCGCAGTCGACCAACTTCGGGCCCGACCCGGACCTCCCCGACCCGCTCCTCCTTCGAAGCGGTCGGGCAGTCACACGACACGACTTGGCGCCCGGAACCTCTATTCCGACCGAGAACGGCGTCCATGCCTCCTCGGCGGATTCAGCTCTGGCGGCCCTCCTTCCCGAAGTGCTCTCCACCCTCCGGGAGGTATCCGCCACTTTCACCGCAACGCTTGGCCGCGTCTCGATGTCCTCTGGCTGTCCAGTACCACGGGTACCGCTTCCGGAGTTCCGCGGCTTCTCTGATGATATCCAAGCATGGGTTGAACTTGTCGACGCTGCTGCCCGGCGTTCCGCCTGGTCTCCAGCCACCCCGCTTGCCGTCGAGGAAGACCATCTCCGTGGTGCCGCCCAGGCCTGGTACCAGTACGAAGGCCGCCGCTACACCACTTGGTCGGCCTTGACTTCTGCCCTCCTTGCTGCGTTTACACCCCTGCCCAGTGCGCACGACGCCAAACTCACGACGATGAGATCGCGGCGCCATGCGCCAGATGAAGACGTCGCCCTTTACATTTGTGATAAGGTCCGTGTTCTTCAGGCTTACAACATCGAGTGGCCCGCGTCCGCAGCCAAACAGTAAATTGTCGACGCGCTTCACGATGCCACCCACGCATCGATTATGTCCACTCGACACTGACAGCCTCTCAATCTTTGTCTACCGAGCGGCCTCCTTGCATGACACCGCCAGTCGTCGCGGAATCCTTGCTGCCGCCGGGACATCTCCCGCAGCACCACATCAACGCCGCGATTGCTTTTCGTGGAGACATGGCCACATGTACAAGGATTGTCCTCATGCTACCCGCCCACGCATACAATTCCAGAATCACCCTCTTCCCTTCCTGCTGGTGCATTTCGACGGCATGGGGGTTGACCGCACTGGTTGACACTGGCTCTCAGCGAATGGCGTTGCTTCAATGTCATGCACCCGGCCCGCTGAGTCAGTAAACCTCGTCTCCACTGCAAGGCTTGGGTGGAAGCACCGTTCATGTTGATGCAGTCGATATCTGCATCTGGACTGAGGCTAGCAGCAAGGACCTGGTTTGCGTCCCGGTGTTTGTGGACTTGCCTGCTGACCTCATCTTGGGCGCAGACTACCTCATGTCTGGGGACGTGGCTCTGTCTATCGAAAACGCTGATGTGCAGCTCCGCTCGTGCCGTACGTACCGCCTCTAGCCCGCCCGTTGACGAGCATCCTAAAAGTGATGTTAACCGCATTCAACACCAACAAGAAGCTGTGCAGCACCCGAAGAAAGCCTCTGTTTCCCGAGAGCGGATGAGTGGAACTGTGAAATGGTTTAACGTGGTAGGCGGCTACGGCTTCACCGACCGAACTGACACAGGCGAGGACATGTTGGTCCGCTGCACTGCGTTATAACACTCCCGTAAACTTCGTCGCATCCGGAAAAGACAGGGAGTAGAATGGGAAGTAATTCCAGGAGAAAAAGGCCTCACTATGGCCAATGTCAGTGTGCTAGATGTGAAGTCCGCGCAGAAGCGTAGCGAATTCGTTGGGAAGGTATAGGAGTCCCCACATACCGCGGCGTACTCAGGGAAGCTGTGCACGACACGGTGCTTCCGGTGGAAACGATGCATATATGGCAGCAGCAGCAACAAGTATTGTGGTGAAGTTTCTTTACTTTTTATCACCACTGCGGATGCCTCACGACCGCAGTTTCAAAGTAAATAAAAGCACCGAATACTGCGCAAAGAGAAGAAGTCAACAGCAAATAACTAGCATTGGAAAAACGCTCAGGAGCATGACTATCATCAAGGCCTCGGCAGAATGCCCAAGTGGCAGCTGCCCAGAGTCCCGCACAGAGAGCAACGCGCCAATCGCTGAAGCAGACAATAAGCCATTTAAGGACGAACGCACGGTCATGGCCGAGGGTGATGTACTAGGTGACGACGAAGGGAACAGTGCAGGAGCGGAGAAAAAAAGGAGGCTGAAGAGGGAATAAAGCTGGGCGATAGAAAGAACTGCCGCGTCTCTGCTTGTTATCCGTCACAATGTGTGTATATATATATATATATATATATATATATATATATATATATATATATATATATATATATATATATATATATATATATATATATATATATATAGATATACGAGTCGCCGGTCCCATACACGAGTCGCCTTTGTAGTCTAGGTGTATAGCATCACTATACATTGCTCTAGCGTTGGTTCCAGTGTTTTTCGTTAGCTTTTCCTGCCAGTCTGATAACAAACACGTGCTCAAAACTTTGTTCTTGTGCTGAAACTCGTTATGACCAGCGGGCACCACTAAGCAACACAAACTGTAAACTCGCGGACGTATATGCATGCACCGTTATATATCTAACCGAAACCCAACCATTCAGGCAAGCACCGCACTTGATATTTCTACACATTCACAAATGGGCAGAAATAATGCGCGCAAGTGTATGTATATACTCTTTAAGCTATAAATATACCAGGCATATTCAACTGCTACATATTGGTCGTAGTGGTTACATGATCTCTCTCTCTCTCTCTCTCTCTCTCTGTCTCTCTCTCTCACACACACACACACACACACACACACACACACACACACACACACACACACACACACACACACACACACACACGCACACACACACACACACACACACACACACACACACACACACACACACACACATACACACACACACACACACACACACACACACACACACACACACACACACACACACACACACACACACACACACACACACACACACACACACACACACACACACACACACACACACACACACACACACACACACACACACACACACACACACACACACACACACACACACACACACACACACAGCTGGCCCATAGGTGCTGTATACACAACATGACTATATCATATTTATAACCAGCAATAAAGGAGCATATATGCGTCTTCGGTCTTCGCAATGCCGGGTATCTCCCGCGTCGCAAAATCCCTTATGTGTTATTATGTGATGTGGCAGAACGGTGAAGGCGAAGCTGATGTGAGTAAATGAGCAATTTCGAAATTTGATGGACTAAACCATTACTATTATGTGAAATGCCTTCCCTCTATAGAGTCGGCAGATATATTACCTTATACACGATGATGATAACGTATACATAAGGATTTACAACCGGATATATTGTGCGTGTCTCGTGCATGTATACCTTGCATGCTTTACTTTTTAAAATGGAAACAGAAACATGAATCAAGATTATTTCAGGAATGGACGCAAGGGGTTATCATCTCGAGCAAACCCATGCAGACTACGTTCCCAAAGAGATCATCTGTTTCACGCGTGGCGAGAAAGGAAATTACGGCGCCGTTTTTCTCCCTTTCTAGTGCGTATGCCAAAGGCACTCGCAAAGCCATGCGTCTAAGATGTGGCTCATTAGAGGTAATTAAGGCTGCGGAATCCTATAAGCTGTCTTATTTTTCATTTTTTTACGTCTTTTAACGTTCTCGTAGCTGTTCCGACGAAATGATTACGAGCGAGGGCATACGGCGGCTTCTTTTATGCAGGCTTGCAACTATATAACCGCTTGTGCGTTTCTTCCCGCAGCTCACTCCTCGCGTTACCTACACCATTAAGGGCAGAAGTTTCTAATCTCCAATTAGTTCCCCTAGTAGTAATATATGTTGGCGTGGGAACAGTGCTGCATGCAATAGAAACTATTACTCATAATCACGCGTATACCATTTGTCACGCAGTGTCGTCTCAAGAAGAAATTCCGTAACGCCAAGCCGACGTGCTGAGGCAGGTGCACCTCGGCCCTCAAGGCCAATTAAAAATGTGAGACATAAGAAGAAACGTACCGTCCCCAGCAGTTCATCACATTTCGGGAGAGTCGACGGCTGCACTTCGAGCAAACTTGTATGGTGTCGGGAAGGCTCTGGCTTTGCCTTAAACACAGTAGTCCGGGAATATGCTAGTGCATCGAGTATATAGGTATAGATGAACGTATATTTATACACGTGGTATAGCTCGCCCTGGGACACAAATAAATTTAAATGCTCACTGCTCTACAGTGCTGACATCACAGGCCATGACGTCACGTGCCTCCTAAGAAATATGGACAATGGGAAACCAAAATTATGGTAAGATGAGAGCTTAACTATATAGAACCCTTCAGGTACACGTCGCACTTGGACCCGCTAGCTCAATTTTCTTATGGGGAGGTCCTGTGTGTCTTGCCATAAACAAAAAAAAAAAAAAGAAAAAAAAAAACAAACGCGCGAGAAGTTAGTTTCCGCGACTAATTGATATTTGAGTCGTAAAACGAGATCGGCCTTTGGACGAGCAGAGAGAGTTGTGCTTAGCTGCGTTCCTTCGACGAGCGCTGCCTTCTAAATCGGCGTGTCTCCTGTTTTCACATCACACGAATAATATATACCTTTGGGTAAATGTGTGCAGCTTGAAATTCTGTCTTCTCAGCTCATTGCAATGTACCATCAAGTGAACGAAGCAAGAATAACAACATCGTTCATCGCAAAATGGCTATTATGAATCCGGCGTGAATATATTGTTGATTTAAAAATACCAGATTACCTGCTTGAACGTCAAGCCGTTCGAAAATTGGGTTTCAGCGCCGGAAAGGAAGTCGCGTATAAAGGAATATTTCAGACATTGCCGCTTCAGTTATGAGCAAAGCAGAGTGTGGTATATAGAGGGTATATAGACCTTGTAAGCGTTTCATTGAAAAATTACTGCTCCTTCCCGTAATCGATAGCGGATGCACATAAGCATGAAATCAGTACGAGCATAACACTCTGTCGGCAAGGGCTTCGAGCGGTCTTCTGCTGTGAGACATAACATGCAAATCGATCGCTTTCGTGTAGGACGCTTCTTAAATCCTTTCATCAGGCTAAATTGCTCGGCTTCAGCAGCTCTGTTGATTGTGGCAGTGAAATGCAGAACGTTGGAGAAGCGTGTATGCGGCCATATATGCTGGCCTGGTAAAAGTGTAAGCAGCGCATTCGAGTGTTCACGAGTGTGCATACAATTACTGTCTGCCAAAGAAAGGAACGCTACATGAGCTGAAAGACGCATTACAGTGACGGGTTTGATTCCAAATACCTGAATGCACTCCGACCGTTTGTCACCTCGACGTTGGCCTCGGGCGATTTCTGTATGAACGAGTGTTTAGCCCCATGGCGGCGTCCTAATTGGGAGCGAAGTGGACGCCTTAAAGACAGGCGAACGTCTCGTTAAACTTCGTTCGGCTCCCGGATGTTCAAGTTTTGGTGCCCGAATGAAGCGAAATCAGGGACCGATGAAGGAAAGGCTCAGGTGACGGAGAACGGGAGGTAAAAGCATTTCATGCTTTTTTCTTTCTTTTAAAGCTAAAGCTTCAGCGCTGTGTAAATAATGTAATTGCACTGTGTACAGCACGCTGAATCCCCAGGATTGGCAATTATCGATAAGGAATAAAAATAACAGCGGGCTTATTCGCTCGCACTTACATTTTTCTTTGTAATTTGATGATGCATTTTGGATGAGCTGGAACAATGGAGATGACTCTTGCGGCGTTGGTGCTGACTTGGCTGCGAATAGAGAGAGAGAGAGAGAGAGAAAAAAAGGCATTAAGTTCAGACTGCTTCCTTCAAATTGTCGAACCATTTAAAAGTTATCTGTAATCAGTAGTGAGTTCTTACGGGCTAAAACAATACCGTATTTAAGCTCTGAAGTGTACCGTAGTGAAAGTAATCCTGATAATTTTTACGCTGAAATCTCATTACACGTGCATTTTTCTCCCATGTTATTTGCGTTTTGGTCATGCTTCATTATTCTGACATGTGTCTGAAATGTTTTTTTTTTTAACGTAACGGGCGTTCAATATAATATGATACCGCCACCGGCATTTTGCCCTCATGCTCGGCATTTGAGCGCATGACTATACCTATTTAGGACAGCGATGAATAAACACTGCACTGATGCATATGTACCACAAAGCTGTCTCTGAGATTCACTGGAGAATCTTAAACGTTCGTAGCGGTACTGCTGGAGAGTTTTATACTAATACTGTTGCTTCTTTACACTGTGAAATATTGTGCACAGCTCACGACTGCACGAATGAAAACGTCTTACTGCCGTCAGGAGACGGATACATGCTGCAGCCCTTGCGTATTGCAGAGGCCGTTACACTGGAAGGTCCATTATTTGGCTTTCTACAATCGGGCCTGGCCTTGAGAAACGCGCAAAAGGGAGAGGAGGTTGAGGTGCGGTTGTTTATACGGTGAAGTGCCCCTAACTGTCGTATTCAGCGTCGAACACAAATTTCACCACAACACCCCATTCGTTCTGTCTGTATTACACGAAGTGTGTCTATATCATTCGTTCAGCACTTATGATATTTGCTTGGTAATCATGAGACCAGCAGATGGAATGACAGCGGCAAGCAAAAGCTTATATACGTTCCCGAAGGTTGCGGGCCACATGCACATAGTGAACACGTGGTTCAGCTTTCAGCCGCTCACTATATATGTCTTGCCCGTAGAATGCAGATGCGTTGCTATGCAGGGAGGAAGAAATTCACTGAATTAATTTACTCAATTAAGTAATATAATGAATCAATTTACTGAATTAAGTTACTGTATTGAGAAATTTACTGAATCAATTTACTGGATTAAGTTGTTCGGTAGAATAGCATTGCTGGTATCAGATCATAACGAGGTTTTTTCTGCTCAGTTCCAGCAAGCGATCACCGAATGCAACGGTCCTTTGGGTTCAGCAACGCTATACTAATTAGCAGGCCCGTATACCATGAGTATATAGACGAATATACACACAGACCACGGCATTTGTTTCGTTTCTTGCCGCACCTATATATATATATATATATATATATATATATATATATATATATATATATATATATATATATATAGATCATCATCATCATCAGCCTGATTATACCCACTGCAGGGCGAAGGCCTCTCCCATATTTCTCCACTTAACCCGGTTCTGTGCTAGCTGCATTATATATATATATATATATATATATATATATATATATATATATATATATATATATATATATATATATATATATATATATATATATATATATATATATATATATATATATATATATATATACGCGAATATAGGCTATACGTTCATATATTCTCGCTGACTCGATGCATGCTGCAATTCATCGGCGCCTCTGCGTCCCGCTGTGCAAACACATATACATGCATGGCGTTCATAATTAGGCTTCCGAGATTAAAAAAAGAAATAAGCATCTGAAGAGCGGTACAAGGAAGCCGTTTCTGTGCGTGGACTATACGTGAGCAGTCGGAGGAAAAGACTGAGAATAATCGTCAGAGTAAACAATAATCAGATCAAATTCATCGATTACTTTTTGTTATCATATAGACAACTTAGAGGCAGCCTCACTCGAAGGCTACTCTATATTGAACACTTTTAGTAATTCGCAATTGTGTCTTATAAAATTTCAGCCCTATTCAATAATAAATTCGTACGCATGACCTTAGCATTCGGATAGAGGCTCCTTGTGACTGCACTTGTTCCGTATAGCGCTTTGCCTGACAAAAATGAGGAGTTATAGGCGACGATGGCTTTTTTATTTTTTTTTTCTTGAGCAACAGAAAGGTATCGATTTGCTTGACCGTATGCGAAGTCAAAAGCGGAACAACGTCTTATAACGGATTCTACAAGCAATTCCTCGGAGAAAAACCCCGCGCCCAACTCCGTCCGTAAAGCGATTCTTCTATTTCGCGGGCTGTCACTAAGGCAGCACAACTCATTGGTCCGATGTTGGTACAGTGTTACCACTGTCCGGTTCAACATATGACCAATACATGGCCAGTAATTTGCCAATACTGAGCCGATGGTGTGTGCCGCCTGGGCAAATGCCGCCGCATGCATAACACCTCCGTCTTTCAATATGTATGGAGGATGCTTCATGCCGAATACCGTGATCCCGGGTGTGTAATTGCACTGTTTTGGCTGAGAGTTTGGACATACATACATATCCCACGGCACGGGCGCTTTTTTAAAGTTGTACTAAAAGTAATAGCCTTTGAATGAGTCCGCATGGCTTCAAGCATAAATATGTATGACAACTGTTAATTTACCTATAATAAAGAGTTGATTCTACAGTTGCAGGTATTTAAATGTGCTCAAAAAGATAATTTTTGTCCCAATTTGTGTCCACCTGGCATGATTGTCATTTACACAAAAGAAATGGCCTTTGTGTAAGGGTCTTCCCCTATTAAAAAAATAAATAAAAAAGTTCGGAAGCTGCAGGCACGAACTATGAACAACCATTATAATGTTTTCGCGCGCTCAGCAGGATCCAATATATAGAGCAAAAGGCTTTGCTGCACACGCTGCTCTAATTACGTTTCTGCAGAGTATACAGCTTTGTGAAACCGCATCATGCAGATGCGGTGGCACACTGAAAAGTGCGTTATGCACACACGCACACACACACACACACACACACACACACACACACACACACACACACACACACACACACACACACACACACACACACACACACACACACACACACACACACACACACACACACACACACACACACACACACACACACACACACACACACACACACACACACACACACACACACACACACACACACACACACACACACACACGCACACACACACACACACACACACACACACACACACACACACACACACACACACACTCACACACTCAGTCACTCACTCACTCACTCAGTCACTCACTCACTCACTCACTCACCCACTCACACACTCAGTCACTCACTCACTCACTCACTCACTCACTCACTCACTCACTCACTCACTCACTCACTCACTCACTCACTCACTCACTCACTCACTCACTCACTCACTCACTCACTCACTCCTACTGCACACGTGGATGCAACGTCCTTTGCACGGCTTGTAATACACGAAGGTGCAATATATTGCTTTTAATTTTGATTCACGAAACCAGCACTTCTTGAAGGCCGTATTCTACAACTTCACAGTTGCTTCAAGTCCGGTTAATTCAAGTCCGAGTTTGTTGAACATTACATGTAAGCAATAGTTTATGAAAGAAGATAGGGATACGTGACGCGGCCGTCGGGGGACTTCCATTACCCTTACAGTGATGTCCAGTTTGTATCACATCAATATAAAAAGTCCTCAATAATAAAAATGGAAACGTAAACACTGAGCATATGTTTGCAAAATACATTAATGAGAGCTTGCTGAGGCGTATATATACCAAGAATTTAGACCGGCTTGCGGAAACGAGTTCTTGAAAGCAATATTTCACACGATAACAGTGAGCATATCCGCACTTCTTCCTTCCTCGGATTTTTTTCGCTTTCCTTTCAATTTTCAACAACCTGCCCCATTGATTTCGTATATGTGATTCATGGCTTTGTGCACGGACATATAATTCAGAAGCAAAATCATCATACGCATCGGCAGATTAGACCATTTGTGTCATTTTGCTCACAAAAAGCTAAACATTAATAGCAAATTTTCATCACGCATTGGAATCTTATACCACTCCCATCATCACGTGCATAACCATATCATACATTATCCCCACAATTGCCATAGAAGTAAAAGATTCCCCCCAATCCTGCTCCTGCAGTACTGACAGTGTCACATCAGGAAGGTTGCAGTTTTGCGAGAGAAAAAGTAAACGAGCTGTTGCTTCTCTCACCAGACAAATTTTTAAAGTGCACAAATAGGGCGCATATCATTATCGCATATCTTGAGAACATTGAACCCGGGTTTAACAGGAGTAAACAATTTATTTATTTATTTCCAATACCTCAAAGACACCAGGAGTGAGAGGGATAACATTAACCCTCTATCTATAGCTTCCAATTAAAAAAAAAATCAGAAACCACTTTTGTACAAAAAATCTTCACTAAAACCTGATAAATAGGAGCAATAAAACGCTTCAGTTTAAAAAAAAAAAAAGCAAATAATTTTGGGCGTATATTAATGCACCGTCATTCGCAGACGTGGCTTTCGGGTTTCGGTATTCAAAGATTTATTCCACGCTGCCGCTGTCGTACTTTCACGTACACGAAGTTAAAGACGTCCGTGCACTGTGGCATGTCAAATTACGTAAACAATACGCAAGCCATCTATATATGCTTGTCCTGGTCCTTCTCCATGACAACCCCTCTATCCCCTGTTGCTCTTGCTTGTGGCCCTAAAAAAAGCAAACAAAGAAGTGTGGAAGGAGGGGGGGGGGGGGGGGGGCTGGTACGTAATGCTGCAATCATGAGTGTAATCTCAATGTGCCGTTTCGGGAGTCAAACCTCTGAGTATAAAAGGAACAATTTGTTAGCAGGAAGAGTTACGTTAGTTATCAGGAGTGAGCAGTTGGTTGTGCCACGTGTGACTTCGTTAAGATTTGTGGAGGACATGACTATGTGCTTTTATTGTTGCTTATTTCTTCAGTCTTTCATTTACGTGTATACTGCATGGACGGACCAAGATGAACCTGCACGTGTATATGCGCCCGCTAGCTGTTCTCCTCCTCGATCTCTTGTGATGTGATTATCAATGCCAATTAAACAGCTGTATACAGTTTACCGTTGATTTCGCGTGATGAGCAGGAAAAGCTGACATATACGCACCAGTCCTGAATGGTTGGATGAGCAGAGAAAATCGGCGCTTTTTGTACGCCCTTTATAACTGCACGTGCAAATAAATCTACAATAAGAAATGTATCGCTTCGCCTGACCATTAAAAAGACGAGACGGTTTTGATGTACTTCCGACGTACTCTCAGGACGTTGACGACACTTGCTTGCCGAAGGAAATTTTGTTATTGGCAGAGTTTAGGAAAAAAAAAAAAAAAAGAAGGAGCTGAGAATAATACCAAGTTAAAAGCAATACGTATGGTGGTGCTTTCTAATATATCTTAGAAACGCTTCTAACTACATTTAAATACTTACGCAAAGGAGTATGCAAATAATATCACTAAATGTTACTAAAAGAAGTTAAACTTAGTCATCAAATAAAAAATTAAAAGAGAAAGAAGAGAGGGGACACCGGGCGAAGGAAACAAACAGTGTAGGCGTCACTTTGACTAACGCGTCCGTATGAAGTATAAACAACAAATAAAAAACCAATATTTTATTTTTTTCTTATCGTTAGATTAAATTACCGGAAAAATAAAGAATAACGATAGACTGCACAAAACGCGGAGAGAAGATCCAATCGTGTCGCAGCGCTGCGAGAGATACCCAGAAATTCCAGACGAATTGTGACAAGTTTGCCCTGAAGGAAATTGCTTTCAATATTCCACACTTGCTTCGCACTTCTTGTCAAAAATGCACCTCATTCGTGCAATATATGACAGTTACAATTATACTCGATGCAAGCTCAGAACTAATTTCAAGAACGCAATCTTGCAACAGATCGAAAGGAGAGACCACTGAACCAACAGCTTCATAAAAATATTTTAAAATACACAGTTGCCTCACTACAGAAGTCCTACCCCAGAAAGCCGGACTTGTCAAGATAACGGAGAGTTTAGGGGACCGAGACCATTGAATCAACAGCTTCATAAAAGTGGTTTAAAATATCCCACAGTTGCCTCGCGATAGAAGACCTGTCTCAGAAACTCGTATTTTAACAGTATACAGGATCCAGAGTTGATGGGGTCATTGGCTTAGCAGGAACGACGAGGTTGAGAAATTCGCAGATATATGCACAGATTTAAGGACGCTGCAGGGTTCAAGACGCCCGAACATCAACAGGCAATTGTGTTGCGGAAGGCTAAGCTAAGCGCTAATTGGGATGACAATAGCGCTGCGCTGTGATGACTTGCAACGCTTAGTCGCAACCACTTCCGCAATCATCTTACGCGCGCGAGCAGTAACAACATGTATACACTCGGGATGCCTCACAGGCTCTCTCAACATTCATCCAGCATGTTATACCGGCTAACCGCGAGCAGTGCATTTCAGAACGGCGTCTTCCCACCTGCTTTCTTTCGCGCCTTATCTGCGACGCCATCAATCTACTCTAAACGGCCATTCTACTTCCACGTGCATGTTCGGGCAACCCTTTCTCTCTGCACCCTTCAAACTTCGTAATCGCCGAGCGGAATACCAAGTGTATACGCGTGCGATTACAATGAAAACAGCACGTCCTCCGCTCTTGTAGAGTGCTTAAATTTCAGTCGTTCTCATCCTCATCGAGCATGCATGGGAGGGAAACCCTTTTGTTCACGGTTCAGAGAATATAACAACAAGAAACGCATCACACATTGGGCAGTTCACCCACCAGGATACTTCACGCTTACCCTACACTTATTACCTGAATCGTTGTAGCTGCTTTTTCACTACACAAAGCATTTATTCAAGATCACCGCTGCCTACTATGTTACATAACAATAGCATGGAGCGAACGTTACGCCACGTTTGCCTATAGCGCGCGGCAAGAAATACCGGTGGCCGCTGTGACGCGCGCCGTCTACGTCGACCACCCAAGTAGCAACTGCGCAGGCCGAACGCTAAGCATGCGGCAAGACGTGCCATGTGGACATTCTTTGAGCAGTATGTGCACGCCAGAGACTCTCTGCTCTGTTTCAAGGACGCGTGCGCATGAATAAGCGAGCGTGGAAAGGACAGCGTTAAAGTGCTCACTCCATCTTGCGGCACGGTTAGCGCGGGAGCCCTGCAGGGGTTTCGCGCGCTTTTCACCGCCTCAGGCGGCGAGTAATTAAAGCGGCCAATTGTGCCCGCTTACGGTCGATCTGTCTTCACTATGCGTACATATATATACGCTCTGCCAGCAGCCGTCGTGAATGGGGACACTGCATCCGCAAAAAGCGAGAGACTTGCTAGGAACACTGCGTGGAGCCTTGTTTACTCACGGGTCACGTGTGGTCGTGCGCGCTGCGTGCAGCCGGCATGGTGGGCGCCGGGATTATGACGGCGTGTGCACATTTGTGCGCAATGCGTGTGAGAAGAGCTGACGAAAAACAAATAAAAAGTAAGTATTCGATAGACCTAAGGTGCGCCATACTTAAATCCAACGCTTCTATTCGGTACAAATTTGTAGGATCGCTGTGTGGCTCTTTCATAGGTTTATAGAATAGTTTTCTGTAAAATGCATACCTTTCAGGGACACTGTATGTGAGCCTCCCTTAAGCACTTGCGGTCGTGCTCGCTGTGGCAGCCATGGGCGACGCTGCGTTGTTGACGGCATATATGCACAAGTTCGTGCTAATTGAGCTTGTGAAAAAAATTACAAGAGCCCGCTTAAGTCATCCTTATGGTGAAAGCCTCTCTATCGGACTGTTTTCGCTAACATGCATCGTCGTTTCTATTTTTACTATCATCGTCATCATCACTATAGCGCCCACAGCTAGTATCATTATCAACTAAATGCACCGTCATTGTCCTCGCTGATGTCATCACTATCATTATCACTAACTGCAGCGGCAATATTGTCGCTACTATATCATCGTCATCATTATTACTAATCATAATTGTAATCGCTACTATTTTTTTCAAGCTAGACGAGGAGATTTACGATCAATTAGTCATGGTCCAGGCATGGCGTAGTGGTCGCAGCACTCGGCTGGGTGTTGGCGGGATATGGTTCAATTGCCGGTGAAGACAACTTCATTTATTTTGCCTTTTTTACGCAGCGGTCATTACCGGCGGACACATCTAGCGAATGGATACAAACGCCACCGTGAGCCTAGAAGTCCCTCCATGGTGGCGCAGTGGTTAAGGCGCTCGACTGCAGCGCTAGAGGATGCGGGATCGAATCCTGGCATTGGCGGCCGCTTTTCGATGGAGGCGAAAAGCAAGCCGCCTGTGTGCTGTGCGATGTCAGTGCACATTAATGGCTGGCTGTTTTGTGTGGTTTAACGTCCCAAAGTGACTCAGGCTATGAGAGACGCCGTAGTGGAGGGCTCCGGAAATGTCGACCACCTGGGGTTCTTTAACGTGCACTGACATCGCACAGCACACGGGCGCCTTGCTTTTTGCCTCCATCGAAAAGTGGCCGCCGAGGCCGGGATTCAATCCCGCGTCCTTGGGAACAGTAGTCGAGTGCCGTAACCACTGCGCCACCCCGGCGGGGTCAGTACACATTAATAAGCCCCAGGTGGTTTAAACCTCCCGAGCCCTCAACTACGGCGCCTGTCATTGCCTGAAGTCGTTTTGAGCAGTTAAATCCCATAAAATAAACCAAACCAAATTAGCTAGAAAGCGTTTCGTCTTAAAAATACGGAGGCGACCACTGCAGCCACGCGAATGCGTCGTCTCATCCATACTTCGTCACAAGCTCAATTTGCGCATCTTTTAAAAAGCTGAACTGATTCCCTTGCAAGACAAAAGGGTTCTCGTGGACATCGCGTTGTCCTTAATGCGAGTCATGGATGCCATTTAAATTTAACGCCATCCAAGGTTAGAAGACCTTAATCAACCTTACATACAGTTAAAATACTTTGGTTTTAGGAAAGGCAAGGCGCTTAATCTTTTACACTATACCTCCGATTGATTTATAAGAAGGGAAAGGCGCGGTATCTGTCTCACTTGTTTTCTGTGGACACCTCAACCGCGCCGTATGGGAAGGAAGGAAGGTGGGAGTGAGAGTGGAACAAAAGAAAGAGGAGCAGTAGTGAAGGGCTACGGAGTAATATCGACCACCCAGGGATCTTTAACATGCGCTGACATCGCACAGCACACGGACGCCTCTTCGTTTCGCTTCCATCGAAACGCAGCCGCCGAGGTCGGGTTCGAACGTGGGTACTCCGGCACAGGAGTACCCGGGTTCAAACCCGACCTCTGCTGCTGCGAGGACGCCTTAACCGAGCTGTGTAACAGAGGTGGAAAGTGAGAATGAAAGGGGAAAGGAGGTGCCGTATAGTGGAGGGGTCGCATCACATGGACATCTCATTTTTCGCTTTTGGTCTACCAAGTTTAAGGAGGAGGAGAGGTAGGACGAGGAAATGCAGGGAGGTTAAACGGAAGAAAAAGCCAGTTTGCTACTCTGCACTGGCGGTAGGGGGTGAGTGGATATAAAAGTGAAAGATAAAAGGTAGTTACATGAAAATGACGTCAGTAAATCAGTGAAGTCATGTATTGTCAGTAAATCACAGCCCATCGATCAGGCCCGTGGTTCTCATGAAGCGGAGCAGTGCCAGGGAGGCCTTCACTGTCGGCGATTGCCGCAGCCAGTGGCCTCGAATCTTGATTTCTGTCAGCGGTCCTCCTTGAGGCCGTGAAGGATGCCGTAGTGGAGGGCTCAGGAAATTTCGGCCACCATGGGATCCTTTAACGCGCAGATATCGCACAGCATACGGACACCTTGATTTTCGCCTCCATAGAAAAGCAGCTTTCGCTGCCGGGATTCGATCCCACATCTTTGGACAGCAGTCGAGCACCCTATAACCCAGCAGCACCGCGCCTGCATCTAAAAGCGGCCGCCACCCTCAGTAAAATTAATCCAAGGTGAACTTGATATAGAGCGGTGATGCTATGTGAAAGCAAGCATGCAGTGTTTGAAATCTCTGCGCCAGGACACGTGGACCGCGATGTCACGAACTGGCGGGCCAGTCCGGAATTAGGTAGAAGCAAGATCTTACTCGATGATGACATCAATGCTTCCGAACTAAAAGACAGCTGTTGACACTTATTACTGTAGGCTCAGTTCATCTTTATGGCGCATGCGCACTTCGTGTCTAAAGCTGCGTTTGTAGTTTGAAAAGGGCACAGGCGCATGAAGAGAGGTATATCAACAATTATTTGCCCCGACGGGGTGATGCAGTGGTTATGGTGCGCGACTACTGAACCCTAGGATGCGGGATCGAATCCCGACCTCGGCGGCCGCTTTGCTGTGGAGGCGAAAAGCAAGGCGCCCGTTTGCTGCGCGATGTCAGTGCACGTTAAGAACCCCAGGTGGTCGAAATTTCCGGAGTCCTCCACTACGGCGTCTTTCATAGCCGGAGTCACTTTGAGGCGTTAAAACCCCACAAACCAATTAACAATTATTTAAAAAATACTCTAATTGCTGAAAACCTTATTAAGACGAAAGCCTTACTCGCCTCATTAGTGACGTGAGCAAGAAAGGATGTGGCAACAAAAACATAACGTGATTTCCTATCAAGATTGTAACGCAAGCGTTATCATTTCGCGGCGTTGAGGGTGACGTCATACTACTTCGCTTCCCATTTAACATGTACCTGCTGGTCAGTTTGGAGGGAACTTTGTGATAGGGATTCAAACCGACGACATATTTATCTCCAATTGCACGCCGGTAATTGTGTCTTAGGTACACCGACAAGTGACTCAGGCATAGCGCATTTCCTTCCCCAAAACCAAGCCAAACAATGAGTTCCT
Organism: Amblyomma maculatum; assembly: GCF_055883805.1. Lineage (NCBI taxonomy): Eukaryota > Metazoa > Arthropoda > Arachnida > Ixodida > Ixodidae > Amblyomma > Amblyomma maculatum. The sequence goes on along the minus strand of NC_139348.1, from coordinate 101,010,608 downwards.
CAGGTGGTCGAAATTACTCCGAAGAGCTCTACTACAGCACATCTTTCTCTCTTTCCACTTTCATTCTCCCCTTCCTTTACGGAGCGGTCAGGTGTCCACAGAAACAACTATGAGAGATATTGCATGTTCCCTTTAATGTAAACGAATTTAATTTAATGATTTCAACACTGCCACTCTGTGGCAGTCGCTCAATGCTAATTACGGCCAATAAATACCATGCGAAACGATGCCAAAATGTGCTTTGGCGCGTCCTAATTGGTTTTGTTGGAGTCAAACCCCTAGTATCCTCCACAACAGTGTCTCTCAGCCTGAGTCGCTTTGGGACGTTAAACCCCATAAACCAAACTAAACCAATTTTTACTGGCCAGATCTTCCGCTTGATGATGCATATGTTGGACGAAAAGAAAGAAGTCCAGAAGTTAATCATGACGGGCGCCTAAAAAATTGTCGACTCTGACTGTTCTTCTGGAAGGGTTACATTTAACTGCTTTCAAGTGGATCTTGTCGCAGAAAATACGCAGATCCCCACAAAGACCTCACTCGCCAGGAAGCCACTATATGGCAAAACATGCAAGCACGCACACTGCCAAATCCAACCCGAAACAATAAGATTTGGCCAGCGCAATACCCCACAAATGCATGTCCGGCCTGCAGAGAGATGTCCGACATCCTCCACATGGTTTGGAACTGCCCTGAACAAAGTAAATTATACGTTTTAGAGAAACTTAGCCATGAGCAGTGAGAAGCGAAGCTGGCTCACAGAGAGCTCCCCCTTCAGCGCCAGCTGATCGATCAGGCCTGGCGGGCCGTATTCGCCAATGGTTTCCCGGACATGGGTGAACCACCCGCGTAATTGCTTTATATAAGTAAAGTTTATTATATCTTTCTCTCCCCTTTCTGTTCAGTTTCTTCTACTTGTGCGGGGCTGTGCAAGGTATTGAGCGCCGTTTGCAAGATTTATTTACAGATAAATGAACAACACCGAAGCACTGGCTCCAAGGGAATTCCGGACGACTGGTGACGGGTGTCGCGCGCATGCTTATGGACTCTTTATTTTCCCATGTCTGATGCAGCTTTTAAATTATATAGCGCTTCACAATACAGAGCGAGTGCACGCTACAGATATGCAGGCCGTTTGCAGCCGCGGTTCTCACGAGCTCGCTCATATCTCTGCTGCTACCGAAGAGCGAAATATCAACAGCAACGTAACGCAGGGAATGCACATCCGCAAAGGCGAGAAAGCAAGATCGCCTTTCAAACAAGAAGAGCGGGACCCCGGGACAGACAAGCGTAGGCGCATAATGGCCGCTGCAGGGCGCGCGAGCTGCCGAAACGTCGTATCTGGTTCCGTGATGCCGACGGGCTCTTCAAGCTGAGAAGGCGTCCGTCTCGCAGTTGCAAACACGCCTCGCGAGATGCGCTCTCAACGTATGCACACCCCTTGGTGACGAAAGGGGCTACGCTCGCAAGCGGAAGGGCATCACGACGGTTTCCACATCCACCTATGCTTTAGATCTGTGTACATGTGGGTGGTATAGATGGATTTTTTTTTAAATGCACACGGTAAACGAATCAGCTATGCGAAAATAATTGAAAAGCGGCTAGCACGTTAGTGTCGTTAGGTACTGTTCTCGATATGCGTACAATTAACAGGAGAAACAGGCGGAGAATTATACCGAAAGCAGCTGCAAATATTCATAAGCTAAGATAGAAGCCGAGCAGTTATTCGCACCGATGTGTGACTCAGACAGCTTAAGCACCGTCCACTGCGCTAGACGTAGGTAAGCTCTTTGTATATGAGAGATAGAAGCATGACAGGTGGACCGTTAACACAATCCATTAAAAACTTTAACTCCATTCTTCTCGCTGCGAACAATAAAATAACGATGCACATAAGCGCAAACGATGCAGCTCGCCTTTCTTAAAGAGGTGATTCAGTATTCTGTGTATTTACTCTGCGTTGCGCTTTCTTCTTGATCGTTAAGCATTTCCTCAATCCAGCGTGCATTCGAAGTGTAGCTTTCAGCGTTTTCTTTCCGCAGACGGAGGGCTGCAGGGCATCCTGAGGTTCAACGCCCCTCAGTGGCAGTGCGCCAGTGGTCGAGCCAAGCGGCGCGCATCCACTCCACTCAGTCACGCAGTACAAGCAGCGCCACCACCCCGCTCGTTACGCCTTGTTTGCGCTTTGTCCGCTCACGCCCCTTCGCCACTAGCACCCACACTGTGGGCCTCCCCGGGCACCCACAGTTGCAAAAAGCGCACGCCCGCACAAACACACACGCACACGAATACAGCGGGCAGGCAACGCGTATAAAAGCACTTTGCAAAGCACACACATGCATCAAAACGACCAACACGAGCAACGGCAGGAACCGAGAAGGAACGTGCGGCAGCGAGCGGAGCACGGGGCCTGCGAAAGAGTGGCGTATGCATTACACCACGGGGCCCTGCTCTAACAAGGGCCACGGCGCGATGTCTGATGGCTGCCGATCCCGCGACGACTGTTGCGCCGCCTTCTCGCGAGAGTCGGTTTGGCGGCGACTATCAAACACGCCGTTAAGAAGAAGACTCGTAGCAGAGGGCGCGTTGAGCAGGGTGCGAGTGTTGCGAGCGTGCGGATTTATGGCCGAATGCCACCCTTCCTTCATCACCATGCACACATACGCGCAGAAAGAGGGTGGGGGAAGGCTGAGTACTGGCGAAGTGTTGCGGCCGAGGTGGGGATGCATGCGGGCTAGGCGGCATCAGCCGGTTCGCTCTTAGAATCGCGCGCATCAGCCACACCAGGTCCGATGCCTTCTCCGATGCCTAACCTAGAATTAGCCGCTCTCTCACAGCTTGTCTGCGCCGACTGTTTGTTTGACTTGATGCGCTTGCGTGCCTCGCCGTGCATTCGGCGACCGCTGTAGCAGCAGCGTCGAGGGTGCAGTTTCTGTTTCCCGACCCTGGCCATCTCGCAACTATCACGCGAGGGCGGCGTGGCTGTCAATGCGATTGTCGTGCGCCTGGAGTGCGAAATATAAATATGCTGCAATGCGAATAAAACAAAGTCCGAAGAAGAAAAGGCCACGCTCAAGGCGATAGCTGCCAAGTCATTATCATAGAAAACCATGGTAGTCATTCTCAGGATCATCGTCACCGTGTCAGACACTACCGATCATTGTGTAGTTGCCGTCCCTCGCATTCCTATGTTCAGGTATTTCGCTAAATCGCCGAGGAGAATTGGCGGGAATACTCAATGCGAAAAAAGATAATTCAGTAAAGGGCATTATAAGTATAACGCATCTAAACGGGAACCTGAAATTGCTCAGCCGAAGTGGGGGCTGTGATTAAGACGCTTTGGTGCCTGCATGCCTCGGCTGCCGCGTTTTGGTGGAGGCGAAACCCAATGAGCCCGTGTTCTCTGCGATGTTACTGTATACGCTGAAGAACCCCACAGGTGGCCAAAATTTCTAGAACTTTTCACTATACGGCGTCCTCCACTATGCGGACATTAAACCACATGAGCCAAACCAAACCAAACCAAAGCAAACAAAGTGGCAGCCACCGTCCCACATTATAGTTGGGGGGCTTGCTGGGCTCAGTTTGCCACTGGTTGTGCTATAGTGCAAAGAGGCTATTCCAAGTGACCGTTTTGAACAAAATACGAACATTACTGAAAGCAGCTTGAAGTATTATAGACTAATAACCCAGGAAGCTAAGCCACTGCAGCTTCCTGCAGAGAAAGCAAGAGAAAACGATTAATTTTTCACCATACTCTCGGTAGCCATAAAAACTCGAAGTGTACAAGTGTAAGTAGCACCGCATGACTATCCATGTTGCAGACCCCGACGTTGGAGAAGGCAAACGCGCAGAGTGCTTACCGACTCGGGACTAAAGGTATTGGCATGAATTGGAGATCACCCAGAACAAAGGGGCGCAGTTCGTGGTGTTATGCGTGTTGTTCCCGATGGTTCTTGCTTGCGGCGCCTGTGTAAATGAAATCAAAACTCGCTGACTATCTTTTCCTGTCTTCCGCTCGAGTTCTTTTTCCTGTTTTCCACGCAATAGTATGAGGATGTGGGAGTGTGAACCACAGTCTCTACGAGTGGAACCCCTGGAGCTCCAGGGTAGAAATGGGAATTCTCTGTGACCTTGATATTTGTCGAAAGTGGAACTAAAATCGCCTCCCGTCTCTGGCCTTTCGTTGCCTTTGCTTTCCTCTCCTCAAACTTCATTGTTCTTGCTTTCCTTTCATCAATACTTTAATCGTCATGTTTTCCTTTCTCGAACGATTCATTGAGTGGCTGCTTTTAATTTACGTAATTGGTTGTTGTCCCCACCGAGGGCAGGGACGTAACGTTTAAAACAAGCTGTTCTGATGGGACCCAGTGTTGGATTTCGTCAGGGTGGACAGAGTCAGTCAATCGTAAATAGGTTTTCTATTTTCTTGTGTCTCCCTGTCTGTTTTATCAATTGTTAATAAATAGTTAACCTTCCCGATAGGGTCCTCAAGTGACTTGATTGAGCAACGTCGAATTTGCAAGACGTCAAATGCCCTATATAACTATCATTACCAACATATTTCACTCAAGATCCAGAAAGAAATTCAACAAAGGTATATACGCCAAGAGAACGATACTCCATCATGTTGCTCACGCCCACTTTCCGACAACGCATGGAAGCAACAGAATATAGGTTACGGCACAGTCCGGCGTTTAGGGCAATCCGCCAGGGTGAAGTAGATTGAACTAGGGGTAATTATCTGTTAGCATCCACTCCTACATGGCCTTGTGGGTAAGGAAAACTGCAGATTTCTCAGAGGCTTCGATGGTCCGATGGTCCTGGGAACGGTGCCGCAACCACGCCTATGGGGAACTGCCAGCAACTAAGCTAGCCAGAACTTTGCTTTACATGCCATTTATTCGACAGGTTTATGAACAACAATAGGCTGCATATACAGCGCCTATAGTAGCGTGCTGTTCTGAACATGAGAGATAACAAGAATAAACACCATTTACCAAACTAAAACAGTGCCAAGGAAGAAAAGCACAATAATAATGAAAACCAACACGCTCGAAAATCAGTTTAGTCAAATATCATTGAGGTGCATAATTTGACTAAATGTGCCATGGGGATCCACCATGTTTCGCGTTATAATTCATCGTGCACCTTTTTCGCTGACTCTGCAATTCACAGAGAAATTCTATATTATGGCGTTAGTGATCTCATTTAATTGCCATAAGATATCGTATTCAATAGAAATTCAGTGGGAAGCATTTCTTAAGCGTCCATTATAGGACACCCAAAACAAAGCTGCACATTTGCCGTTAATTAAAGCTGTGGTTCTTGTTTTCTGCTATCAAAACATCGGTGAGTATTCTGAAAAACGTTCGAGTGGAAGAGGAAATTGAAATTTTAGGAATAATTGATAAAGATGCCGTAGAAGATGGGAACAGCATTGAGAACAATTCCTTGCATATATGTTTCTGTGAAACAGATGTACAACAGAGGCAGACGGCTAAAAAGTGGGCGAAAACTAACTTGTTTGACTATATCCCTGCACTGGGAAATATCCTATTGACAGCGGGTTTTAGGCAAGGACGCAGGACCTGCATGTCCAGCGCTGCTTTCAAAACAAGTATCCGGAGAGCTGCCGGATTGTGAAGAGTTAGAAACTATTATTAATGGCAAATAACTGAATAAGCTGTGATTAGCTGATAAGGTTGAGGACGAGTTGCAAAGACGGATTATTGATCAGGACAGGCGAGCGAACATGCCCAATATTGTAATAAAAAAAACTGAAGTACAGTTAAAATTCAGTATTGTTCAACTAAATTACTGTTGGGAGCAGCAGTTTACAATGCGCATAGCGTGGCTGTGAAATTGCCGAGGATTGCGTCTGCTTGTAGGCGTAGTGACCGCAGGTTCAGTACACAAGAGGAACAACCGGAATAATTAGATTTGGGGCAATGCATTTTTAGGCGCCCTCAGGATATGAATGGCAGCTTGCCACAAACTCTCATAAAGAAAATATATAACCGCTATTTCTGCCTGCATACTCACCAGTATATATAGGTATAAATGCAGATGCTAACCTAACGGGTTTAAATTCAATCGAGGACCACACTAGAAGAGCAGTGAAACGGAAAACGGTAGGTGTAACGTTAAAAAAATAGGAAGTGTGCAGAGTGGGCCAGGGAAATAACTTGAGTTTGTTACCTTCTAATTGAAACCACGAAGAAATGGACTATGTGCAGGGAATATACGTATAGTGCAAAGAGGGGTTAACCGATGGTCGCTATGGGTAATAAATTGGATTCCGAGGGCATACAAGTTTAGCAGAGGGCAGAGAAATATTAGGTGGCATTGCATTATGAAGGTTGTGACGGTTATGTGGATGCAGCTGGCACAGGATCCGGTTAACTGAGGAATACACGAGACTTTTGCCATGCAGTGAGTGCAATCAAGCTGTTGACGATCAATCTTAAAGGGGGACAATATAGGTAAAATTTTAACACACTATGTGCTAAGTATGGATGGTCCGCGTGCCAGAATTTTCTATTGCAGCTGGGGGATTGCATACTGCAAAAAAGAGAGAAATAAATGAACACCACATGCCTCGCACAGAGGTGCATGCATCAAGTTCAGGACACCTGCTCCACCGGGCCTATATATGTCATACCACCTCATAGGCTGGGGAATGATGCCCATATAGACGTCACAGATGTTCATCGACAACAAAAGTGCCTAATTCAAGAAAGACTGAGGGAGAAAATTTTGATATAACGTCGCAGCTTTTCCAGCATTTTCCACCAGAGCAGCCCCCATCAAGCGCGCCGGAGTGTGTGTGCGTGCGTGCGCAGACCAGTCACTGCACATCGGAACTATTGAACGTCAAACCCTCTGGGACAAAGCTTTCCATGCAATATTTAGCCCTCCAGAAGGTGTGTAAAAATTCATGTTGTAAAACACAAAGTACAGGCAGCATCTGAAATTGAAAGGAAACGGATGGGACAATGTCTGAGCACAAAGCTAGATGGAAGACAGTAACCGCTCTGTCCAGCTATATATATCTGCATGCGCTGACATGAATTCCCCAAGCTAAGGTGCTAGGTGGTGCGCATAAAAAATTTAGTTCAGTATAACGGGCCGGTGAAGTACGTGCCCTGTCAGTTAAACCACAGAGTGGATCTTTCAGAGGAATTATCAGCATGAAGTGTGATAAATCTGGCTACATGTTGTGTAAATCACTAATTTATAAATGCGGAAAAATGCGAAATGGTCATTTCACCACTCAAACAATAAAAAAGCAATAAAAGTTATTGCTTTTATATGGAGGCTCAAAAAGAAAGCGTCCTCAGGCGAAATGAGAACAGCAGAGGACAGCTTTGCTTGTTTACGGAAAGCCGGCTTGGCACGGAATCTTAGGAATGACAGCCAAGGATCAGATGATTCCATCATTTGCTGCAGCGAAGTTGTAGCCCTTTAAGTACTGTAGACAGTTTAAGTAGCCCCTTAAGTACAGTGTGATAAAGAGTGTGATGCAGCGAATGTGATTATGTTGCGCAATACTGTTTCCTTTTTTTTAATTTTTATTACTGGCGGAGATTAAATTTTGTTGGAAGTTAGCACTCGTGGTGTTCTTTTCTGTCCTTGCGCCCTCGTCTTTCGCTACGCTATAGTCCCTTGAAGCAACTTAATGTGGCAAAAAAAAAAAGTGAAAAGTCGAAATCAGGAAGGGTGGTGTGGTTGCCAGTTTCATTTTAATTTTGCAAAATAACCATTTATCCGCGTGTACATACACTGCCTCTCCAAACCACTTCGTTATAAACAATATATCTTGCCCATTTTACGCAGCATCTCATAACTAAAAGACAGCCCTGCAGCAACAGAAAATTCAGATGTGGTCATTAAAATGCAAGTTTGAGTGGAAATCAATGTTGTCCTCGCAATACTGTCTGTTTCAATAAGCTAAAATTAATACCAAAACAGAGCATTTCATTTGAAAGAAATTCAACGTTTTGGAACCGGCTTCGCTCCTTCCTCAGGGGTGACACGAGGCTTGTTGATTGCAGTTATAAGCAAAGGAGGAGGAGGCGATGTTGGGACGATACAGGAGATGGTACGGGAGAGTGGATGTTGAAAAGGGTGCACAAGAGAAAAGAAAATGAACAAAAAAAAAAGGGTGGGGGGGGGGGGGGTATTAAGGTCTAAGTTATGTCACGGTGGGTCGCATGTGTATGGGTCCTGATAGGCAGTACAGTCAAAATGTTTAGCTAGTGTTTTATGACTTTTTTAACAATATCAGTTTAAGGTGTTACAAATGCTCTCCAGCAAGCCTCAAACGAAAGCCAGACATAAACGGTTCACACTACCACTTCTTATTAAGCATGCATTACATCGCGCTAACCAATAACAATGAAGCATTCAACCACCATTTATTAATTATGTTTTCTAGCGCTGTAGTCAGCAACAATGCAGCAATGACAAATCCGCATGCAGGCGCAGCTAATTATTTTTATGAGCGGACACTCGCAGAAGTTGCACATCCTGATAATGTTATTGTGGAGTCATTCTTTCCCTGGTGACGATATAACACAGGCTGCTTTTTAATATTGACCCGCAATCATCATTCTGAACTCCGTGGTGAAATTTCACCTTTCCTCCTTATGAGATCCCATGGATTCATTAAACTGCGGAAATCTGTGAAGATACTTCTTGGCCTGGAACAAATGAAATCTGAATTTCGTTGTGCACAATTATTATGCACCTTTTAGGTGTCTCTGTAGTTTAATAGAATACGAATTCATTCTTGGAAACGTTCTGTAGAATAGGTTCCTTTCTGTAAGTTGTATCAGTTTACTTTTCTATATGTTTGTTTTATTTACTGTCTCTACCTGATTATTACTAACTGCGTTCACTTATCGATTTTCTGCTTCGCATACTTTGCACACGTACACTGCAAAACAAGAGGGGAAGTTTAAGGGAGAGAAACTATCTTCTATGTCTGAATGTGCATGTGGTCAGTCGTGGAACAAACCCCATTTGGAACATCCGGGAGGTGGTGGATGAGATGAGAACGTTTTTGATTTAACGTGGCGGCAATTGTCCTCATGAAGAACTCCGATGTCATTGGGAGCAGCTCGGTAATTAGTGATGATAGTGAAATAGCTTTCTGACGGATATCGCTGCATAATGGGACGCCTAAAGGCACACATACTAAACCGCTAAAGCATATACAAAAATGCAGTGAAAGATGGCAGGCAAACGATAAAACGCAGAGAAACCGTCAATTTAGATCAAGCCATGCTGTTTGTCAGCAGTGACAAAACGATTCTACGCAGAGCTTGTTTTTACTGTCCGGACGTGAGAGACATCTGCAAAAGGATTATGCATAGAATTACCACAATGCCCGAAGCGTTCGAAACAAGCTTGCTGACAGGACGTGATCAACAAGTGTATTACGAAGTCATTCCGTTCAATCACGGACCGACGACAGGTAAGGAGGATGTGTCGTGAACAACAGATAAAAAAAAGTATCTTCAAACATGCTGGGCTTTGTCAGCCACACGTGTACTGTTCATTGTGCATTTGGCTTAGATATCCGCAGCTCTAAGAATCACTCTGTCATATCATCAGCTTTCGTGCTGTGATAACTATAGTGGTTTGGGCCTCTTGTCTGTGCAGTTTCAACCATGTTCTGTTCTGAGCTAGTCTGCATGGGCATGCTATTGTCTTTGTGCTCCCGGTGAAAACGCACTGCGCCTTGTAAACTGCACATGTCGCTTAGACATTATCAAAGGAAGAATCAGTTTGCAAGAAATAATTATTTCTGCGGCCATTTCGGTACCAAATAAAAAAAATCTAGTGTTTATGGTACTTGGCCAAAAGAGAGCTGTTCATAAGAACTGAGAATCATTGCTCCGTGAACAGGGAGTAATGATTGATGGATGGTTTATTATACCGCCACACCCCGCGTTTTCAATGAACCATAATTGTCATGAATTAATGATAAAAAGAAAGAGCCGTTGTGAGATGCCGCAGAGAGTGGCAAGAATTCGCTTTCAGCCTCATGACCTCTAATTTGTTCTGCTTAGTACCATCGTCAAAATCTGTTATGTTTTTAACCCGCACATCTCCCCTCTTGGTTGCAAATCAAGATAGATTTGAAGCGTGCATTACGCCTTCTCTGGGCAGTTGGTTTCCAATGAACTTGTTCCTTTTCTTTCGCAAAACCTTTAAGATCCCATGCCAAACAAAGAAACAAAAATATATCACGTGCTCCTTTACACGTACCTGTCACTGATATTAAGATCACCGGCCACGCGTGCTTGTTTTTTATACTCTTCCCCTCATGCTTCTAGCAAGAGAGGTGTGCACGCACGTGGAGGCAATTTCACGCTTTGAAAAATGAACACTTCAAGTGCGTAAATAGAATTTTAGATCAAAAAGCATTTTCCTCGCGGCTTTCCGACCGTTTCCGGCGCCATCCTGGTGCTAAGCCAGCTGACTAGGCTTTATACCTGTAAACGCGGCATTCTTTTTGGCGCGTTCCACGCGAAGCATGCACTCCTCTTTAAAGTGGATCTCGCGCCCTATACGCGCGCCCTAAGTGGTAAAGATGGCACCACGTGACAGCTACATTTGCGGCTACCGCTGTTCTCCGGGCACGAGACTAAAAACACCGCCTTGTATATGTGCTTCCATACAGGTTGTCGTCGTGCACTGCATGCTCTTTGCGCTTTCTTTGCATAATCGGGGCTTCCTCCTTGCATTTTGTATACATTTTTTTTTTCTCTTCCTAGAAGCTAAGGAAGAGCTGCATTTCTTTTCACTTATAGGAGCAGACTTTGACATAAATTGTCCTAGCTGTTGCTAGAGAACCGTTTATTTTCACGGGATAAATTGAGTTTGTTTTGTAATTCTCACTTCGTTCTTTTCGCGAGTATAGCCATCCTTTCGAAAAACTCCGCCTTATCTCTTAGTCTAAGACAATTTTATTTCGCGAAAAATAAGGCTCTGCATTTAGAAGACAGCATTAGGTTCGGATCAGAGTTGGAAGATGTAAGTGCGTAGGTGAAGCAGCGCAGGTTTTAAAACATTACGCCAGGTTTCTGCCCGTCGCGTAGTCCGTGGCCGCAGTCGCGGATGACCTTGAACAGCCGAGAAGAAGAAGAAGACGACAAAGGGGAAGAAGAACGTTCGGTCACCCGCAGCTGATGCTTTTACTCCACATTCGGTGCAGCAGCGTTGAAAACAGCAGGTTTTTCTTCGTGGGCGTGCGTAAACGATCATTTTACGATTTTGAACGTCCAAAAAGTGGTGAAGGAATAGTCGCCAAATTTTCTACTGTACGAAATAGTAGTTGTTTGTAATGTGCCCACATATTATTGCTGGTGGTTATTTTTCTCACTGATGGCACAACACATCAAGGCAGTCCCTAAACCATGTTGGAGTTACAAAGAAAAGGCAAAACCCTGTAAAAATGTCTGGAATAAGTGGTTGCTAATTAATATTGCAAAATCAATTTGAAAGAAGCACTGACAAGGCTGCCTGGAGGTAGAGTAATGTTTCTTGCATATTACATAGATTAGAGAGTGCGTGTTAGAGGGCGCGGGGATTTAGCGTAAGAATACATCGCACTATAGAGACCCCGCGCTGTTGAGAGGAATAATGCTTTTGGAATGTTCTAAACGCTTCTGAGAAAAAATGTTGTTGCTGGCACTAACATTTTATGGAAGGCGTACCCGATTTCTCTTTTGCAGTGCGTGACAATTTGCGTTGTAGCAGCTGTTTGCCAGACGCACATCACCACGTGAACGGCTTGTGAAGTTGGTATAGCAGACGGCGCAGCTCCGCTGCCTGCTGTAGGCGTGCACGTTTTGTTTTTACGCTTTCTGCGACAGCGCTAGATTCTCGGAAATGTAAAAGCCTGTCAACGCGCATGTCGAGCACGCGCAAACTCTCGCCGTTGCGTACCATGCAGAGGACAGAGTTTGAGAATCCGAAATGGCGCGCTTTCCAAGACGGCCCACTATGTCTTATATCTTTTGATTTCGTATACGCGTATGCTTACAATGGGGGAAAAGGCTGATTTTCTTTTTTTCTCGTCACCACTAGCACCGAAAAAGCTTTACACAAATAGAGTAGACAGAGGCTTCTCAAAATCCCTTCCTTGAATCCATGTTACCGAGGATATTGCATTGGGAGAACGCGCGTTTCATTGCATAGGCAACCTGCACTGCCTATAGGTGGCGCTGCAATTGTTCCAAAGTATGCTAGTCACGAGGAAGGAGAAATAAAGAGCGTTAAGCAGCAGGTGAAAAACACAGAAGGTAAAAATTGGATAAATTCGATGGAAAAGAAACGGAGTGTGGAGTTATACCGAAAGTGGAAAGTGCAGATCAGGAAAGAAGCTTTTTTTCATAACTCAAGAGGCAGCGCCCTACTTTTTGAAGCTAGATCAGGGTGTCTTAGAACACGCAGCTACAAACAGAAATTAAAAAAAATGAAGATGACGCTTGTGCTGTATGTGGTAACTCCAGTGAAACAATTGACCGTATTATACTCAAATGTAATGGTATCCATCCGGAAGTCGATGCAGGCGCAATCACTATTCCTGAAGCTCTGCAATCTAGAGACACCAGTGGCCTGGTGAATAAACCGGCGGTGGAAGCTAGCAAAAAACGACTGGAGGATTGGTGGCTTAAAAGCAGAGACGTGACGTAATGTTAGTAATGTAGAAACAAAAATTGAATAAATATAATGATGGTATAGTTAACCAATCTAAAACAATAATTAAGGTATAGGGAGAAAAATTAGCAAGATAGCTACAGCTACCACCCCGTTTCAAAAGGGAACGCCCCTATATTTCAACCAGTTATCCAGCACGCCTCAAAAATGCTGCCGTTAGGCGCTTGGTTCACGATAAACGACTAAGCTAGCATATTCAGCAGCATTCAGATATGCGTGTGACAGTATAACGTCCTTGCCCAGGCGCTCTCAATGTAGCCCAGTTATCTGACGCACACCATGCGAAGCTTCGACAGAGCGTGCAATCTGATCCCTGTAAGGTCATGCAGGTGGCGTGAGAACTCCCTACAAATGCTCCTCAAACGTATTTGCTCTTCTCTCTAGTCTTAGCATGTTAAGGCACGGAGATCGACACAGCAACCTTCATTGAAGACTGAATATGTAAAGTTTGTACACTTCGCGTGAGCCAGATGATGTTTCCACTCTGTAACGGTCATTTTCATTACTTCAAGCCCAGCTGGTTTTCTTAGGTGATTTTCTGAGGCAATGTCAATTTTCGCGTTTTTTTCCCCCGTATACAAGCATGGAGCCTCACGGCCTGCTACGGCATTATTAATTTAAACAGCGCGAACACGAAGACAAAGGACAAGATAAAAGAAAACCACAGTACAAGCGCTGACTCAAAACTATGCCTAAGCCCTTTACTCCAAGGCGCAGATAAAAACAAACATGAAGAAAACGAAACAATCACGTGAAACAACTCCTGGGTTCACCTGCTGCACAAAAAATCTCTCAAAAAAGATACCTCCTTACTTGAAAGAGCAAGAGACGTCTTGCTGACACACTTATTGTTCGTTGAAATAAAATATGATTCCACTATCTCTCTCGTCATCTTTTCTTTGTGGTGATACAAAATCCTAACCTGCGTGAGGTGGTTGGGTTGCGCGAGACCAACCAGCACTCCTCCACTCTACTCCTCCAGGTACAAACTTGGGACCGCTTAGTTCCGTCCGGGTGACCTTAGAGCTGATATGCATGTCAAACTGGGACTTAGCCTCTTTTGTGACCAGTCTAGCCAAGCGCATTATGCTATGGTATGTAATCATTACACGACTATAAATAACCGACGATTTGACCGTAGCTAATTGCATTTCACCTTGGCCTTTGACCTTAACACGTGTCTAAATTCTAAACGCCAGAGGTTCAATGATTGGTGGACGATTGGCATCAGCTACACGCGTGTATTAGGAAAACCAAGTAAAACAGAGCTATCTTTCGTCAAACTTGGTGTAACGGCATTGAGGCAGCGTTAAGTTTTTCTTACATGATAAATTTTACCCCACTATTTCTTTTGCGAATGCACACTAATAAGGCGCAGGTACTCTTTTCCATTCCCCATTTTAAATGGACTTCTGTGAATAAAGCCCTCTGCGTCTTTCATGGAGCGAGTATGTAGGTTCCCTAATCTCCTTCCTGAAGTCCAGCTCACACTTATTCTTTGTGGTTCTCTCTCATCCCCTCCCTGATTAAACCTCAGTGTAGCAAGTTAACTTGGGCCTCTACCGTGAAAAAAAAAAGTATGTTTGGCTGCGCATCTGTCCTACACATGACGTCTATATATTGCAATCGAAGGTGACACATTTTTATGGAATGTACTTTTGATACCGCTTGGCTATGGGCTGGAGATGAACAGATCCCTATGAAATATGCCTGAAAGAAATTCAATTTAAACATAAAGGGAGGTACGAGAGAGGTGTCTGGGAATTTCAGTCGGATTCTAACCGACGTTTAATAAGATGCGCACACTTTCCAGCATTCTCATCTTGAGGAAGCAATATTTACGAAAACTGCATAGGGGGTGGAAGATCTAGCAATAAGGAGGTGAAACGCTACGGGCAAGCACAATAAAAAAAAAAAAAAATCGAAGTGCATGCTTCGATAACGGTGCCCCTGAGCCTCTGTCACATGTGAATAAATTTTGCTTGGTCACAAGGCCAATTCTTTCGATCACGACATGAGTAACCGGCATAATTTATCCGGAAACTCGGCTGTCGCTCCAAACAGTTGGACGAACAAAGAAAGACTTGCTGTTAGCTCAGCAGTATAGAAATCGAATTATTAATGATAGCCGAGAAACACAGCGTGCAACGCATTAGCAAAAGAGGAAACGAAGGCACGTATGTCTACACTGAAACCATTAGGGGACTTTCTTTGTTTTAGCACGCTGCTTTCGCGGAATATATATGTATGCTGTCCATGATGGTCGCACACTGCGAGCTGCTTAATGCAGTGTTCGAAACAAGAAAAGAGAGGGTACGCACATGGTATATGTCATTACGAACTTCTCTGTCACTGAGCGTCAGGACGAAGTCGCGCAGCCGTTGCTAATACAACTCTCGTGCCGTGCAGTTATTAGCGAAGCCGTCGTCCCAGCTGCAAGCCTACGCTCATGGCCAGCTGCAAAACTGTCGCTGTCGGCTGGACCACCTAACGACTCCCCCTCCGCGGCATAAAGACGCAGGTGTACTTAACACGAGTGCCACGCCATAGCTGTGTTGCTTCACGAACCGCGCCTCTTTATTGCGTCCGCTTCCGCACTCATATAAGGGACGAGTTGGTACGCTGACGGAGATGTACAGCCTTTGTCAAAAGTGTATAGCCCGGGGGGTCTGCTTCTAAGCCGAATAGTGCCGCTGATTTAGCATTAGTTGAGGTCCTTGCCACTGAAGGGGGTATGAAAAAAAAATCTTCTTGCCATCAACAATGTTGTAATACCGGAAATTTTATTACAAGCCGCAGGAAGCGGCTCAGAAGCAGGCTCCGGGCTCTACACTTTTGACAAAGACTGTACATATTTCCTGCTGTGCGAAGGAAAGTCGAGTTATATAGTGAGACATCTGCAAGGGCAAGAGGGGCAGAGACAAAGGGGCTTTGATTCTACACTGTTATATTGGATTTAATTATGTTTTATAAGTATTTTGGAGATCACAGCCTAGTGCCTAATTCTAGATGCATACGTCTGTATTTATGAATATATAATCAATACATGCACAGCAAACGAAATAACCATTGGTTGCCCCAAACAATATATATTTGAAAATTGAAGGCAAAGTGAGAAATAGAAATTCACTCGTGATTTTCTTTGAGGTGTATAGAGACTTTAGCGGATAAATGGATATCAAACACGGGGTCATCTGTCTCAGTTTCGCGCCAGAATGCGGCCAAAGAGCGGTCTTCTTTGTTTACATATAAGTAAATAAATATATTCGTTTTTTGGTTGGAGGCGCTGCGTACGTCATCCGCATTCTGGCCTACCATTCTTACGCCGGGAACATCGACCGAGAGTCCTGCAATATCGCCGTGCAGCTTCGCCCCAGCCCTTCCTGCCCAGGCCAGACCAACTACAGCCGCCCAGCCCCCCGCCCGGATCTGAAGACAAGGAGCACACATGTACTGACCAGAGATTGGACCAGAGCAAAGATCCGACGGACCCGAAGAACCGAAAGACACGAACATGCAACCCCCGCCCTGCCCAGCCACCCGACGCGACCTCGAGCCATCGGTCCCATGGATGTTTCGGTGGCGTATATGGCTGAAGAGCTCCAGGGAAGGCGGATCACCCAAGCATCATCGTGGTCACTGTCATCGTGCATGCTGGCAAGGACATCATTCTCTTCTATCTTTTCTTGAAAATCTACACACCACCGACTTCAACGAACCGATTGGCATATATATATATATATATATATATATATATATATATATATATATATATATATATATATATATATATATATATATATATATATATATATATATATATATATATATATATATGTATACCTATATCGCTCGGTGGCCCCGGGAAGTGTTGCGAAGAAAATCGGCAGTGGCTACGCGAGTGTTTCGCATGTAGTGATGAATTCTGCTACGTGTAAAGCGAGAGACTACTCCGTTTCAGATTCTGCAAGTGCATTTACTCAGTGAATTCTGCTTGGCAGTAGAGATCGCGCTTCTTGTATCTTAACAGTACGTTTACTGTTGTGTGGTTGATTTTACCGGGTGCGCGGCATTAATTAGTAATAAATTTTTAATTACACAACTGTTACTAATTAGTAATTAGTATTCAATTAGTCACAGAGTAGTAATTATTTTTAATAATATAAGGAGTAAATATTTACATAATTATGATTAGTCAATAGCTATTTATTTAGTCATTAATTAGCGATTGATCATATAGCCTTATAAGGCACACATTCGCGAATACTGTGGTGGTGCTGTGTGATTGGTAGAGGCCTCCATGACGTTATCCCGTCTCGACCAACTACAGCCGCTGCAAAAGCGTGACAATTTTGCTGACAACAACGATGAGGCAATAAAGGCTTTCGCTTTAATAAAAGTATAAGCATCGATGCAGCATTTCCGAAGTGTTCCCATGGAAGCCTGCAAAGCATTATAGGGCTTGGTCTGTGCAGTGATTTTCCGCTATAGCATACCATTGCTTCTTCATGACAACACGAAAAGCGCAAATGACTATGAAAGCGCAGACGTGCGCCGTTCTTGCAGTCCTTTGATTGAAACGATTCGTTAAGATTTACTATGGCGATCGCCTTTAATGCCGTATTCTCGCGGCGTCCGGGGTCCTGTACCACTATAGCTGTCAATCAAATGACGTCATCACCCGAAACGCACACCATAATTCTCCTTATCTACTGTGAGGATGATAGTAGCCAGATTTGTGGGATTTGACGTCCCAAAGGGACTCAGACTATGAGCGACGCGTTGTAGACGGCTCCGGAAATTTCGACCCCCTGCATAGGGTTCTTTAACGTGCACTGACATCGCACAGCCCACGGGCGCCTATCATGTCGCCTCCAGCGAAACGCGGCCGCCGAGGCCGGGATTCGATCCCGCATCCTTGGGCACAGTATAGTCGAGTGCCCTACCATTGCACCATCCCGGCGGTAGCGATGACGATGAAGCTGCAATTAAAGATAATTGATGACAGTAGCGATGATAACTGACGGTGAATTTAGTTGATAACGATAATTAGAGCCGACGTGATGCATGGTGTGCACTAGCAACGATTGGCTTTCGCATAGTGTAGATTCCACAGTGCTCTAAGAATTTTCCCCTTAATTGATCTGCAATATAAGAGTAATAATTTAAACACGCACCGGCGCTGGTGACACAGAGCATTCCATTTGCATGACGCCGGCAGGTAAAACACACGAATATGAAAATGAGCCCAGTATATCCGTATGAAGCACTCAGGTCACGGAGCCCACCCAATCTCTTCATCACCTACGATTTTCCAAAGCGAGCTATAGAGCGAATGCAAACGCTCACTAACTGTCGAATGGTTATACACTGGTAATCGAACACATACCGTGGCCCCACTGTACTATCAACGGTAATTGCAGGCCATATAAGCGGCACTTGTTTAATTCGTACCTACGATAAACCAAACTGCAGCCTGTGGGTGTACGCACAGCGTGCGCCTACACACGCAAGCAAGCACGCCTGCAGGTACACAGCCGAGGTGGCTGGCGTTCCCGTTTGAAGCGCTTCAAGGCTGCCTCAATCGGTCCGCATAAGCACCACAGCACGCGAGGAAAGACACGCACAAATCAGACGTGCACGGAACGTTATCACATTTTCCCATCTGCCCTGCGCCGGTCACTTCATGGACTCCATTGCGCACACATGTCAATGAAACATAGGGATGCGCCAACTCAAACCTATCTGGTTACTCTGTATAGTTACCGCTGGCGAAGATTTATCGCAAACTCTGCATTTATCTACAGATGTCGATGGTCGGCATATGCTAACTGCACAGACGAGCCCCTCTGCCATGTGAGAGTTTACTTGCTGTTTGCCCTGGTTAAGAGTAATAACAGCTCCCGTCCTCTCAGTAAACGCAAGCAGTTTGGGCATGCATCACTGCGCCTTTGCGGTTGAGAAGCGATGAAGATATAACGCTTTTTTTTTCTTCTATCAACCTACGTTAGTGGTTAGTGAGATTTGCATTCCTGTATAAGGATAATCACATGCTCGACTGTATTGTTTGCTTTAGAGAAGAATTATTGCGGACTATGTAATTATCGACATGCCTCACAGATAGCCGTATACGTATTTCTTTCCTTTTGGTATACGTCCCTCACCTTTCTGAATTGCATGGTTAACTCTTCCGGGTTATCTAGCTTATACTATACGCCCTGAACTGATGTGACCCTTACTGTAAGACTGAACTAGTTAAGCTGGATATTTTGACACTGTGCCTGTTGCACTATAGTCAGCCTCTCCGCTATATATGCCGCATATAGGGCTCAATGCAACTTCCAATGCCTATAGGAGGCGCTCAAGGCGCTTCGCTTTATAGGTCTATACATATGAAAGCAGGTGCGCATTACTTGTCACCAAAGTATTGCCTTGTTCTTAATGGCGAATTTATTAGCTCTGCGAATCCCAGAAGGGTGAGACACGGACGTAATAAACTGGTACTTTATCACATGTATAACCGTGACGATCCTTTGGTTTATTTTATTTTTGCCTCCTCGCACAGTGCATGGAGAAAAGGTAAACACAACGGTGCACTGTTGAACGAAATGGAACATGAAAGCATTTAAGAAGGTGCAAGAAATCTGCAGATGTTGTTGCCGCGCCACAGATTCACCCATTTACAGGTTATGGCCTCGCGTATGGCACATGAACAGCTAAAGCTTCCCTTTTTAAGCCTAGTCTTGTCCAGTTACGCAAGGAGGCATCATATTTAGTCAATGATCTGAAACTGACGCCTCGGGCAACATGAGGGCATGGTCCCATACGTAAATAACGCTAGCTCGGGTCCTTTGGGCCAATTTTACACAGTGTTGCACACTCCACGAAAGCAAAATTAAGGTATCGCGGGTGGTGGATATTTGACGGGGGTGGTCGCCTGCCTTGTTATAATTCACTTAATACTGAAGTATGAAGGACGAACGGAAGACTGACAAGTTAAGAGGCAAATGTCTTGATTACTAATATAATACTACCGAGGGACGTAGCGGCATCAAATGGTATCAATTTGTTCATGGAGTTTGCAACGTTTTTGACTTTTTTGGCTGTGATGATGTTGCCTTAGTATAGACTTTGCGGGCAGCTGGCGTGATAAGTTTAAAACTTATGCATACCGCCTGAATAAAGTTTTTGCCAAGAGAGCAGAAAAGCAATTGCTACACTGAATGGAGAGAAACTCAGACTGAACAAGGCACTTTCGAATGTGTGGAAAACGCATTCGAAGAATTCCTCGTTAACATTTCGCTGGCACTTGCTGTATAGGTGTATAGGTAGCATAGCAGAACGTAAAGAATAAGGCGTTGATACTACTTAGCTCGAAGTTATAAGGAGATATACAAACACATTTTATTCAGTACTATACTGTGGTAAAGGAGAGCAGTGAGTCTATTGAAGAACTCGTGAAATATATATGACACTAGTGGTATATCATCATTGGTGTTTATGTGTAAGATGCACTTTTTGTCAAAACTTTAAAGCCAGAGGTGTTGATTTCTGTCTCACACCGTGTGGCTTCTACAGCTATCCAGCGTTCAGACTCTACTGAACGTAAGAGTTGTGGTTCTGTCCTATTCGACGGGTATGGTATTCCAGCAATGCCACATTACACTGCTTCTATTAAAGTGAAACCTATGGGTTCCAAACTTTTGGCAAAGACTGTACATCCACCACCGAACAGGTATCAGGGCGTTAACTAACAGGGTAGTATATATAAATTGGGTTCGGCGGAGCTAGCCCCCCAAAAAATGCCTTTCGTCTAAAAAGGAACCACCGATAGATAAGCAATAATATAAATGAATGTTAAAAACTGACTACCTGAAAACACTTAAGTACGTAGTCATGAACTTCCCACCATCTGCATAAATTAAGACTACTCATAAATGACGTGACGATAGTCAGTCTACGCAATCCATGCAGCGGCCTAGCTCAGACTGCAACACACAAAGCACATCCGGTTACAGCAGCCAAAATATGGCGACGCAATAGGGTACCCGGTAATATGGGATAGGCGTAACTCGAGGCAGTTGGGACAGCCCCGTTGTTCTGTTGAAGACATACTTATTCTTTGGAAGGCCGGATGCATGCCCTGCTGTACGTATGATTCCGCAATAGCCGAAATGACTATAATGACCTGCGCCTCCGCCACTCGAGTGGCACCGCCAGCGGCAGATAGACCACGTGTCTTCCGCTGACTGAACGCCTGCTTAGCTGTTCGAGTTGGCTTCATCCCGTCGGACTATTCAGAAAAATTATGAGCGACAATTAAAGCTATAGAGCGACGTGCATCGAACATCGCGCCGATGGAGAAGCCTGCAGTGTGTTTCGCTGAACGGCAACCAACAACTAATTCTGGTTATAGGCACATTGCTTGTGTGTTAATAAAAAACATTCTGGAATGATGCACGAGATAAAGCGTTTATATAGTAGATTTGAATGACCTCTGAGGAAACCGCTGTCTGTAAAGACCAGGACAACGTCATACAAGGCCGCCGAAGGAGCATGATTTAGGATGAATATATGGATATCACCGACGCAGAAGACTGCCGCCTACACTGTAGAAAAAATCGCACCCTTCTCACGTCTATAACTCACACCCTTCAAAAAGGGTGCATTTTGGTAATGTTTTACCCTATTAATGAGTGCAGCAAGTAACACAACACCCATCAAAAGGGTGCATCAGTACCTTAAAGAACCGTTTCTGGAGGGTGGGAGTTGTCGAAACGGAAATGCACCTTTAGGGGGCGATTTTGTTAAACAGAGTATATATAGAGCGGTGCACCTGTGCCACCGCATGAAAGCAGAGGGGACTTCCGAACGCTCTGAAGTTTTCAATTTCGCATGCCTCCATGGAAACAGAGATCCTCAGAGTGAAGACTACTTTTAAAGCTCTCACACTCCGGAAGCCTCAGAGGGCCGGTCATAAAGAGATTTGGAAAGCAACAAGGGCTCAGGTTTATTTATTTATTGCAGTTTGTAGCAAAAAAATACAATTTTTGCCGTGCGACCGAGGCTAAAGGTGACGTACAAGTCACCTGACGGGGCCTTCGGCACCACAAATGACATGTGCAACACAACGCAGCAGGCACAGAGCAGCACAAAATAGTCAGTTATATGTGAGAATGTAATACAAACACAAACCAGGGGCAAAATACATAAAATTCAATCTGTAACATACATCAAGGTAACAGTGTCAACAGTAATTGGTATTACACAACGGAAATAGGAAACAAATAATCACGTATGTTCCAAAAAGTACATCTTAATTTTTTTTTTTTGAATGTTAACAAGGAGGATGATTCTTCAAGTAGATAAAATATGTCAGGATAGCAGTTCAAGAGGTTAGGGATTTGCCAGTGAATTAACTGCATACCATACCCGGTCCTTATGCGAGGTTTTATAAGGTTCACATTTCTAAGGACGTAATGTGGATCAGTGTTGATAAACGTAGTTAAAAACGCATTACTGTCAGTTTTGTATTGTCGGTATATAAATTCGGATAGTCGTTGTTTATAGAGGGCTGTAATACTTAATATATTACTTAGTTTGAAGTACGCAGACGCAGAATCATATCTAGACAGGTTGTGAATAAACCGAAGGCCTTTCTTTTGCAAAATGTAAATCTTTTCCATGTTGGTTTTTTACCCACTCCCCATACCACCAGGCAGTACTGAACACGAGACTGGACAGTGGAAAAATATAGTTGCTTCCTCAAGTGCATTGGCAGAAGCGGGCGAAATTTATTCAGCATGCCTATGTATCGGGCTGTTTTGCTGGATACAAAGTCTACATGATAAGACCAGCGGAGGTTTTCGTGACATAGAACACCTAAATACTTATGCACTGAAACACGTTCTAAGGAGACAGATTGGAACGAAAGTGTGATATTTTTATTTATTGGTTTATTGACAGCGGAAAAAAGTATATATTTTGTTTTATTAACATTTAACATCAGCTGGTTTGCACAAAGCCAACTCGACAGATCTTCAAGCCATTTGTTAGCTGCAGACACTAGGGAGGGTAAGCTTGGCGAGGAAAAAAAGGCGCTCGTGTCATCGGCATAGAGCAAGATATTGGAAGTTCCAGGGATAGCAGTTATATCATTTATATATAAAAGAAATAATAGAGGGCCTAGGATGGAACCTTGAGGAACATCGTATTTTATGAATTCAGGATCCGAGGCAAAATCATTTATAACGACAAACTGAGAACGGTTTGACAAGTAGCTTTGGAGCAGTTGAAGTACGACACCTCTTATTCCGTAGTGTGGCAGTTTTTCAAAAAGTATTTCATGCTTAATTGAGTCGAAAGCTTTGTTGAAATCCAAAAAAAATTTTATAGTACACAACTGCATGTCTATATTATGTGCTATCTTATCTTTAATGAATAATAGAGCAGATTCAGTTGACTTACCTCTCTGGAAACCATCTGCAGAGAGCAAGGCATTTTCAGTCAAGTGCTTAGTTAGCCTTAGATTAATTGCTTTTTCTACCATCTTGGAAAACAGTGGAAGGACTGATATTGGGCGATAGTTACTGATACAATCGACGGCACCCCCTTTGTGTAGAACTATGACTTTAGCCATTTTCATTTTACCTGGAAATATTCCTGTAGATAACACCTGATTAGTTAAGTGGCATAACACTTCAGATAGAATATCAGAAACCGCTTTGATTGGTCTGCCATAATACCATCGAAACCACATGAACTGTTATTTTTAAGGTCATTAACTAGGTCGACAATTTCGGTTTCTTTGACTGGATAAAGAAACATGGACTTAGTCAGGTTGCACTGAATATACTTATCGAAATCGTAAGAACCAGAAGTAGTAAAAGATCCAAAAGTTAAAAAATGTCTATTGAACACATTACTGAGAGCCACACCACCGTACATTTGGTTATCAATCTTTAATTCAGCAGGTAAAACTGTATGGTGTTTGCCAAGTAAGCTTTTTACAATGCGCCATGTCTTTTGAGGATCATAATAAATGTCAGCAAATTTATTGGCATAGTAGTGGATACGTGCTTTTTTATATCGTTACCTAACTTGTTACGGATCTTTTTGTATTCCTGAAATAATAATTTCTCTCTGCATGATAGGAACTTATGGAAGAGAGCATTTCGCGCTTTTATTCTTATCACTAAGTCGCGTGTAACCCAAGGTTTCCTAGCCCTTTTGCTCTCTTTTATTGTGACGGTAGGGAGTGCAATATTATACAATTCAATTATTTTTTCGAGGAATCGTTCGTATAAGTCATTGGGGTTTAGGACTGATAGAAGTTCGTGCCAATCAACAGCGGCTACAAGAGATCGGAATTGTTCAATGTTGACATTTGTTATCTTTCGTGTAGTGTGTGTTCTGTCTGTGCAACGAGAATCTTTATCTATCGAGAATCTATTGACTCGGCCTGCCAAGAGTGCACGAAAAATCATCACGCTGGAGCACTGAACCCAGAGATATCACCGGCATCATGTCATCATCATCATCATCACCATCATCATCATCATCATCATCATCAGCCTGACTATACCCACTGCAGGGCGAAGGCCTCTCCCACATTTCTCCACTTAACCCGGTTCTGTGCTAGCTGCATCCGCTTGACCCCTGCGAACTTCTTAATCTCATCCGCCCACCTAACTTTCCGCCGCCCCCTGCTACGCTTTCCTTCCCTTGGAATCCAGTTTGTTACCCTCAGCGACCATCGGTTATCCTCTCTCCGCACTACATGTGCTGCCCATGTCCATTTCTTCTTCTTAATTTCCACTAGAATGTCGGTAACTTGAGTTATTTCTCTGATCCACTCTGCACGCTTTCTATCTCTTAATGTTACCCCTACCATTTTTCGTTCCATAGCCCTGTGGGTTGTGCTCAACATAAGTAGAACTTTCTTGGTTAGCCTCCACGTTTCAGCCCCATAGGTGAGTACAGGCAAGATCATGTACAACGTCAAAATGGGTGCTTTCAGAAAACTTCTCCAGTGAATCATGTTTGTGGCTTTGCTCTCAAGACAGTGTGTCCGTTACAAAAAACAAAAATCCTTCCGGTGATCAGCTCACAATACGGTAGCGAAAGAATAGATACGTAATCTAGAGAGATATCGATGGCTGTGCACCTAACTGCCATTTTGCATTTTTTCTTATGCAGAGCGCATGACAGGGATGTCAGACCAGGCTCGACCCTCCATTCGAGATATCTGCTTTGACTTTCTTTCTTTAAGGTATCCAGCATTTCTTTGCCGCTGTATTTTTGACCTACGTTTGAAAATTCGCTTCGCGGACGCTACAAAAACACCTGTCGAGGGCTCCTGACGTACAACAATGATATTTTAGTCTACGGATTATGTACATGTCATCTTTGAAGACATGCGGGAAATGGTGCCCCGTGAAAGGTAAATGTTGTATAAGCGCGTTTTAAATATACGATACAGATGTATGTAAGTAAAACTACAGCGGAATGAACGCTTTTATTGCAATAGCAATACTGCGCCAGGTTTCGGCTCGTCGCGTATACATCGTCCCGGGACGCGGGAGGGCCACATTTGACCTTCAACAGCCGCGAAGAAGAAGAAGAAGAGGAGGAGGAAGGAGAAGATGATGAAGAAGAGCAGAACAAGAAGGAGAAGGAGAAGAAGAAGAAAAAGAAGAAGATGATGATGATGACGAAGGACGCTCGGTCACCGGCAGCTAATGCTTTCGCTCCACATTCGGTTCATCCAGAACAAGGTGGTTCTGGTTCAGCAGCACTGAACCCTTCTCATTTATATTTGGGTTGGTAGCTTACGCTCGTGTCACACTCTTAAAGGATGAGCTTAAGTGTCCCCAATAATACCTTACACTGATAGGCCGTGATAGGCGAATAATGTAGCAGCCAAAAGAAGTTTCCGCCGTTGCTATCGCAATTCAACTACGGTTAACCAAAGTTAAACCACAAATACTTTTTTCAATGCGACTTTTAATGAGGTACTGAAAATAATACAGTGAGCATATATATATATATATATATATATATATATATATATATATATATATATATATATATATATATATATATATATATATATATATATATATATATATATATATGTAGGTTGCGAGAACATAACGTACTAGACTGCTAAAAGAGTATACAGCGAAGTATACGCTTCATTAAAGGAAACATTTTTTATTTTTTATTTCACTCGACGTTTCGATCGGAGACCGATCTTTCTCCGCATTCGGTTCATCCAGAACCAGGTGGTTCACACCACTCTTTCGGCGTCTATACACTTGAGAAAGATCGGTCTCCGATCGAAACGTCGAGTGAAATGAAAAATAAAAAAAATGTTTCCTTTAATGAAGCGTAGACTTCGCTATATATATATATATATATATATATATATATATATATATATATATATATATATATATATATATATATATATATATATATATATATATATATATATATATGGCCGTCTATACACGAAAGATGGCCGAAAATAACCGCCACCGTTTAAATGACTTCGAGGTGCCTCGAACGATCTGCTCTGTCGTTTCACTCGACGGCTAGACGCCGAGTGCGTACACCGCCTCCAGCGCTCTCTCACACCACTCTTTCGGCGTCTATACATCTAATCGGTCACCGTGTCTGTGTGTTTACTTTAAACATCTGTATACCAACCTCTATGCCGGCAAGCGAATGCGAGGAGACGGGCAGCCCGAAGTTTCGCGGTCCCAACTCTTAATCGCCGCCGACGCAGTGTTTCATTTAGCTGCGCGCGACGTCTCTGTAACGACCGTCGCAGCCGAGATAGCATCTTATCAGGGTGAGATCTGAGACTCGCCCCTGGCAGCAACTGCGGTGATGCTGGCTTATCCACTCGGGTAATGCCTACACGGTGAAACGATCAGCGAGCAGCTGTCTGCATTATACCCTCGTTGAAACAGATCGATTCGTTCCGCTGGCAGTTTCGCAGGAACAATTATTTGCTCAAGGAGTGTTTATTTACGCTATCCGTCGACGTTGGAGAAAGGCGACAAGGTTGTCGGTGCAATTACTATACGCTCCAGCGGGATTCCCCGCCCGCAGCAGTATCAAATGCTGCAGGTTTACTGCTCCGACTTGTTACACATGCGCAAGGCGGCGCAACGAGGAAACATGCTAAGTGTATGCATGCAGGTCCATCGGTTTAAGGGTGAAAACCATCCCCTAACAGATTCCCGCTCGCCTTCTATAGGAAATATGCATAAGTGATGTCACGGACGATATGTGGTGCAGAGCCTATAGCTGCAGTGCGAGCCGAAGCAGGCGGCAGTATAAGGCGATTACTTAAGCCTTTCGCTGTGCCATGTGTACCTCAATATGGCGACGATTGGGCCAAGCAAGATTGCTGCAAAAATGTAACTTTTTATATTTATCGTATACAGTTTTTCACAGGTGGCCACGTTATCTCATCACTTTTCATTGTCCCCCAAGGGATATGCGCTCGTGATGTTAGATTTCAGGATCGCGACCATGCACTTTGTTGTGTCGTACACAGCTATAGTTGTCGGGGTACGCGCTCCTGATATCAGGTTTTATATAGGATCGCGACCATGCACATGCTGTTCTGGGAACCATGTTGTACACAGCTAAAGTTGTCTGGAAACGTCAGTTATTGATAAATCGATGGTTACTACTTTCAACGAACACCAAAATAAGCTTGGCGCACGAGTTTTGTTCTTCTTCGATATGGACAAGATCTCCAAGGAAACAATAAACTATGGAAGCCTCCTGCTGCCTTTTTATCTTCTTGACAGTCGTCGTAACATGTGGCAGTGATTCAGAACACAAGACTACCGGCTAGCTTCTTGGAAAATATCAGACATTGTTAAAACAAAAACATCTGGCAAGCACAGAAGCGGATGTCTAAATAGACAATCTATAGACATGTGCACTGTTTGAGATGTACGGATCTTATGCGACTTCCTCTCGGTGTGCAATCGCTCCGGCTCTGCATAGTATACGTCGGCCTGACAGAAAATCAATTCGGGGAAATTTCTTTTATACAAATTTCTATACAAATTTGTATATTTGTATTTCAATTTGCATTCTATTTCTCAGTTCTGTTCTATTTGTACTTGTATTCTATACAAATTTTTATACATATATTTATAAAAATTTCTTATACAACTGTTGTTCACTGCTGCGAATCGGCAGTGCAGGATGAGCTATGAGGTTGAAAAAAAGAAGAAAAAAACACAAGGAAATAAAGCTTGCTGAAATCGAAATGTGGCAAATTTTCAATACACACATGAAAAGAAATCAATAAACTGACAACTTTCATCACAGTCACGATTGCGCAAGAGATGCTAGAAAAGTGCAGGACAAATTACAAATCAATTAGCGCGTGAAGCAGACATCAGGCACATTTAATATCTGTCCGGTAAAAGGAGTGGTGGATCTGATAGAACGTGTTTTCACCAGCTTCCCATTACATTTTTCATATTGCTCATTAGAGATAACATTGAAATTACGTCCAATATTTTGTCTCAGATATTTCTTTTGCATATATTACATATAAATTCGGACTTAATTGGGTAGACTAAAGTAATCAACAGTTTTTCGGAATATTCATCAATCATCGAACAACATATTCGTGGAATTTCCCTGGTCATAACAAGTAATCTATGGCAACATCTCGCTACCTCCCCCCCCCCCCCCCCCCTCTCCCTCCCCCCCTTACCCAACCTTTGCCGGCAAACGAAGATCTTTCATAGGAAAAGAATGCTGGACTTCATCTGTAAATGAATAAAGTCAGATCAATACGGTTCAGGCGGAACCGAGCTCCTGCCTGCTGCTCTGCCCTTCAGTGATCCAAATATCGTCCCTGACATGTCCTCGGTTTGGCGCATGCACTAGAGATTAAAACCCCCATGAAAAATGATGTTACTGACGAGGGATGCAAGCAACATCGCAGAAACCAGAGGCAAAACTGTTTCCAATAAGCCTTTCTAATTCCTTCAAAAGAAAGCGAGATATTAAATTCAAATGCAAGATTTATAGGTGAACCTATGCGAAAATCCTGATAACACAGTGACGTCTAAAAAGCAGAAGTCAATAATCAGAAGGGTATACGTATCCTCAGTCCAAGCTGATTATTCCACGAAATTCATAGAGAAAAGCGTTTAATACGCTTCTAGATCTCCGAAGGCTTCCAGTAAGAACGAATGTAGATCTCATGCATGACCTCTTGATGTCCTGGTGTGTTATGAAATTTAATCAGAATGACAGCTGCTGAAAGCGAGATGTTCGTTTTTTTTTGTTTTTTTTTTTTGTTAGGAAATTGGCCGAATTCAACTGAACATGAACAGCGCTAATAGTAGTTATTGAATTATTTACGGGTTAATGTTTTCTGTTATTCGTAATCAGCTTGATGCATAAAATTAGATGGAATTTGCTCAATTATTTACAGAGTGTGTATATTTATGCGAGTGTATACATATGGAAGCCTAAATCGTGAATCAGACAGGAACAAACACGTGACCGCCCCGCGCGACAACTCGCGTTTAGGAAAAAGTTCAGAGCTCAAAACCTCCAGGAATGTCTGCAAAATGTTCATTTCGTCAGCCGAACTTAAGTTCATGACTTGCTACATCCCTCAATTACGTCAAATCTAGAGCGGGCGAATTTCCTCGAGGTTATGGAGCATAATTGCATTTCGTACCCATTTTTCTTCCGGAATGCGTTTTGTGCTCTATATCTGCAAAGATTAGATTAAGGAGATAGAAGTACTTGAGGCTTGTCCCCTATATAGTGACCTTTCCATTCCCCTCAAAGCTGCCCCCCCCCCTCCCTCTTATTCTCTTACACTGTAATCTTATTCTACGGATCATTAAATCACACCTGCGTTCGAGCTCACATTTTCAACCCGTACACACCCTGCAATTTTCTGTGCCTGATATCAATTCATTCTATACCTCTTATCTCCTTAGCTGCCATGGCTAAAGACCTCAAGTGGCGTTGTGGCGAAGTGTTTATAGTGTTACGCAAGGGGCGCCATCCTCTGCTGTATAGCCTGCCACAACTCCTTCACGTCTCAATTACTGCTTATAGTGCAGTGCGGCTGATGTACTCTGCAGACATAATGGGCGAATTTTACGACCGTCGCCGAGAGCCGACACCTCGCGGTGACGTGTAATTTTCAAGGTTCTCCCTTCCATAAAATAGAGAGATAAAACGCTCAGCGTTAAGAGGAGTGTATAAGACAAAAAAAAAAAAAATGTTCCCCTCCTCATGCCCTATATATCATCACGCGGATTATCCTTTAAGAAGCCATTGAGATGTGCAGGAAATTTTCTGCTTCGAATATCTTCGTAAAGTTATGTGTCAATCGTGCGGACACCTTCGACTACACTTCTGCACGAGGAGGAGCCTTTCAAGAGCCCGTCCCGGTCGAAATTGCGTGTTTTTAGGCGATGACCCTGAATTAGGTGTCTGGGATCAGGTTTCTACGTTACCATATATGAGGCTTTATTTCGACGTTCATTTCCTCAACAACATGCAGACCTGTTCCTTACAAGCTTAAAATGGACCATATAGTTTCGTATTTACTCGCATATGAAGTTATTAAGAAGTCATGTTATGACGCTCAAAGATATCGGAAAAATATTCTACTCAACAAAAAAAAAAAAAAATAGCACACAGTTAAATGTGCAGGATTTTTTAATGAGCATGCGACGGATTCGGCTGCCTAAGTTCGAATTACTGACGTTACTTTTGAATAGTAAATGGGTGCCGGGCAACCAAGGAAAATAACGTTACCAACATGGTGGCTCCTCCGAAGTGCAGTTAAACACCTTTTGAGTCAATTATTCGTATAGTTACTACAATTTTCGGTATACATCTACAGGACGAATTGATGCCTCGATTCGTCTCATTTACCCTGTAGCAAAATAAGATGCGCTTATTTTTATTTCATATTTACAATTCGGCCTCTCTGAAGAACAAAAAGAAAGAAACGAAATTTCTTTTTCCCTCCATGGCATTCAATGGGGATCCTGCAGGCAACGTTACTATCCTGCAGGCTCCCATGACAACGACCCGATGTAGAGGCTGTTGCTACACTGTATATGCAAGGAATGGTGTTCTGTTTAAGGCTGGAGTCAATTACTTACGATTATACCACACGTATACTGAAATAACGAGACAATAGCAACTGTTGAAACTTGCGTTTTTGAAGCGAAAAGCTTAACTAGGCTAGTCAACACCGGGGTGAGCGTGGCATCGTCGTCAGAAAAAGCCACTGCTGCGCATGCGTGAACTGCGTGACGTCGAGAGGCTCGCCTTGTTACACGGCCACAAAGAAACCCTGAGCGTCGTTTGAGTGCGGCGAGCACGATAACTAACGAAGATTCCGAACGCAGGGAGGAGCGCCTGGCGAAACGACAGCTTTCAACTACCACCAGTTTTAACAGCGAGCAGAGTGAAAGCAGAGATCGACGACGAACTGAACAGTCGCCGGCGCAGAGACTACACATTGAAAGTGTGTGAAAGCGCTGGTGCTACAAAGATGTTTCAGAGTGAGTTTGAGGAGAATCCGTTCGGTCGTGTATGTGCCGTCTGCGAAAGACTGTGACATCTACGAGATTTAAGACTGGTAATTAATGCCATGCGCGTAACATGGCATCGCCGAAGCTTTTCGCTTCTGATATCCGGGCTTAACCGAGTAAGCGCCAGCCAATTTTTTTTTCTCCCTTTTTTTTTGTACTCTTGACATGTGTATTCCCGTTTTGTGTAAATGTGTTCCGCCTAACACAAAACAGGTGCCTTTCGGTTAGTTATGGTTGGCGACAGCTCCTCCACGGGCGACCCTCTGAGGGATGCCGTTGGAGAGGGGCCAAGGCAGTGGCGAGTGGACCGCTGACCCCCTCGAACCGGAGGGAAAAGGAATGCTGCAGAACGAACAGGGAAGCCACAGCGATGACCAAGCACTTTTAGGAGCTCTTGCTCCCTCTTAATGAAGTTGTACTGGTTTCTTGTTTTGTTCTAAAACAAATGAAGATACCTAAAACGACAAAATTGTAAACGAAGTGATTCAGCTACAACAGGAACTGAGCCCGTCTGGTGATCTGGTCCGTCCTGGTGCAAAGTTCCTCTTCGTCCGGCCTTCAAAAACGGCAACTACCGCCTCATTGATAGGCACCATGCTCTACCAACTGTCTTACCCGGGAGAGTTAGCATGTGGTAAGGCGCGCCAGCGAATTGTACAAAAACTAGATATTTTTGATCAGTTCAGTCGATGTCGATTACTCGAACTCGAATCACTCGATCAATTCACCACATCTCGAAGTCCAGTCCGCGTGCTTGGGAAATTTGAAAGAGGAACATTTATCATTCTAAGCCACTGAAATTTTTGTTGCTAAAAAGGAGTGCACTGAAATACGTCGAAGAGCATTTCTGCGAAAAAAAATGAATTAGGATATAGTGCTCTAAAATAAATTTTCACTGGCAATACCCGTACACATGAACCGCAGTCAACCTTTGAAATGAAACTTTTCTGCAAGTGAGGGCGGTCCTGGATTTTTATTTAATTACCTGGAAATAGTCGACTCAAGACCTGCGCAACATTTGACAGTATTGTCGCGTTTTAGTGTTTTAAGCAGACACCATTGATAAGATCCATTTCACATGGGACACTGTATGGACCGCGCTATAGATACATAACGCCAAATACATGACGCGCGCATCCCTCATCGGATCGATATACGCCTGCACGCTGAAATGCCGACGAGCGGGAAAAGGCCAAAAGAAAGGCGAGAAAAAGAACAGCAGAAGAAAGAGGCGACTAACAGCTCCAAAAAAGCGGCCGACAGACGGTAAGCAGAGCTACAAGAACGGGCTGGCTCGCAGATCGATTCAATCGGGCGTCCTGATGAATGCGTCTCCCGTGACGTCTCCATTGACAGCGCCGGTAACGGGTGGCAGAAGAGGGGGGGGGGGTACTCGTCGGTTGCGTGGCACGGACGGCGCCGGGCGTCAGCATGCAGGTATCGAGGCGTGATGGTGCATACGGGAGCCTACCAGCCGCTGATGTGTACCCACCGACCCTGCAGCATGCGTGCGAGTAATGCGAGTTTGGGTAAACATTGGAAGTTCGTGCATGTCGCCTTTTTGCGCACTCAAACGCCGGAATAATTTAGGTGTAGAAACTTGTTCACCTGAACGTCAAAATAGAGTTCTCGACAGTACAGTTCTTTCCAGCTGCTTATATCGTGTTATCAAACAGAGACGACTGCGTGATACCGGTCGGTTAAAATTTGACGGCGCTTCATCTGGTTAACGCTGAGGAATATATTCTGCATCGTTCTGGACCAAGAAATAGACTGACGATAAATTGGGAACTTACGCGCTTTTATTAATTACCGGAGATTCAAGCTCAGGGCTAAACACGTCCAGTCCACGCTTGTAGGTGCTGCTGGTAAATTGTGCTAATGTTTGAGAAACGATTGCCAATCACGTTAAAAAAAAGAAAAATACATGAAAAAAGCACTTTGACTGTAAACAGGTCATCCTCATGTAAGTGACGTCAACGACTTGAACGCGATTATGAAATTGACGTATATGGGTACAGGTTTATATATGACACGAGTGTCTTTGGCAGCGTTTCTGGTTCAATTGTAGTCTATACTTGCTGGTACAAGCCATCATCTGCGGTCCAGATTTAAGCATGCCAGATTGTCCTTTCAACCACGTCGTCTGAATTCACCAAATATCAGCAGACGGCTGAATACAAACACGATTCCAGAAAACAATATCCTCCTTTACTAGCAGCGCTTCACCCATAAGGCTTTGCATGTTCACTGCTTAGAAGATACGCCAACACCTATATAGCACTCATAGGGAAGGAAGATATACTTTGGTTCCCAGCCTAACCACTATCTGTATCTGCACCGCTCCTCTGGCTCGGTACATAAATCTCTCGACAAAAATCGGCATCATATTTACCACGTTCTCCAAAAACCTTGCAATGATCTGACCATGTGTGCTCCCCCATGATTCCGTGGTTCCAGGTTTTGATCGCCAAATCTTTTTCCAAAATGTCCGATCTGTTCCTAATTTTTCACAAAAACTTTTCTCAGAAGTATATTTGATCAATGCGCAGCATGTTTTCCACAGTGTCTGCATATATCGCCCTTGAGACGTAAGCCTCAATGCCCTGAGTTGAGAAAATTCATAAAAAAATATTCTTATAACTTTCCGAATCCTTTGTTTCAATCTTGCATGCGACGGCCGGGAGATTGGACAAGCTTATGCATGCGCAGCCGTTTTAACCAGCGGATGCACGTTTTTTTTTTTCTACAGAGATGCTCAACACAGCACTTTCAAAGCAAGCACACCTTGTTGAAAGCGTGTACGCACGCATGTAAGTATGGGATTTTTTTCTTGTATGTTCGTGTGTGAGGTTGTGAAAACAATAGGCCGTTCGCGTGCCATGCGCCGGGCTCTATAAGAAAGGTCTGCGTGGTTAGCGTGATGGAAGGGTGTCATGCTAAAGCACATGGGCAAATGCGATGTCTCTGTTGATTCGCCAACTGTCCAAACACTGCCTCCCTGACATCGCTTCTTTCTGTCACGCCTGTCCTTATTGTTTTACTGCGGCTTCAATGCATTCTCGTTTCGTGTCGGCTGAAAAGGCTATAAGAAAAAAACCAATTCTTTTTTTTTTTTTTTTTTCATTTGCGTCCATAAGAGATAGATACGCCGCGGTTGCTTGAACCTCGCTAGAAACCACCGAAGCGCCCAGGCCGAGTACGGTCACGATACCAGCTCTGGTGAAAAGTGCACTGGCAGCGCCTCGTTAATACGAACCCCTTTAATATGGGCGACGTGAAACGAACAGTTTTCCTGAGGACCAAGCTCTTTCCCATGCATTTACGTCTCGTTAATAAGAAAACTTGCTGCCCGCGGACAATGGGCAAGGAGAAAATCCACAGGCACCGTTAGGATCCATATATTTTTGTCGCGTTAATATGGACAGTTATGAAAACCAAATCGTTACACTGCTTCAAAGATAGTTTCTTTTCTAGATTTTGTTGACGGGCACCACGTCAACGTATAGTGCCAATGTCTGATTTATTGTCCTTTTCGCGCGTGGTTTCATATTTTACACTGCGATGTTGCGCAATCGAGGCACTTTACGATTTTTTGAATTGCATGAATTCACTTAAACAAAACTCTGACAGTAGCTCACGCCTTGAAGAAAGTTGGATTCAGCAACTTTCAACCGACTGAATGCTCGTAGGAGGTGAAAAGTAGAAGTCGAGCGATTTATTAATGAAACGCCATGGAGAACAATATGCGGCTGCATAACGATACATTCCAGTGCATCGCATTTGAAGCATAACGGTTATTCGAATTATGTTCTTGTAACAATGCCAACTTTGCTGGCCTACATTATGCTCTAAGGCATAGCTTATGCTTACAGTTTTTTTTTTTTATTAAGAAAAATTCTGATTTTTTATTACGACGATTCACTTTATGGACAGTTTTGTGCGGGAACCAAAGGGTCCATATTAACGAGGCACGACCTGTATTTTTATGTGCCTTTCTGACAGCATTCATTTTGAACGATTGTTTTAAGCGGCCTCCTTAATGTAAACGTTGTCGGTAGTCATAGAGCGTCGTAAGAGAAAGGCTATACTGTATTTTCATTTTGGATCGACGAGGAAAACGTTGTTGAGTTGAAAGCATAGTCGCTGTACAGGCTTTCTCGACGAT
This sequence comes from Amblyomma maculatum, assembly GCF_055883805.1. Classification (NCBI taxonomy): domain Eukaryota; kingdom Metazoa; phylum Arthropoda; class Arachnida; order Ixodida; family Ixodidae; genus Amblyomma; species Amblyomma maculatum. The sequence goes on along the minus strand of NC_139348.1, from coordinate 100,975,082 downwards.
ACAGTTCAAGGGTTCCTATTGAAGCCATGAGGCGGGGCTGCCTGTGACTACTGTAACATATCCTGAGCATATAGGAGAAATGAGCAATTCACTATGTACGAATATCTCTCACTTCGAACAGATTCACAATGCTGCATGATACAAATCAAGCCACACGGTACTACATTGAAACCGCCTTCTCGAGTTTTATAGCAGATGACTCCGAGATACTGCAGGCATGTAATGAAAAAAAAAAGAAAAAAAAAGGTAAGCTTCGTTTTAAGAGTAGAAGAGATATCTAGCGTATTTAACACGGCCTTTTCATTCTGCGGCTATTTTTAATGGTCCTCCATTCCACCAATCTCCAACTCCGCCACATCCAATTGATATCGGTCCCAGTGCACTCATCCCATCCAGGGAACGGCCCGCAATTATGCCCGAGGATTCGTCAGCCGGGCTGTGGTGTCACCCGTTCTTCGGTCGGCGAGAGATAGTACGGTTATATTTCGTGACATCACCATGCGTGCACTACCACTTAGGTAGACTAATCCCCCCCGCGCACGCACGCACGCACGCACACACACACACACACACACACACACACACACACACACACACACACACACACACACACACACACACACACACACACACACACACACGCACGCACGCACGCACGCACGCACGCACGCACGCACACACACACACACACACACACACACACACACACACACACACACACACACACACACACACACACACACACACACTTCCTTTAGGAAATCCAAAAGGTTGCGTGGAGGCGACTCTAAACGAACACATTCCCGAAGCGCGTGATATATGCTCGCATATATCCTGAGGTCTACACTCCTCATCCTGTATACAATGTGGCTAAAACGCCACTCTCCCACATAGCGGGTTATCTGTCCGAAGCTTGAATCTAGCGTGGCGCATGGCCGTGCGTGCGCCTCTTTCAAGCTCTCGCATAGTGAAGCTGTACACAACATAGAAATCAATCTATGAAAAAGGAGCCGGACTGTTCCGCTTGTGCGCTTGCGTTATTTTCGCTGACCGCACGAATCGGTGACGTCAAGCCACGTGACACATCGCTCCTCTCCCACGTCGCGTTTCCCTCCACGGCGTCTTTGTAAACCGTCAGCAGCGTGCGATTCCACAAGAACAAACGAGCGCGCAAGCAAAATGGCCAGCCGGAAACGAGAGAGGGGGGTGCGCGCAGGCGTGCGTTGCCAGCACTCCTGGGCGTCACGGAGGGATACGCTTTGACGCTGAGTAAACAACCACCAGCGGCGGACGCACAAACACCAGCGAAGAAGAAACGGCAGCGACAACAACAGCGTATAACGAGTCCCAGATCGTGCATGGACTCTGCAGAGAATAAGTGAGCAAGCTAGGAAAGCATTATAATGGAGCATACTTGCTCGGTGATGCAGTTGCGTATGCACCACATAACCTCCGGCGTTTTATAGCGTTCCTCCTCGTCACCCTTTACCCGTCCTCCCTTTGTGGAGGCGCCCTGGAAGGCATGGGGATCGATGTCTTCTTGACTCTGTTATACTTATCACGCGTGCCTTCGCACGCTTTTGTGTTTTCGGCCTCTATGTCTGTTCATTGTGTTTGCTGGCGACGAACAGGGACCTGTGTGCGCGTAAGGAAAACGCGCCGGATATCTTTTAAGGTAGCTAGCTCTGAAGAAACGCACTTGTCTGACGGCCGCTCTCTGAACTCACTTCGAGGGTTCTTTCATGCCGTCCAAATTAAGAAAAGAAGCAGGTATGGTCGGGTTGAGTCACAGTTTTAGAAATTAGGCCACTGAAGGCATAACCATCCCATGCGATGTGACAAGATCGACCCCATGCAGGCTATAGTCTTGTAAAAGAGGAAATAAAACAATGCATTTTCCTTAGACATGTACATATATCTTTTTTTTTTTTTTTTTTTTTTACGTGTATACTCTCAACCCTCACTTCCTTCACATTGATGGTGGGGAATTCAGAAGATCAGGAGATTGTGGTTATATTGACGAAGAATACGGCGCGATGGACGAGGACAAAGAAGGCATAAAAATGACACAGGACTAGGGCAATTTTGTGAATCATGTGCCATAACTATAGCCCATGACAAGAGTTCTATACTTCTGGTTAAAGTAGTTGATATGCTTCGGTTTAAATGCCCGCTGACCAGCTCATTTTTGTGAATATAGTATTGTTATTAGCCCGCAGAAGAGTTCCATACTTGCGGTTATATGTGGCTAACATACTTCGGTGTCAATGGCCGCGGCATCTGTCTACTATAAGCCTGCGCCAGAAATCAGTAAAACAGGTCAACTTTGGAGAGACTGGTTGCAGCTAATATTGATCCTTCTACATGATATTGATATCTAAGCAGTTTATAAATGATTCTGTCTGACAAGAAGCAGTGACTCTATACAGTTTAGGGGTTCTTGGCTTGCATGTTACAGCATACGATATATGATTGAAAACAAATTAATTTGCCAAGGTTGTTCTCTATAGGCCCAAGAATATCACCACTATTTCCCGAATGGTGAACAGAAAGCCTCGCCGAGGCGAGCACTGCGTCGCTGGAAAAGGAAGTTAAAGCTTTCTCCTTTCGCCATGCGAAGATGGAACTGAGGAGTTCATAAAGGCACATCAGAATTTTACCAGAGCGCTCTCTCCAAATTCTGTCGTGCACCATTTCGAGCATGTTTTGCGATGAAATGCATTGGCATTATGACGGAGTTCACATAGAACCTGTTGAGATCAGCAACTTGAATTTGAGATACCCCATTCACGACAACGCTATAGGGTTTCGCTGCCCAGACATATCATAGGCATAATTGTGTCGGATATTCAAACACGTGGGACATAACCCCTGAAAGATTGCACATAATACACTTCCGATCCCCTTCTTAACTTTGCCGGCAGAGATAGCCCTATGGCAGATGTCCATGATTTTGCGTATTGAGCCAAGTTTTGCAAATCGACGGAGCGTCCTGTAGCCAACTGAATCCAACTATAAGAGCTGTTATGAGTAGCATGTTCTAATAACCGGTATTTTCCGTCACCACGCGTATAGAATCGGACATATGAGACTCGTCGCCATAAAAATTTCAGCCTCACAGTATAAATATATGGAAGAGCTGAGAAGTGAGTTTCCAACGCGTGTCTCAGAGCCTCAAAGGAGCTCGAGACAATCCGTGCCAGTATAACCATAAACCTCCTAATTTTGAAAAACGATTTTGCAGTTAGTGGCATCCTGATGTTACCATGAGAACTCTGCGATCAAGAACAACAGTTTGAATTATATATCCATATTATTTGAACAATTAAAGCATAACCATGACCTTTCCTTCTACATCTTCAGTTATTTAATCAAGCTTATAATAAACTGGAATTGAGGAAAACTTAAAAAAAAAAAACGATGATTTAAATTCACAATCCGACTCGGCCCAGCTATAGCCTTTATAAAGCCGATCAGCGCAAGAACTCAAACACTATCATCATAGCCACCAGCAACCGGTATCGCTGTGTATATGTATATACATTCGGGGTGCATTTGAGTGTTTGTGGCAACACCTCTTATGTCAGTTTAAATATTGAGTTAATAAGATCATTTTCGTCGCAGTACTGCATGGTATAACATAGACAATTTCGTTATGGCTACAGCTGCACAAGGCTGAAAGGCGCAGACATTCCTGAGTCAGGAGGTTGACTTGGGACCAGTGAATATTTAGCCACATTCCCTCGGTGGCCAATTATGATGTGAAATCGATTGTCGAGTGGTCGCATGCCAGGACAATCATGGTTTGGTTTATGCTTATAGGGTTTAACATTTTTTTACTTATTGATACTGTCAGCCGTAAGGAAGTTACAGGGTTAATAAAAGTGTATGCCATATAAAGAACCCATGCACACCCACAAGTACAACCATACACATTTCTAAAAAAAATCAATTCGAAAATTCTAACGTTCCAAAGCAATTAAATCAGGTCATGGGAGACGCCGTAGTGGAAACCTCCGGAAATTTCGACCGCCTTGGTTTCTTTACGTGCATTGATGTCTCACAGCACACGGTGGCCTTGCCTTTCGCGTCCATCGAAAGCGGCCGCCGCGGCCGGGATTCGATCCCGCATCCTTGAGCACAGTATACGAGCGCCCTAACTGCCCCACCACGCCTGGGGAGAGATAGGGGCGAGGTTGCTACATTATTTAGGGCATCGCCAACTCATGGTCCCACAAGAAGTTCGAAATGTTTCATTTTCCCTGTTGGTTGAAAGGCCAAGAAATGTCAGAAAGCCATGGCAAAAACTCGCTGTCCCCATATCCGTCCAACTGCTCATAACCCACCCTTTATTCCTATTTCCCATTCTCCCATGCCGTTCCGCTATTTCCCAGGGGAGATCAGGGGTGTCTCCTCGGGCCCGTATGGGTCGTCGTAGCATATGATCCCCCATTTTATTTAATATTTTCATATTAACACTTTTGTCCGAATGGACTGTTCATTTATATCGCCAATTCCAAATCTTTCTCTACGCAAGATACATTAGTAGTGCGGGAGGAGTCTGACTTTGGACTCCATCTTACTCAATGTTGGTAGAAAGGCCGTGCTTTAGATCCGGGACGTCATATGTGTATTTGGTAAACTCTCTGATAGCCGTGGACCAAACTTTTTGGCGTTATTTTCTGTTTTCACTTACATCAATAAGTGTACCAGCTTGATGCGTAAGTAAGGATTACTCATTTTGTCTGATCAATGTTTATAGCTGTCCATACCTCCATATTTGAACGCACGCATATATTAGGATTTAAGATAACGCCATGTAATAATGACCGAACTTTGATTGTAATTTACTACTCCATTCAATGAAGCAATCAGGAAAGAACGTTGCTTGATCTTGTACAGGAAGGAATATGAACTACAGAAAAAAAAAAAAGAACGCCGAGATTTTATCAAAACAGTTGTTGGCAGCAAGCCCAACTTTAGAGTTCTACGTTTTTTTTTTCGCCATTTTAGAAATGTTGCTGCTTGAACGGGTCGATTAGATACATGCAGGTCTACACCTATTGCGCCGAACACTCACCAAAGCATGTAATGAGTTCTTGGCGGTGGTGAAAAAGTATTGCCTCAGTGCATACGCTGAGAACTCCAGTGTCCAAAAAACGGTGATTTGTAATTTTATTATGGCATGGAAAACCGCATAAAACAAACTCAAGAGGAATTTATGGTGAAACGCTATCATTGTCATCGTAGTACCGCACGTGGCCACTTTGTAAAAATTCACTGATTTTCCGAAGTGCAAATGTTTTTTTTTTTTTTGTCTTTTACAATTCCTCGTTATGTTTGATGAAGTTTTGGTCTATGTGCTCCGCGCCCATCAGTAAAAAGCCACGCTCCTTACACATCGCCTCTGTGGTTTTAGTCTTTGTTACTAGGTGGCGCCACGGTGCTTTTAATTTCTTGGATGAAGCGATGAGCAAAACACTTAAATTGTTCGTCGACGATCTGGACGATCCTCTGCAGTATATAACAGCATTTAGTGGGTAAACTGAAATTGATGTTGCTCTTCACTAAAAATGGCTAATTACCTGTCGGATGTGATCTCTATCGGTTTTTGGTACATCGATTTTATCCACGCGCCTGTAATCGTCATCTCGGTCCCTGCTCAAGTTTTCAGCTTCGACCTTCACAAAAAAGTGTGCACGGAGTGACTCAGAGAATTAGAGATAAATTTTTTCAACGTGGTTTGTAAGAAAGACCGTGATGAAATCTACCTATTCAGAGATGAAGACTTCCACTATGCAGAAAAATAAATAACTAATAATATCTACTGTTCAGTCTTGTAGGGGACATGTGAATATCACCCTCTTTGTATGAGTACGAATAAATGGAGCGATAATATTTACGTGGTCTATATAGTTCAGCGCAGACGAAAGAACCTGAAAGATAGATAAGAAAGAACACATTAGGTGCTGCAGTCTTATTTTGGGAAGTTCTTCATTACTTTGTCATTATTGGGGCGCAGTACTTTAATGTAAGAAGCAGCGGTTAATGAAAATAGAATAAAGATGAACTACATGCCATAAGTTTTAATGAAAAAAGCAGGCTCCGCATTTCGCGTGGCACAAACTGGGCTACATCCGCAGCTGTTACATCGCACACTTCGGAAGGGTTTCGAGTTGCTTAAGCTATGCAGCGACCTGCCATAACTTGTGCCTCTTTAAAGTAAGTCACTGAGGAAGGCAAAAGCAGTGCGACATTCATCTCTGTTGGCAAGCTTACCGGGAAAAAGATTCCCTGTTAGCTACGGCCCTTTGCCTTCCAGCTGTATACATACTTGTCTGCTAAGCCGCACCGATAGGAGTTACAGCGACCGCAGTACTGTATACAGTGAAGGCAGGAAAGCTCGCGCTGAGATATCGGATGGTTGTCCCAGGTGCGTGGACAGGAATAGAGGGGGAGGGGTTCGGACACTGCCCGAAATTTTCTGAGCGCTGCAGCTCCCCTCTGCATCACCCTCTTTCTTTGTATATATATATATATATATATATATATATATATATATATATATATATATATATATATATATATATATATATATATATATTTTAGCGCCGGCGTATAGCAACCCCGAAAAATATTTCTGGCTACGCCACTGGTTCGTCTCATGACACATGTCGGGCATGCAAGACCACTCCCGCTACATATAGCAGGACGGCCGGACGTAGATACCGTAATGTTGCATTTATATGGTACATTATATATGTACGTACACCGACGTCCTGTTCCCGACATCTGTTTTATGCACATATTCGGCGCGTCGCGCATAATAAGGAAGCAAGTCATGCGGAGGCGAGGTTAGGAAATGCACCCGCATATGGTCGGCATTCAACAATCCATGCATCGTGCTAGCAACCTATATCAATCAATAAGGCTTTTGTCCCGCAGGGCATAAAACTTTCGTTATCGTTTCTTGTTGCTGTTATCGCTGTAGTTGCCTTTGTTCAGGTAATGAAGTACAAACCTCCGCCCTTTCAGACAGCATTGCAAGATCAAATTACTAATATTCTATTCCTATCCTGATTGTGGCTTTACCAGCAGTATTGTAGGGCAGGTTTGATTATTGAATGGGTGTTGGTATTGGGGAAGAATATTCAAAGAAAATAATTTAAGCCACCTAATCGCTAAACCTCAACATTGAAATTAATATTAGGCCAGGTGTATACATTTGCGTATAGCTGATAATTGTGTCTTGTTGAAGGTTGTGTGTAAGACACTCATCAACGAACATTTTTTTTTTTTAGATCATTCCAAACGCCTCGCTTATCGCCTTTACATTTTAGAACCACTATGTCATTTAATGTTGAAGAGCGGTTAACAGCTATGTTCAGCAATCTCATTACAAAAATCGATAGGCGTAGCCCTGCAGCAACTAAAACTCGTGCAAAAGTTCTCCCGAGTTCGAATGAAAAACGCATGCAGTGTATACAAGCTTTCCTGAAAATTGTCTGCAACTTCAACAGAACTGAATCGAGGTGCTGCAGTTATTCACATTACATGTAAATCTGCCGAATTTCAGCAAGCCTTGTTTTCGAAGGAATGTTTAAACATGCAACTGTTTCTCCATACATTTTCGTTTCCTTCCTGCTCCATGCATGATTTTCGCCTGCAGCTTTGCATAGTCTGTTAGAATGATGAACAAGATATTGAGATGCCACTTTACGAAGAAAGCCATCATAGTCACTGAAATCCGGCAAACGCTGATGATGAATATGAGCTTCGGATTTAAACGAGAGCAACGCGTTTTCGTGCACATGGAGTCTTGGTGTCCCGTATTCCGAATAGAGAGTCCTCAGTAATGGCTTCTATCAGATTTGGCTGCCTCTAAATGTACCGAATATTTGCATGATATACGAGCTGCAATATACAATATGAGCTGTTATTTCGATCTGTCACCGAGGAAATTTATCTTAAGGAAAGCTTTAGGGGTTAGGTTTTGTGTCAAAACCCACACTGTTCCATTCATATGTGAATGAATGTCTCTGGCACGCTGGAGATAACGCCATTACTCTTCCGTCCCTCCTATATACAGTGAGTGGTTTGTGGCGCAGTCGCAGTGCGAGGTCAGTTTTTTGAAGGTCACCAGTCAAAACAGATAGCCTGCTCTTTGGTAGCCTGTGTATAGGCACAAGTCAGGGAGATTTAGGATTATGCAATCGAGCGAAGTTATGAGGACCACAAGACCAGGGACGCCGAGGTAGAAAATTGCAGATTTAACCATTTTGCATAGTTCTAAAGCAATATATAAATTATCTGCCAGTGACAAAGATGTGAGGAACAGAAGGCGTTCATTGAAAATGGTATCACCGTGCAGTAAAATTTATAATTGACGCAAATATTTTACTTCATGATCATTGAGCTGTTGGTGTACATTCGAGGAGGGAATGTTCACGGCGACCATATTGTAATAACATAGCGTAAGTTTGTAACAAGTATAAAGATATTGTCATATCCCCAATGTAGTGTGCCTGGTATGAACATGAGGATATGTAAATGTTAATTTTGTTACCCCACATATCATTATTCCCATGAAAGTTAAACTCGCTGAAATGAATCTCAAATAATTAACACTCCGATTATTGCGTATGATTTATATTTATTTAATAAAAGAAATGGTGTATAAAATTCACTGAACCATAGGCAATAATTACTTTTGGATCATCCTTGATATCAAATTTCATTTTTTCCCCCTTTTGAGTGCAATGCTTCTCGATTACTCTGGTCGTGTCAAATGTAGATATGCGTATTTACATAGATATAACACTGTTCTGCAGATACATAAAATCAATAATTTATTCCGATCGCTGATTTTGTCGTTCGGTTCAGCAAACATTTCCTTAGAAGACATTAATTTACCATGCTTACATGCATTATTCGTGTCATCGTGTTTGATACCAAAATATCCGTTTAAGCGAGCAGTGGTATAATCTTGTCCATAAGCATGGGTATACTCTTACAGAGGCAGACTAAATAAGGCACGACCGCAAATATCGTATGCATGCTGTGTGACATGACGCGTGTATAAAGTCTGTTCTTGGCGCATGGCCACAATTATTCTCATGAGCATCGCCATCAACGCTAACTATACTACTGGCGCCCAGAATGCTCTGGTAAGATGCAAATTGTTCTTCATGGAAATCAATGGTCAACTGTCAATAGCTCGTACATCTGCATAATAAGTTATCGCATGTTTCAGGTTGTAATTAAGCAGTGTATTATTCAAGTAATTTATTATCATCCCTTCTTTTGCGCTTTCTTTGACCTTTGAGTAAACTTCTTGAAAATTACTCAAAGGCTCAAGCCGATCCCGCTGACCCACATCCGCTAGTTTCAGTACATTTGCGCCGGTTGTACTGCATGCCGTTTATAGTCTCTGGTAACCCACAGCGATTTGAAGCAGATCAAACTGGCATGTTGCGCCAACCACAAGACGCTGCGCTGTGCAGCGGGCCTTCTTTACCACGGTTCGCATGTATATATATGCACACACACCTTTCGAGCGATGCGCCGAGGCCCTGGCGGCCGCCTGATGCTGTTGCTGCTGTTGGGCCTCCTGGTGGTGTTGAGCGGCAGCAGCTGCGATCCTGTGCCCTAAGACAGCGGCCCGCGAGCCGACGAGGGCCGCATGACCCGGACTAGAGGCCATCACTAGACCCAGAGGTCCACCGTGGTGCGAGGCAGCAGCGTGAGACCCGTGCAGTATGCCGTCGATGGAGTAGGGCACGTGGTGCGGAGGGTAGGCCGCCATACTGTACGGCGCCATGGGGGTGCCGAAGGGTGAATACGGTCCAGGCAGCGGTCGCCCCAGGCGACCAAGGCATCCGGCGTCCAGCAGTCGCGTCGCTTCCATCAGGGACGAAGATGGCATCAGCGGCCGTCCGGCAACGGCGACGTGTCTTCAGTGCTAGTCCGCCTTGGGGCCATAGTAACCTTTTGCCGGATGTCTGACGTCACGAGCGTCGCCGCGTCATGATTGATCGGCAATGTGTTTGCCGCGCTGAATGAATGATCTCGGCAGGCTTTGAGCACTACACGCCGTTATTGGATCAAATGGTTTAGTAACGGCTCGTCCATGCACCGTTTCCGGTTCACTTTGGCACTGATGATCCACAAGCCCTTTTCATCACTGTTTCAAGCACAACACTTTTTCAGACTCCGGTAGAACGAAACCACGTATATGCACGCACTTGTGCAGCATATAATAAGACGACAAGCGAGCCTCGTTCTCGCAAAAAATTAGCTGGAGGAAACCGCAGCCAATCGCTCTGGATCATTCATTCGTCTAAGCACGAAACTAATCGCCACGTGTTACCATGAAGCTTAACTATATGGGAATCAACAGTTTCGAAGATGATCTGATCGTTTACCTTGATTAGTTCCAAGTAGCGCAGAGCGTCGAAGGAGAAACTGGGCGGAGAACTTGTCTAGCGAAAGCAGCTCTGAGAAGTTCGGTTGTAAGGCGAGCTCCGAGCAGCAAACGACGATCGGCGTTCGCGAGGTGAGGCGCCGTTGAACCTTGTCCGGTTATTGGAGACAACGGCAGTGAAGAGGCAACACTGGCGAGACCTGCTTTAGCGTCGCACAATTTGCAATCACGAGAAAACGTGCACACGCCACTCCACCGATGTTTCGTTTCCGCTCGAACACGTTGCACAAACTTTCGCAGACGCCTTTCTAACCGCCCGTATGCTACGGGAAAAAACGACCCGTACACCAACGACCGGCGCGAGTACGAACGCCGTCTGCTAAGTTCCTCCTTCGGCTGCTGCCCACCAGGGGGCGTGGCAAGTTTGGGGGGCGGGACAAAACCGGATGTGGTTCTCGGCGAATCACGATGCGCGAAGGCGGTGCTTCTCATTTTTTTGTTCCCGAGCTACGAGAGAGGAGGAACAGCAGAGCGCCTCCTTGCTGGATGTAAATCCTCGCTCCTCGTCACCACCGCAACACATTGTCCTCCTCCTTTTCACGAAGCGTGCGCGCGCGCCCTAGTGGGTGGGGAAGGACGCAGAAACGCGCGAAAAGAAGGCGCACGCGCGCGCGCTCTTGGTGGCGGGAAATCGTACGTGCGTGAGTGTTTATTCAACGGTGGTTTCGGGTCGGCATTACGGGGAGGGCTGTGGCACGCTGGCGCTGAGAACGATGCAGTGGAAGGGGACGCTGCAGGATGGGGGAAGGGAACGAGAAGTTGGTAGGAGTGCTCGCAGTTTTCGCTCGATAACACCATTGGAAGTGGCGAGTATGGAGGTAGCGCAGCAAAAGCTGCGCTAATTCAATGTCCACACAATGATAGGCGAACGTGCGCACGCCAGCGCTGATCTCTTTTGCGCGCTTCCCTTCTGTGGGCTATAACTCGAGAGACGGAGTCCGAACACTAGGAGATATCCACGCTGGAGTGTTGAGGTGCATAGCTGCGTACTGTTTCATGAGGTGAGAAATAATTGGTGAAGTGGTAGTTTAGGACAGGGATCTAGATATTTCGTCTAACTAGAAACTTCTTACCAACGTTTGCAATCTATCCAGCAATATGCTTTGTGATGCATGCTGACGCTTTATACTGCAAACTTACGCGAGAAATCAAAACTAGGGTGCCTAGTAAGATTCATGGGCTTCGTTTTGACATCAGTCATGGAGTCCGGCATACGAAACCAAGCTAGAGCGCTCCGCGACGATAGCGCTGTTTTCTCCACTAGCGGAGAAACATGGCCCTATGAGTATGGTACGGCGTTGCGGGCGGAGCGACTGATCGCGCGTGTGCAATGTGAAATAATAAAAAAAAAGTCAAGCACGGTGGAAACTGCCACTAATCCTTTTCAAACGAGACGTTTTTGTAATCTACCCACTTTGAGGCGAAGCGCAGTGGAGGTGGTTGAAATTATTTTATTTATTATTTATTTCATACTGCGGACTCTTGCATCCAAGCAGGGGGGCGTAGGTGCATACTAACAACAGCGAACAACAATCATAATTATACCACTTCAGTTGCACCGTATAGCCGTCTGTAAAATGTTATTCCAATCTGATATTGTCCCAGGGAAGAAGGAAAACTTAAAAGCGTCAGTTCGAGCATAATAACGCGTCAGTGAGTCAGGATAACGATGTCTTGTGTTGCGTGTTATTGCATGGAGATATATGAGGGGACTGACAAGCTTGTTACTGATCATGAGAGAAGGGAATTCAAGCCTCAGCTGTTTTCTGAGGGATTCAAATGTTGGAATAAAATTTTCTATCATTGTTGGAGAAGGCGAGTCGAATGTAGCGAACTTATTAAATATAAACCGAATGGCCTTTCTCTGTATTTTTTTCAAAGCGGCTGATATTTAACTTAGTATGAGGATCCCATGCTTTGCATGCGTACTTTAGCTTAGGTGTAATAAATACGAAGCAAGAGTAGTTTTAAGAAAGGAGGGGGAGTTTTTGAGTTTGTGTCTCAGAAAACTGAGCGAAAATTGCTTTTGGGAATTACACATCACTGTGATGAATGAAAATTATCACTGTCTTGGTTTTCTGTCACACAAAATTGCATTTTTATGGCCTTGCCCCTTCTTCACACTTGTCCCTTTTCCGCGTTGACTCATTGTGTTTGGCCGTCAGGCGACGATAATAATAATAATAATAATAATAATAATAATAATAATAATAATAATAATAATAATAATAATAATAATAATAATAATAATAATAATAATAATAATAATAATAATAATAATACTTTATTTTTCCTTTAGTACAAGGAAAGGAAAGGAGCAGCCGCTAAAATGCTGCTTCGAAGAGCAGCTTGACGGGCCGGCTGCCCCTGCATATGACGGCATTTCACAGCAGAGAAAGTCACGCCCACACAGTGAACAAACAATCAATGGAGAGATAATTAGACTAAAATAAAGCACTAGGTAAATCAGGAAAAATACATGAAAATAAAACAGAAACGCCGCAAGACAGAACACTTAACTTAAAAATATGTATTTATAGAAACATTTCGCGGATTAATTTAAGGGGAGGAAAAGAGAAATATTGACCACAAGTAGCAAAGTATTGATTTAATATGGTAGGAAGCCTGAAGCGAAGCATCTGCCTGCCATAGTTCGTCCGGCACGCTGTAACGTGCCAAGGCTCCGGGTGACGGGTGTCGTATGTGTTTATGTTGTCTTGCAGCGCTGCTATGAATGTTAGTGTGTTGTCCTTTTTACTGATGCCTTGTTTATATAATCGCAAAAGCCTGTAGTTATACAAAGATGTTACTTTAACTATTTTTAGCTGCTTAAATGCTGGTCCTGTATGTGCGAGGTAAGAAGCTTTAGTAATATTTCTTATTGCACGTTTTTGAAGGAGTAGTAACTTTGTAATGTTTTCTGCTGTTGTTGTTTGCCATACTAGCAAGGAGTAGTTCAGAATAGACGAAAGCAGTGAATTATAAAGCATAATGTTAATAGTAAGTGGAAATACACGGAAATGTCGGCGTAGAGAACCTATTGTGCGTGACAATTTGTTGACTAAATATTCTATGTGAATGTCCCATGTCATGTGCTCTGAGAAGTACACGCCTAACGTGTTCACAGAGTGAGCAATTTCTATTTTCGTGCCACTGAGTCTTTTTTTTTTTCTAAAATGCAAGTCCACAGTCCTGAGGATAACATTGGGATACGCGCTGCAGCTGTCAAACTGCCTTACCGAGTGAAAATTAGGACGCACTTCATACATTTGTTATCTCATGCCGCTAGTGCATTTGGGCTTAAAACTATAAAGAACCGTCGTATTTTCTGTGCGGAAGGCATGAGCTCTGCCTAAAACTTTTGCCACAACTTTTCATGTTTACGTGTGCTATCAGTATTTGTTTTTCACTTTGTGCAGTGTATTCTCATTATCTTATTCTTTTGGTATGAATGCAGTTGGGAATGGAACGAAAATGTGTCTTGCTTGGCCACAAAATTCATGCTGAGCCCGGCTCTTATTATATGTAGCAGCTTTTGTCTTACATTTTTTACATACACGAAGCCGTCATGCATAGCGTATCCTTACTCGACAGAAACGAGCAGTTACGCGTGACGGCGAGGAGCGCTCTGTAATTACAAAATTGAATCGAGCCTATAGCACTGGTAAAGGTTGCTGTAAAAACGCCTCATATTAGCCGTAAATTAACGTATTTCTCGCTGTGAGCATCTGCTCCCTATACCAACCGTAAGTGCTCCGCATATCTGGGAGTGAAAATCTACCCCATGTTACCTCTCGCGGCCCGCCGTAGCTGCTCCGTTTTTTGGAGAGTGAAATTTTACCCCAAATAAATTCCCTTGGTCACCCGCAAGTGCTTTGTTTTTGTTGGGGAAAATTTTACCCTAATCCAGAGTTCTTAATCGAACCTCGTTTAAAGCCACTGTACGGTTGCTTTTTAGACCCGCTCCGGACCTATGCGGGCGCACCGAGACGACCGGTCCGGAGGGGCATACAATAGCGCTCATCCGCATCCTTCATCCGCAGAAAAGTTGACTCAATCTCAACTTTTCGCCCGCACGTGCTGATCAGCAAGGCGACCGGATTGCAGCTATTGGTTGCCCAGTACGACGTCTCCGGCTCCTCGATCTCGATTTCTGTCGAGTAAGGGATACGCAACATGGCCGCCAGAGGTGCGAAGCGAAGCGTAGACGTATATAGTTGTTGCTTTTGCCGCAAAAACCAATATACTTAGCGCGCTAATACTATAGTGTTCCTATCGACTGTGATTTCCCCTCAAGTCGGATCATATGCGCCAGTGTTATCTGCGCTGAGCTGAAGACAGCGATCTTCCAACCGGCGAAGTGTACATCGCACCGGTGTCACCATGTGTTTGTGATTATCGCAAGTGTTTCTAATAGCCGCGACGATATTCACGGCCGACGCCCAGCAACAGTAGTTCACGGTGATTTTCATGCGCACGAATCGGCTCCTAGCGCATCGAAAAGTAACAATATGTTGCCAAAGTGTTTACGACTTGAGCGACTGCCTCCTAGCAAGGAAGAGGACTGTCCATGTTTGCAAAGTTCGTCACACACTCTGTTTTCATAATGCTGAAATTAACTTGGTGGCAGCTAGTCAGGCACTCGTTCCGCAGAAACGAGCACACGACGTTGTTTTCGCGACGTGTCGATCACATGTGTTGATCGCGGTTCATGTGTGTGCTGTGTTTGAAAAATGCCGTTCGTACGCCGAGCCCTTCGAAAACGACATTGTGCACAAAACGACCTTAGTTGCACGGCTTTCGGGCTACTTCCCTTACAAAAATGGATATTGAATTTCTGTTACCCACGTAATGTGTTTTTGATGAGTCATCAACCACTCAAAGGAGATTCAAAATTAGATGTGTTTTGACATCATATCCGCAGCAGACTTTCCTTTGAGATCACACATGAAGTTTTGTGCTTGGAAAACGCAACAGTATTTTTGGGTAGGATCTAATGTGGAAATACATTGACTTTCTCAAATGAGGAAATGTATACATCACTAAGTGAATATATATTATTTTTTTGTTAACTGCACACTTTCAGAGCCCTATGCTTTCATTTCTGATTAGCATATGTAGGATGTTGCCTAAGAAACAATTTTTATGTGTTTTAACATGAGATCCGCAACAGACTTTCATTTGAGATTACGCAAGAAGTTTTGTACTTGGAAAACAAAACAGTATTTTTGTATGGGAGCTAATGTGGAAATACATTGACTTTCTCAAATGAGGGAAATTATACATCACTAAGTGAATGTATATTCTTTACTATGTTTTCATTTCTGTTTAGCATGCACTGTAAAAACAAAAACAACTTTTTGGACATTTGTTTCATTCAAAACACGCTTACACCCTGCGTCTTGGGTGTTTGTGCCATTGCAAATCACTTCTTGCCAAGCGAATGGGTGCTGTGGTTGGACAATATGCTTGAGGGTGTTACGGGCAAGGATATTGTTGTGTACGCGAACCGACGCACTGCCACACCGCCTCCAAGCTAACGGACGCAAGGCCGCTCCATTTCCAATGCCTCCTTGCAACTGCGAGCAGGCCATTTTGGAGAGACCAGCAGGGGTACCCCGGCCTAGCTGCGCCGACGACGACGCGCGGACGTAACCCGAGCCGTGCGTTGACTAGGAACTGGACCGTCCTGGGAGCATGTGCGCGACCAGGGCACGAGAAGCAATGCCTTCTTTATAATGCATGATATTTTGCGTGTTTCTTAAGCTTTCGAGCTCCTTCTTGCTCTGCGTATAGATTAGCCCTCAGTCATCGCAACGCTTCCCGAAATGTTTAAATACAAATAAGATTTAGTTACCAGTAAAATAGTGTTGGCGCTGCTGCGCTTGCCAGTATTGAAGCTTGCTCGCACTTTTTTTCCTTAAAGGTTCGTGAGCGAAAATTACGCCCAAGGTAGCAACCACCGAAGAGCCAGCGCTGATAAATTTGCCTGCGATGCCAAACTCGACATGTTAAAATGACTGCAGTGGACAAAATAGTGCGCATGGGTATCTAGAACATTAGATGCAAGTTCTAATGGTCAAGAAGTTGTAATTGTTAGAGCAGCCGCAATGGCCTGTACACTTCGAAACATACTGCGAAACATTGTCCCAATCTTATGAATGCAGTCTAGACATAAGAAGCAAATACGTTACCGACATTGCCAGTTCCCCGAGTGGCCGAGTGAAGAAGAAGAAGAAGGGCGTTCTGGGCGGCTGAGCCTGAAAATGTTGCTTGCTGGAAACAGCGCATCGGCCGTTGGCCGAGGTCTTTCGACTCCTCAGGACACTACCGAAACGTACAAAGTTGTCCTTCCACGCCTGCCCACCGGTAATGTTGTCCTTAATACCGTTTTCCTGCATTCCGACCTTAAGGGTCGCCCGTACCGAGCACCTGACTTTCGAGACGCACTCGCACAGATTTTGGACCTCCGGGAAATTTTGTGCATTGGTCAGTACCAAATGAGCCACGTGTGGATGGTTACCTGCGAGAGTAGTTCTTCAAAGCAGAAGCTAATTAACAAAGCAGAGTTCCCTGTGAAAGGACTTCGGTGCATGGTGTTCGACCCGGATACAAAGAATGTCAAGGTTAAGCTCCTTTGGCTTCCACGCTATATGGAGCACCGGAGGATCGTGGAAGCTTTCGAGCCTTATGAAACGATTCAATCTGTGGAGCGTGAAAAGTGGCGGTGCCCAGGGATGGAGCACATGGAAACGGCGAACCGTGAAATCTCCCTCACGCTCAAGGACGGAGTGTCAGCAAGTACAATTCCTCCCACTCTTAATGTTTATGGGGTGCAGGCATTAGTGCTTATCCCAGGGAGACCTCCACTGTGTCTTCGATGCAGCCGGGTAGGTCATGTACGGCGTCAGTGCCGAACGCCTCGATCCACCCAGTGCCGGCGCTTTGGCCATACTGTGGAGAACTGTGTATTAAGTTATGCCGATAGACTGCGTCAAGGCCAGTGGTCACGAGAAGATGACGTGGCGTCCGAACATATCATGGATGTGTCAGAGGTTGTTGATGTAACTGGTGAGTTAGGTCGTGAACATCAAATTGATGGGGACCAGAAGCCTTCTGCACTTCACACCAACTCAGAAGAATCTGCAGTGACTGGCCATCAAGAACCAGCGTCTCCAGAGCCAAGACCGCCGGACCCGGGCCCGCCTGTGAGTGCCACTCAGAGTGCTGCCCTTGCTGCCCAAGAACCACCTGTCATTGAAGGACGTCTGGACATGCCTCCTGTGGAATCAATGGGGAAGATACAAAAAGAGTGTAAAAGGAGGGTAACTTCGGGATTTATGCTATCTGAAACCGCATGGCTTAAATATACCCTGCGCAATCACCCGCACGGAAGACGTTAGTCTCTCTCGCATGACTTTACACCATTTCGTCCCTGCAGCTCAAGCAAAAAAAAGTTTGCCGCTTGTTTCTTCTTTTTTTTTTTATGATGGTAACCGGTTTCAAGCTGGGTGCGGCTGTGTTCCTACTTCCCGTCCGATGTCCTTTCAAGAGCTACCACAAAAGGACCCCTCGTTTTTCCCCGGAGGAGGTGGGGAATCGTCGAAAGTTTGGAGCATCTTATCTTCTTACAAAAAGCGGTGCCTCCCCCCTTCACCCCCCCCCCCCCCGACACCCGTCCCGTCTTTTGACTCCTACGCGAGCTTGACCGTGGAGAGAGCAAGGCCGAACTCAGAACAAGGGCGGACAGACAAGTGTGTACGCTGCAAAACAGGGAGAAAGGGGAGGTGAGGGGGGAGTGGTGGTGAGACGAGAAGCGAAGCAGTTGCTTTTTAGTTTTGTTGCTTTTATTCTCAACGCAGCGTCACGTGTTCGTAGTTGCTTGAGCCTGCCTGCGTTCCCTGCGACTCTGCTAGTCCGAGAAGACGACGACGGCGATTGCCGCACGAGTCAGCGTTCGTGCTCTTTGTCGTTGGTACTCATCTGTGTTTTTAGAAAAGTTCGGTTGCTCTCAGCGATTATTTCATCGAGTGCGCTCATCGATGCCTCACTATGAAACGACTTCGTGAAAGTGTGAACTTCGGAATGAAACGGCGGATGGCTGGTCGTCGCGGTGGTGGCGTTCCAACGGATCCTTGGCGCCAAATTTCAGCCGCGCATGTAAGTGACGTTTTACATTTCGTTTTACGTGTTTTTCTCTGCTATTTAACTTGGCCTGAACATGTTTTGTTATTGCTTACGTCCGCGACGCTGCTTGTTTGTCTGTGAAACGGCCTCTGAGCACGACGTCTTGGATCCCAACCTGAGCATACCACTCCCTCAGTTCAGACTGGAGGAGCGGCGCATCCCAAAATTTTTAGATGGTCACGACCTTTTTGCGGGATGTTAATGGTGCATTTTTAGTCGTCTACGACGTTCACAAGCATATCCCGCGGTCGAAAGTATGCGTCGACGAGCGCTAATGCAGTCCCGGTGATACGCATTGACGTGTTTGCATGCCGCATTATTTTTGCTCGCTGCCTACAATCGATTTTGATCGTCTGTTGTTGCTGCTTTACGGGAACGTTGCCATAAATGCGGGAGAGCATGCAGGGTGATGGGTTAAGTTTACGGTTCTTTTGCCAGCAACTTGTACGTTCGAAGGCAGCGCGCTTGATATCCTAAAGTCACGCTTTCAGAACGCCGATTTAACCCCGCAGTTTTGAGCTGATGGCGTCGAGACCAGAGGTGGGACCGAGCCGATTCGTGTACATGTATACTGTCGCAGTGACGCAATGTGCAGGAAAGACATTTCTCACGCTTTTTTTTTTTTTCGCTGCAGGCTCAAGTCCTTCGTCTCGTCTGCGCAAGAACGTAGACTGTCGTTTCTTCAAAGAATTTGAAACTGGTCTCTGCTATCCGTGCTGGTAAGTCCAAAGCATTGTTTCCGTCCAGAAAGGGGCGTTTAAATTGACACGCGCACTTTTGTGGCACATATTGCTGATCACTGACATCTGCCTCAATGTATACTGCTTGGGATTCTCGTCGGAGAATATTTATGTCGCGTGCCATGTGTGTGTCTCCTTGCGTGTTGCCATTTTCGCTCATGCCGTGCAATATGGCGCACGCCCAGACAGTGACTTATCAATTGAGTTTCATTGTGTTTGAGGGCGTGTGCGAGTAAATGGTGTTATTTAACTTGCTGATCACTTATGTTAAAAACTGATAATAAATATTGGACTCGATCAAATCACTTAACAAGTGAAAAATCTGGGTTAGCTGGTGATCAGATGTCTTCAGCATTGAAGCAAACCATGTGTCACCCCTTCTCTGCTTTAAGACTGACTTTCTTTTTGTAATCGGTACATAAAAAGACCAGCGCAAAAAAAAAATAATAATTACGGGGACAAAGGAACAAAAAATGACAGGACGGGCACTGAAATACGTTTTGTGTTCCTTTGTACCTGTTTTCTTTTTTTTCGCTGGTCTTTTAGGGTGTAAGTATGAACCAACTGGCCCAAACAGCTATTTTGATTAAATGTGCTAATTTTCGTTAGCGAGCTAAGGAAAATTTTTATATCACTAATATTTTTCATTTGGGGATTTGCTATAGTTTCTACTCAGCTATTTCCATTCTGCACTTTTCAGCCTCCTGGCCCATAGAAAGGAGGCTATGCCTGACCAATAACAACACATTCTTTTCCTTCTGTAATTTCTGTTGTCAGACATTGTGTTATACTCATTACTACAATTCACTGGTACTGAGACATTCCCTCATTGAAGTTAATGTGTATTGTCATTGTGCTAGCAGTTTGTCATAAATCTGCTATTCTAGTTTATTTAAGCAGTTATTTCGACTGTAAAGAGGTGGCAGATATTGTTACAGATATATCTAGGAACAGGAGTTGTAGCTTTTAAGCTCATTGTCAAAATATTTGAGTCATTGTTGTGGCATGTGTGGTGCCATTATTTTTTGTACTATAGTTATGTATGTACTAGTTACAAGTATCATGCTAATGTTATGAATGATACCTTTGCTGCAGCGTATACCTGCCAGTAGGAGGAATACGGTGTAGAAGTGCTGTTACTCCTGCTTCTAAAGATCAACCTGCTTTCTTCAGCGCTGGACGACTACTTACGGCAAGATTTGTGTGGTATGTATTTTTCGACATAGCTGTGGCATTGTGGTCTGTTCATTGTTGCTTTATGTCTATCAAAGAGCATATTTTTCGATGCTGAGGAGCAATAGCCCTGGCGTTACATTGATTTTGGAACCATTCAGTGCTATTGAGCAAGTTAGCAAGGGAGGAATTTTTTCAGTATGTAATCGATCTGAACATGTTGACTTCTTTTTATTGAGTGAGCTGTTAATGTATGCCTCTTTTCTTTTTTTCTTCAAAACCTAATATTTAAATTGTTTGCACTTGGTTCTCAGCAGTAAGGTTATGTTCTCTGATGGATGTAATTTTCAACAACTCACATGCTCTTATGTTGCTAGGTATGTCCACAATAGAATGAAACTAAAAATGAAGTACTGCAGGTGATATGTAATGGACGGTATTTTAGCACTTTCAGCTTTATTGTTTCTTTTGTGTTCTTTATATTGTTTTGTGCCATTTGTACTCAGCGTATTTTCCTTGTGTTCCACCACTACCATTTAACAAATATATATATATATATATATATTCCCCCACCCCTTATGTCATGTCTATGGGCCTATAAAGGGAGAATGAATGAAATGAAATTTGCAGTACAATTAGAACTGGATTGTGCAGCACAGTGGACATGTCTGTGGTAGAGGATAATGGTTGAATGGCTAATCAACCAAAATTGACTTAACTTTTGCATTTTAATTTTAGGGGACAGTATTATATACCAGAAATGAGGGTCCCCAATATTATAGGTGAGCCCAGTTCTTAAATTTTCTGAAAGAGCAATGTAGTTCAAAATACTGAACAAGGAAAGGCGTATTTGAAAACTATTGTCTTGCTTTCCCACATTGCATGTAAAAAATGTTGCTGCACTTGGTATTGTTGCCAGAATCATGTTAGCTTCTTCTGCATCATCAAAAACACAAAATATGTCTATATTATCTGAATAAGAAATGTCAGCAACACCCTTTTTTAGTTATGTAATGTGGAAAAACCAACTTACAAAGCTTTTAAAGGAATATTTTTGATGCTCATTATGTTAGACCACATAGATGATTAGGAGGGTTTTAGGCCTAGGCTCACTCATTAATAGCCTTCAATTTTGCAGTTTTCATATTGCCTCTTATAAACAAAAAGAAAAGATAATTAAGTCTAATCCTGAAGCTGTACCAGGTACCCAAAGTCCACATTGCTGCACAACCCACCGGCAGAGACTGCACGGGTGTCTCTTCATAGTTTATGATTTGCAATCTGTAAAGGTAAAGAACATAATCTTCGAGAAATTTGTTGTAAACACTTTTTAATAATCATTCTTGTATAATATTGGTCAGCATTTACAATTTCATTAGTTAGGCATCTAAAGAGATAAGCAGTTGACAGTTCTGGCAAATTACAGTTTATGAGAAGTTTTATTCCTGCTGCATGTGCTGCGAGCATTACATGAAACAGCAATACATAGAATCTCAAGCTTTGTGGTTTGTTCAAGGAATTATAGGGGTATTGAAGTGTATTGTTTTTTGCCTCCTGAGCAAGATAATGTAGTTTTGAAGTGAAACGGCAGTCTCGAGAAGTTTTTGGCATCGGCATAAGCTGATGTGTGGTGTGAAACTAGCAATGAACTTATGTAAAAGTTGCATTTTATTGTCATGCTTTACATAATTCTGCATCTGTGACATCACTGCAGTAATGCATATGTGCAGAAGGTGCTTTGGATGTGCCTTGCTATCATTGCTCTTTTAGCATGAAATGTTCCATCTTTCAGAAGTGGTATCCCGCATTTTATAAGGCATAGCCTCTGTGGTATATTCATGCCTTTTTCCAGGAATGTAAACTGCACTAAAGGCAGAAACAATAGAATGGCCTTAGACATACCCCTGCAGGAGCAAGCTCTGCAGGAACAAGCTTCATTCGTTATATTCATGAGAAATGACAACGAATGCAAGAACAAAAGAACCTCCCCCATCCCCCCTCCCCCCCCTCCAAGAAAAAAGAAAAAAAGAAGAAGAACAGATTTGCAGTTGTCACTTGTGATGGATGATCAGATGACTAAAGACAGTGTAGTCTCAGGAAAACATTAACACTATAGGCAACATAAGATAATGTCATGAAGGACCAGAGACAGTGTTTTCTAGGAGGGTGAGACCATAGTGACTAGAAACAAGACCACTGGTATGGTCAGGTGTGAAAGCAAACTATAATGTTTGGGTGTTGGAGTGGAAACCAGCAAACAACAAAGGTGAAAGTGAAGGCGATAAAACAAAGTTTAACATAAAAAGCTAATGATAAAAAAAAGGAGAACTGCACATATGAACGAGTAGAGGGAGGGGTTTTTTAAATCACATCTTTTGCCTTTATTAGGCTAGCTTCTATTTTATCAATATGTTTTCATTCATATTTCTTTAAATAACCCTCTGGGTAGTCCAACATCAGTGATGCCTATGGCTTGACCCTGCTCCTAACAAGAATATGTCTCATTGTATATTGTGTCTTATTGAGCATATTGTCAATTTTTTCTGAGATTGCAATGGGCTAGTTGTCTATGTGTGTGTTAGTGGCACAGGTAAAGCTCAGATTTGGAGAATTTTCATTGATCTATATATTGTGTGATTTCACAATTCTCATTAAACACTTGGAAGCCTGTACTGGTGCACTATTTCCATCTGTCTTCCTTTTTACTTGCCCTTTGTGCAGTGTTATTTTTATATGTGAATTAATTACTCCATAAGCATGTTTTGTGAGACTTTCTTCGTGAGTAACTGATTACAAGTTCTCTTTTCTATGCAGGTCAAATACATGGTACATCCCTGCCCTGACTGTGCAGAGAAGATTATCCAGTCCCTTGCTGCAACTTCGGTGTATAATGAGGTAAAATAAACACCATGGTATGTTATCTTAACCGATTGTTCTGTAAATTCTTTTTGTTCACTCTGCAACATAACTTACGGCTTGAATACAACATGACACAGCCTACCTCACCTGAAACATTGCTCACTGTCACACTCCAGACGACACAAAGATATTGCAATGTTTCAACATAATCTTTCCTTCCAGAAAATCTTGAAATGTATTGGTTAGCTTTATTCCTGCTTCCAGTGACCAAGTTTACGATGCAGATTGGTAATAGTACTCTTGTGTGGATAGCATATATATACCACAAGATGATGCTTAGATACCCTATGTAATATGGCATTACTTTAAACTGCTTGGAGGGCAACGTTATCCTTCTCCTGGTGGTATAAGCTTGCACCATAAAGGTGCAAAACTTTGCGCTCTTTGTCGTAATATAAATTTATACTCTAAAATGGTAACTTTGCACCTGTACATACAGGATAAGCTTACGTTGTCAAGGTGCAAACTTGCACCTTTGATGCAAGGGTATGCTTATGCCATCGACAGACTAAAACATAGGCCTTTATGAAAGGTGCAACGTTATGCCTAGGTAGAATACAGTTACACTGCTTGTGAAGGTGCAAGTTTATGCTACCAGAAGCGTAATGTTACACTACATGCAATGGTATAAATACTTAGTCTTCCAAGACACAGCGTAACCTTACCCCAAAAAGGTGTTAGCTCAGCGACAAGCAGTTTACCCCCCAAAAAGACTAAGATCACACCTTTTTTTTTTAGAGTGTGCCAGTGGATGCTCGCCTATCTTCCTTCGTCATTGATTCTCCTTCGTCGCTGGAGGGTAATAGTGAGCCGTCTGTGGCGCCGATCTCTGGTGCGTCCGGTTCTCTGTCGGCTGTCAGTGTGGCAGCGAGCGATGTGCTCCAATCAGGTTCGTGGGCCGAAGCCTTGAGTGTTTCAGAGGAGGACATGGACAACACAGTGCCTTTGAAGCGTCCCGCAGATGATGAGGTGTGTATCGATGGTGCTGGCCAGAAGGCACACTGTGTAGAGGCCACAGGAAGGGTGACTTTAAAGAGGAGGGCGATGTCTGCCCGAAAGGCCGCCAATTTGCAGGCGGGCCACTCCATTCCAGGGGATGATGTTTAAAAGGACTAGTACCAAAAATGGCTACAGTCGCAGCATATCAAGTCGCTACCCTTAACGTCAGGGGTATGCGTAATCGTCGGAGACAGCAGCAGTTAAGACATCTGTTAAAGAAATGGAGTGTGTCTGTAGCAGCAATTCAGGAAACAAAGTTGTCCTCCGATGAAGAGACGGAAGCTGCTCTTGAGCCGTTTTTGCCGGAATATAACATCATTGTTAGCAACGCTAGAGGCTTGTCCGGAGGGTGTATGCTATTCCTGGCCAAAACACTAGAGATGACAGCCATGTCTTATTGCATAGATGGCGAGGGACGACTTATATGCTGTGACCTCACAATCTCAGGTGTGCAGTGGCGAATTATTTGTGTTTACGCCCCTGTAAAACAGCGAGACAGAAGGCATTTTTTTCTTTCATTAGTTAATCATTTGTGCACAGATCGCAAAATTATGTTGTTGGGAGATTTTAATTGTGTTTGTAGGGATGAGGACCGATCAGCAATATGTAAGAGATATGACCCTAGTGCTGCATTACTTAATGATTTGGCTTGTGAATATAACCTTGTGGATGTGGGGCAGGAAAAAGGCGACAGTCTTCATTTCACTCATTTTCAGTTCTCCTCTAATGCCCGCCTTGACAGAATTTATGTTTCTGCAGACATGTTAGCAAATTTGTTTGGTTACTGGGTGCGGCCCATCTTCTTCAGTGACCATTGTATGGTGTCTCTTCAGGTAGGGAGGTACAGTCGGCAGATACTTCACCCTCGGTGGGAACTGTGGAAAATGAATAACTGTCTGCTCTCAGATGAAATCTTTAAGCGTGCTGTACCTACTTGTTTGAAAGACATATGGTCACGCCATGATCTGTCAGTTTTTCAAAAATGGGACTTGTTCAAACAGGAAACCAAAAACTTAGCAATTGAAGCCTCTGCAAGAATCGCGTTCCTAAAGAGACACCACCTTCGTGAGCTTGGGCGCACTCTAACTGAGCTACATGAGCTAGAGAGGGTTAGCCCGGGTGCCTATGTTGAAGAAATTAATAACGTAAAGGCAGAGCTTCAACAAATTGCGACGGAAAGATACAAGGGGGCCCTAATAAGATCAAGGACTCGAAGGTTTCTTGACGAGCAACCTTCACGTCGGGCCCTCAGTGATGAAAGAGAGAATGCTCTTACGAAGGAAATATTGGAAATTCAGTATGGTGGTTGCACATATAGTGATGCTCCTAGTATTCTTGCTGCTTTCTATGATTATTATCGAAAGCTGTTCGGCAGTTGTAAATATCCAAATCAGGGTTTCGATTATAATTCCTTACTTGAGAACTTTCCTCGACTAGACGATGAGAAATGTGCTGTAGTAGAGGGACCCATCACTTTGGAAGAAATTAAATCAGCCATTTCAGACCTTCAGAACCAGAAATCTCCTGGCCCAGATGGTATTACTAGCGAATTTTATAAAACATTTTCGCCTTGCCTAACGCCTGTTTTGATGGAAGTATTCCAAGCATCTTATGATGTGGGTTTCCTGCCTCCCACTTTCTATTCAGGCCACACAATATTAATACCCAAAAGCAAAGATATTAATCGGTTGAAAACTGTTGAAGGATATCGTCCAATTTCCCTCTGTAATGTTGATTACAAAATTTTTGCCAAGGTCCTTTGTTCTCGTTTGCAGCTGGTTATCATGGACTTGATAGGTTCGCATCAGGTATGTGGTATAAGAGGGCGCAGTATTCAAACACACATTCATATTGCACGTTCAGTAATCGAGACAGTATCAGATGAGACAGGCCAAGTAGCTCTGATTCAAATTGACCTGGCGAAGGCGTTTGATAAAGTTCGGCACAATTTCTTGTTCGCAGTCTTGGAGAATGCAAACATTGGTGACGTTTTGCTCAAAGGCATAAGGCTGTGCTATATGAACTCGTATACAAGACTAATTGTTAATCAGGAGCTAACGAAACCAATACCACTGGAATCATCTGTTCGTCAAGGATGTCCACTGTCTCCACTGTTGTTTGGCTTATATCTGGAACCCCTCTGTCTCAGTATAATTAACAGTGCAGCCATCCGTGGTTTCTCTCTGGCTCAATGTGAAGTTAAGATTTTAGCTTACGCGGACGATATCGCCCTCTTTTGTTCTGACAAAAAGAGTGTACTTGAGGCTTTACACTTGACTGAACAGCTCTGCGATGTATCAGGCGCGGCCCTTAATTTAGATAAATCCAAAGGTTTTTGGTTGGGACACTGGGGCACTAGACCAAGCCAGTATGGAGGCATATGCTGGGACTGTAGTCCTCTTCAGTACCTAGGGGTTCCGCTGCACCAAGTTCGTAACAGCGCAGCCTACTGGGATTCACAAATCGTACCTATGCGGCGACAAACGCAGGCTTGGATGGGTAGGGAACTCTCAGTGTTTGCTAGGGCACAGGTCTGTAACATATTTTTGTTTGCAAAGCTTGCGTATGTCCTTCAAGTCCTGCATTGTGCGAGGAGTAAAGTACAAGTTATACACAGAATATTTGCAACATTTGTGTGGCGCTCTCAATGGGAGCCCATGCGGCGTGACAACTTGTTTCTTCCATTAGAGTCTGGTGGAGTGGGCCTTGTTCACTTGTTTGTGCATCAACTTGTCTCCCGTTTTTTCTTTTTCAAATCGGCAAACCATCCAGGCTCGTGAGGGGCGTTTATGGGGATTCCTTAAGGAGGTTGCTGACACTTTCAATTTTCTCACTGTGCGTTTCTCTGTAGATTACTTGTATAGCCTCTCGAGAAAGCAGATGACCCAGGCTCTCACTGAGTCTTTGTTCCTATACACCGTTGTATCGGCAGCCTTATCTGGGGTTTTTGGACACCACTGTTCTAAAGCGTGTTAGGCAAATGTGCATTCAGGCAGCTGCAAAAACGTTCTTTTTCAAATTACATACAGCGACGTTGCCTGTCAAGACATTTCTTCACAATAAGGAGATGTCTGTGCCCTGGTCGGTAAATTGTCGTCTCTGTAACGTGCCTGAGACAATTGATCATTTCTTTATTCTGTGCCGTGATGCTATGTTCTTTTGGGACATACTACAAAGAACTCTTAAAAAGGACATTGAAATTACGCCTTATACAATTAGATTTTTGCCTCCTGACAAAAACTCTGTCGTGCCTTACGATCTATTTGTGTTGATGGGACTGTTCAGCCTTTGGAAAAGCCGCATGATCGACAGGCATGCAGAGCCACCAAGATCGTCGAAATCCGTGTTTCGGGAGCAGTGTGCTTTGGTGAGAAGTGTATATGCTGCACGTGAAAAACCTCCAAACTGGATGCCGTATCTAGACGCATGTGTATGTCTCCCAGACTTTTGATGTTCTGATGATTGTGCATTGTCGGGCTGAGGATATGACGGGCTCGTATTAAGCAGCCCGGTAACTTTAGACATGGACATGTTTAAGTAAGTGGAGTTGTTCCTTTTTACGGAAGTTTTTCCATGCAATAAAGAAAAAAAAAATCCCCGAGTGGCCGAGTGGTTAGCGTAGAAAGCTACGGAGTAAGAGGTACCGAGTTCGAATCGCGCCAGAGGTGCAGTTTTTTTTTCGCTTAGTTTAAATTTTTTTTATTTTTTAGCTTTTTTTAATGTAGTTGAGGTGCTTCGCTACGTTTTAGCTTTTACTTTTTATCCAAAAGTGCTCATTGGTCAACACTCATGAACAACACACAAGAAATGTACACATTAGGTACCAACCAGAAACACGGTGGCCAACTTTCTTGTGAAACTCATCAAAACTGCATCAAGAAAATGTATAGAAATGTTAATGTGCATGATGAGGAATGTAATTACCATTTAATCAGAAACTCATTAAGCTTTTTTGTAAGGGTTGCCACTATTCTGCGGTTTGCGCTTTGTGCTGATATGGGTGCTCGATGGTATACTGTGTAAACTGTGAAAATATCTGTGTACTTTCACGGCAGCTGTCACTTGGAGAGTACCTTCGTGTTTATTTATTTTTAGTTCCTGCTAGCTATGTGCACCTATGTCTGCAATACGTATCTGTGTGATGAATCAGTCGACTGAACACAACTTCTGTATGTGATGGACTAAACACTTTATCTCCACATCGGATCTTTTTTTTTTTTTTAAATAATAATAATCTGACGTGATGCCAAAAAAGTACAGTATATGGCGGGAGGTTATGCTTATGAAAAAAGACACACCATATGAAAATGTGCCTCATGATATGGACCCTTTGGGGTACCAAATACATGTTGAGCCTAAAAACATATTTGGTTAAAAAGAAAGAAAAGAAATTGGGAAATTATTGTGATTACAAACTTAGATGAGTTAAGTTCATTGGACAACTGCTTAGACAAATGATATGGTGTAGGCTTTACGCATGGAGTTACACACATTACACCTGGTACTCATTGTTGCTTTGACACCTCTGCTCTCACCAGACTACATGCCAACTCAGTTTTATCGCTATTCAGTGGCTATTCAGCTGCATTTCTTTGCTAAGGTGCACCAATTGAGATATTTCTGATGCCATCAAAATCAGATGTCGTCGATGCACATGTACGTGCCGATTTGCTGCTTTCATTTTGCGGTGACGCCCATGATTACTTATTTGCCTGCTGAGTGATATAACTGGTGGACATACGCAAACCTTACGTTTTTCAACAATGCAGGATGCATTACAGATTTCTTTATTCCTTTTTGCTGCTGGTTTGAATTTGCACCTTGCACAGTGATCAGCCGGGCTTTCTGGGGCACATATATCAGTTCACATTTGTTGTATGGCCACCACTGTACATTGTCTCATACCACATTTGCAAAGATTAATTACCTTACTTTTTCATCGTGTTAAGCATTATCACGTGGTTATTGGTTCTATAATGCTGATGTTGATCCATTCGGAAAGCTCATAGGCATGGTTGTAACATCTGACTTGTTGACACCGAGGTCACATGTAACTTAAACTGAATTCATTGCTTTTCTGCTTGGATTTGATTTGCTGTTTGCATTCACATATTCACTGCTGTGCCTTGCATCTATGCAGACTGTTACCTTAGCATTGCAGGATAAGGTTATAACAGAATTTGGTCACAATCTAAGCGGGCAGCTTAATCAGCGGTGGAAGTGCTGCTCCAATTGCTCCATTCTGCTCCAAACTGCTTTCCCTGCTGCATCCTGCTCCAAAATGCAATATTGCTGCAAAGCTGCTCCAAAGTGGCTGTTTTGATGTCCTGCCATCAAGTTTAGCAGAACATGGGAACAATGTCATTGCGCCAGTAGCAGAGATATAACGCACCTTGCGCGGGGTTTAATATAAACTAAATTTTTGTAAGGGAAGGAAGCATGGAGCATAATAAATATTTGTTCACTAGTAAAGTTAATATGAGCCACCAGCGATTGGACATAATTGCAAAAAAAAAAAATATGCACTGTGCATGTGATGTAGCACCTTTTCTGTCTTTTGAATTGCTGGTGGAGAGAAGCGAGATCAGCAAGCAAAGAAGGTAGAGCAAACTACTGTTAACTGTTAGGAAGAACACTTGTTCGACTTCAAAAACTGCATGAGTTATTTTAATATTTCTGCTGTGAAAACAAGCAGATATTTCACCATTGAGCCTCCTTGTCAGTGACAAGCTTGCCAGGCCTATGGCAGACAAAACCATACTTGGAGAGTTATGGAATTTGTACGCCAAAGCTGTCAATCACTAGGGAGCTTCTCAATAGTGTTAGAAAGGCATACGGGCTCTATCGCCAAAATATTAAAAATGAGCACCAGCATTGCCTAAGCAAAGAATGGACAATTTGCAGGAGGCAGTGAAGTAAAAAAGCTGTAGGATGTACAGGCTACCCTTCAATGCCATTTATCTATATCCCAAAGCTGTTCCAAAATGTTCGAGCCTGCGTCTCCTGTAGACCTCCGCCATAATTACAAACGGACAAGACGATCGAGGTCGTGCTATAGTCGTCCGCGATCCCACAGTAGGCAATAAGCACAGGAGCAGCACTATACACCAAGCCTTTCAAGGCGCATTATTGGGGTCTAAAGGTGCCTTTTTTGGCAGACGAAATATCCGTGTACTTAGCAATTTATCAGCCCAGACATAGGATCGAAAAGGATCATGTAACAGCCCATATTGGGGGGCTTTGAGTTGTATTCTAAATAAATAAAATAAAATAGATATCCACAAGACAGGGAGGAGAAATGTCATGCCCATTATTCTGAACTCCATATTAGTATCGCTGCAAGAGGGTATCGAAGTGGTAGACTGGACATTTGAATCCATCAAGTCAAAATAAATAAACGCAGCAGGTCAGACTACATGTTCCGTTATGAAGTGCACCAGCAAGCGTTACGTTTGTTCCTAGTCTGTTCCAAGGTTTTGCTAAGGTTGGCCTGTGGTGTATTATATATCTTTACATGCTTTGTTCGTTTGTCATGTCACAGATGAGTGCGAAGTTTTAAAGGTATTGAACTTGGATAAAAAGGAATAAGATTTGAGATTTTGTACTTTCGAAAAAGAAAACAGCAATTATCAAAGGCATATGACCTTAGCAACGTGCTCCAAAACATAATTCAAATGCTCCAAAACTCGTTTCATTGCTCCAAAGCTGCTTCAATATGGCTTTACTACTGCTCCCAAAGCTGCTCCAAAATGCTCGAGACTGCTTCCATCCCTGCTTAAATCATTTTGTGAAGTGACTAGCAAATGAGCTGCCACACCTTGCAGTGGTGACTTACTGCTAACTATTTTAACATAAGAAAAAGTGATTTGGGAACCAGAGTGTGAGCTGAAGGACTCAGTGTGCCTCACAGTTTATGAGTTCACAAAAATATTGTGTACAGTGCAATGAACGGTAAGATGGTAGTGTCACAGAGTAACAGCCATGTAATTCGGTCTGTTTTACTTTCCTACTGAAATACAAAGAGCCTTAAAAGCCCTCACGCACTATAATATAAACCTAGCTACCACAGTGGCAGTTTCGTTTGCAAGCATTGCCATGCGTATTAATGAAAAAATACATGAGTCACAGGGCCCCAATAGGCTCTTGTTTATTGTCTAAACAGCAAACGTCCATGTTAATGAAGTGTAAAGGCATTGCAAGGCTCATCCGCAGAAAATGTTTTCGTAATGTCCATATTAACAGGGTCCATATTAACGACCCTTACAAAAAAGCTTAATGAGTTTCTGATTAAATGTTAATTACATTCCTCATCATGCACATTAACATTTCTATACATTTTCTTGATGCATTTTTGATGAGTTTCACAAGAAAGTTGGCCACCGTGTTTCTGGTTGGTACCTAATGTGTGCATTTCTTGTGTGTTGTTCATGAGTGTTGACCAATGAGCACTTTTGGATAAAAAGTAAAAGCTAAAACGTAGCGAAGCACCTCAACTACATTAAAAAAAAGCTAAAAAATAAAAAAATTGAAACTAAGCGAAAAAAGAAACTGCACCTCTGGCGCGATTCGAACTCGGTACCTCTTACTCCGTAGCTTTCTACGCTAACCACTCGGCCACTCGGGGAACTGGTAATATGGGTAACGTATTTGCTTCTTATGTCTAGACTGCATTCATAAGATTGGGACTTAATGTTTCGAAGCATGTTTCGAAGTGTACAGGCCATTGCAGCTGCTCTAACAATTACAACTTCTTGACCATTAGAACTTGCATCTAATGTTCTAGATACCTATGCGCACTATTTTGTCCACTGCAGTCATTTTAACATGTCGAGTTTGGCCGCGCTGGCAAATTTATCAGCGCTGGCTCTTCGGTGGTTGCTACCTTGGGCGTAATTTTCGCTGAACACGGAGCTAGATTGCCACGGAAATAGATTGCCATATACAGCAATGCCTCAGGCATTGCTGTATATGGCAATCTATTTATTTTTTTAGTCATGGTAATGACACAAACAGCCAGGCTGTGTGTTTTTAAACTGTGGGACTCAAGAAGGACATTTCTCCCTGGAAAGTGTGCAAGATAATTACAACACTGTGTTTCATGGAACAAAAATTTCATGAGTGGAAAACACGTCGTCTTAACCTGCTCTTAAAACCTTTACACAACACATTAAAATGGGTTTTGTGGAGCTTGCAAAAACACTGCTAAAGGACAAGGACAGTAGGAAAGAATAAATGCCATTGTACTATACGTAGCAATTCTTGTTCTCCTTGTTTCTTCATGCAGTTTCCTCTTTTCCTTTTCCACAAGCTATCCCTACAGTGCACTCGGATCAAGCCCTTCAGAATTTACGCAAAGTGGCGACAGGACAAAGTATAGGAAGCAATGCTTATATGTACTTGTAATGCACACTGTAGTTACCCACCTCTTCAGGCAATGCATGAACATCCTCATATTTTTTTTACAAGCTTTCTGTTTTTTTCTTGATGGTTTTATTAGCGCACACTTCCCTGTGACCGGCGAAGTTCCCGCAAAAATTTTAGCGAGCCGTGACAACAGACACAAGCTGTTGCCTCGTAAATGCATGCTCATGTTTTGCAAGGCACTGCAAGTGCAAAGATCGCAAACATATAGCGCGAAGGTATAGTCGCGAATGATGCTTTGGGGGCTCAATTGAGTACATGCGTCGTAATCACGTTGTTTAAAGCCGGCGATGGGCCCGACTTTGTGACGGTTATGAGCTCTCGTAAGATTCTGTAAGCATTACATCTTTCATTTGAACCATGTGCGTGTACTGCGTGCAAGCAGCACAACATCGGCATGGAACAAAAGATGACCACTTGTTTTTCTATTCAGCGGGACAGACAGAACTCAGAGCCGCGCTAGGCGGCTTACGTAAGCTGTCGTCTGAATGCACTGTTGCTGCCCCTCGAGAGTCCAGTCGCAGGTACTTCATACAAACAATCTGCGTCAATCGACTCTTTACACTGGTCTTAATAGTCTTAGTGCACGAATTTCCCTGATGATCGTTCAGTATTTTCGTGTAACTTTGACAATTTGTTAGTGACCAGTTGAAAATATTCATTTTAACAGCCTGTTCATGCATGGGTCAGAACTCAATCTAATGGTACTAAGCTCGAAAAACGTGATTATACTGAATAGTGGATTACATATATGCTCATAATGTCATGTGGGTCGTATACGGTCAACTTAAGTAATGTATACCTCTATTTGCGAGTGTGAATGAAAAATAAACACAGTAAACAAGTGGGAAGCGATTCCTCTTTAAATATGAACTCATACTTAAACTTGTTTTATGCTGGATATGCCAGCTAAATGCGGCCAAGGATTTTGAAAACACGTTGTGGCCCGTCCCAGTGAAGCAGACTGAGAAGTGGAGAGCCGCCATGTTTTAGGCCGAAGTATTTTTTTGTTCCACAAAATTTATAATATAAACAAGCAAAAATATGTCAACTATTTAATTACTCATTTCGGGAACATGAGGCTAATAAAAGTTGTAGAATTTTCGCCTCAAGCTACGTAACGTAATTTAACGCCATAGCTTCCATGTGATAGAGGCGTGTTTATGGATACTTCATCATCCGGACATATACGTCTCAGAGAACGAAATTCGCTTATCTACCGACCACGTCTCCTTATGCGACTGAGTGTGCACTGGGCGAGGTATGGACTAGCAGCCGGTCATGTGAAAGCGTTCTTTGAGGGCCAGTAAATAAAGGTACGAAAATTGTGCTTTGAAAAAAAAAAAAAAAAAACCAACGCAGCCAGACGGTTATAATGACGATATCCATATACAGCCTTCGCATTAACACTTTGCTCCTCAAGACAGTAATTAAAAAGTTAGCTCATTATACTTCGCTTATTCAATAGCTTTTGTAAAAAAAAAAAGAAAACCAGAAAAGGCAGCTCTCAGCATCTGTCAGATGGTTATAACTTAAGGGGATAGGCAATGGCTTGTTTAAAAAAACAAAAAAACTTTTTACTTTTAGTCGAGAAAATCAGACATAGAAACAGTTATGCCGAATCTCCATAGCTCAATCTATCCAGGGTATTAAAAAAAGGCGAGGTGTGCTAG
Source organism: Amblyomma maculatum (assembly GCF_055883805.1). NCBI lineage: Eukaryota > Metazoa > Arthropoda > Arachnida > Ixodida > Ixodidae > Amblyomma > Amblyomma maculatum. Next base: position 100,940,487 of record NC_139348.1, on the reverse strand, counting down.
CGTATACGCCCCGTGCGCCGCCTATAGAGGCGCCACTAGCCACCTAGCGGTCGTTTTCAAAAGTCTTTCCGGGATACGGGGAACGTCTTTGTTTCAGCTCCTGCCGAATTTATCTGTATAGGCGAAAACATTGATGACGACGGGAGAAAATAATGCGTACACGGCCCAGGTGCCCACTATAAACAATCGCTAAATAACCAGGTGCATTTTTGAGCTTGCTTTTCTGTGGGTATCCTGCATCGACTGATCAATTACATTAACCAAATAATGGCTTTTTTTTCTTTTTTTACTTCTCTGTGATGTGATACTTTTTGTCTCTTATTCTGCTGTTTGTTGTCAGGCCTGCTTCCAGCAGTTCTCTTACCGAGCCTTTTTGGGATTAATATAACATGGTGTATAGATGACGGACGTCTTCGCATCAGTCTAGGTTCACTATCATTTAGTTTTTGTCTAGGCTATACCTTTCTTTCTCTTCCTCTTTTTCTTGTGTTTGGTTTATCAGCACTTTCAATTTCTGTTTCATTCTTCTGCTCTTTATTATAATTTTTCCCTCTTCGTGACTTTTTGTGACCCTATACCTTTACAACGCCGCAGGAGACTGTCAAGCTCGCTTTTAAACCACATTTTATTTCTATTTCTTTTCATTTGTTGTGGACTATTCTGCTTGCTATTTTCCTTCAGTCTCTCCTTTTTCCTATGTTTTGTTTTCTGCTCGTCTGTCTCTCTCGCCGCACTGTCTTTGCCATTTTTTGTATATATCCCTTAGGTTGAGAGGTCTAAGCTTTTGCTGGCTGCAGGTGGGATTATCCTTGCGGATTTTGCCAGCAATTTGTATATCAGTTGTTTTCTGCTGTTCTTTGCTTTTGCGGTTCTATATCCTGCTTTTGTCTTTTTTGCAGGTTTTAATGCTATCTTTCTGGAGTTTCATTTTTCTTTTTTAGGTCAGCATAAACCATATTTCGATTCGGACCTCGTTTTCTTTTGTTTCTTTATATTTATTATTTTTATTTCAATAAAAAAAAGGTTTTATTTATCGTCAGCTTTTGTTCCTGTTTATTTACTTTGAATTGGCTTCAAGCCCGGCAAAGCTTTTGGTAGTACGGGTTCCCGCTCCTTTTTTAAAGTTTCTTTTAGTTGCTCGAGAGGACAAATAAAATTGTAAAATGGGCTTAGCCGAAATCATGGATTGGATCGCGATGATGAAACTTTTTTTAGCGTATACTACCGGAAATGAGTGAAATCGGATAGAGCGAGCGCTTACATCCTTCGTTTCGTAACTGAGCTTATGCGCTTAGGTAAACTGACAAAACATTTAGAAATGAAGTTCTTACCAAGCACCGCTTATAGGCCAGAAATTCCCTGTAGCAAGCGCTTGGAGCAGTGTGTATAATTCATTACACCTGGCACCTGACGCTCATCATATCAGTTTTACTTTAAACTCAGGACTTATTAATGACTTCAAAAACTATAAAAATATGCAGTACTGAATGAGTAAATGAAATGTTACCGGTATGCGCAGTAACCAACACCACGGCCGCTCGATTGAAGCGCACTGCGTGGGTGCGGCCTGCTGCGTCGCGCCGCCGTCAATGGGCAAGCGCGTCTTTGGGGAGTTTACAGTTGCTCCCGCTATTTCTGCTGAGGGCGCCACTGTTCGGGGACATGTCGCTGCCGGGGTCGTCAGCTCTGAGCGCGCGATTTGCTTCCTTTCTGGACGCGTTCGCCTCGCGTATGCGTCGTCAGCGCACTTTTTTGTGTGCGCGTGTGCAAGCACGCTAACGTTGAGATGGGACGCGTTTGTTTTTAAGGCGAAAGCCGTTCTAGGCTCATGGAGTGAAAATCTGTGCGCAGAAGCTGTGCCTGTAATCTGTGTCGCATCTGTGTGCTGGTGTGTCAGTCGTAAAAAGCGGACATGCAAGGAGGGAGATTAAGAATGAAAATGATTGATGGTGGTAGGTAATCAATAAAAGTTATAAATAGACATTGATGGAGGTAATGACTAATGCTATGACTAATAATGATTATTAATGACTAAAATGATTTGTAATGACCAGTATGTCAAGCTACGACATGTAATAACCGCAATTGACTAGAAATGAGTAGAAATGCTTAGCGGTGTGTGTTAAAGACTAATAGCTAGGCATGACTCATTATTACTGCTAATGACTACGAAATGACCAATATGTCAAACGATGACTTGTAATGACCACTACTGATTCTCAATGAGTAACCTGCTTTGTTATGAGTGGTAAGGACTACAATGACTACGCAGGCAGACTCATCATGACTGGGAAACGACCAATATATCAAACGACGACTTCAAATGACTGCAACTGTGGCAAAAGATGATAGGCAAACGATAGAAGAAGGGTGGGCTTCCGCCGTCCTCCGCTTAAGAGAAATCTAAGAGACCCTCTAGTTTTATCTGTTGCGTTCGCTTCAGGCAAAGGCAGCAGCGAGGAGTGGAAATGCACTCGCTTCCTCTGGAATGAAAGTGCGCTGAGGTTAAACGGTCCAAATGCTGAAGCATAATGCCCTACTAGCTGCCGTTGAATTTGTTGCAAGGGGCAGCAGATTGGACTTGTTGGTGATTAATTATAGGTTGACAGCGCATACAACGTGACGGGAATACAGGAGAAGGAGACGGCACAACCGCGCTAGTTGTGTCGTCCTCTTTTCCTGTGTTCCCGTCATGTTGTTTAACCTATTTAGTTACCAGGGAGCTGGCCAGTGAACTAGGATCTTTAACGATGTGTGAAGTAGATGAAAATGATGATGTAGCACCAGAAGTTTTTCTCGCAGGTTATGTTGCGAGGACATATCAAAAAAGGGTAGGATGTTTTTTTTTTATATATATATAAGCATACAATTTGTTCTAAATTTTGCCGCTAGTCTGAGTGGCCTTGCAAGCAAAGTAGCCTGTGCATACAACATTTGTTTATATTGTTGAGACTGTTAGAGCCGAAGCGATAAACTGAAAAGCCCCGTTCCACAGAAAATCCGGCGCCCGCTCTGTCGGCGGAAAGTCGGAAAAATACTTCTCTGGCAAGAGGCACTTTTGTTGGTGATATGGCCAGATACTTTTGGCGCAATTAGAACACACAAACCAGAGAGAGTCAATAAGACGTAAGGGTGAAATGGGAATTGAAAGTGGGACCCTTAGATCCCAAGTAAGGCACACTATACTCCTATAGGGCAGGCTCGTTCGGCTTCGGTAGAAAGGGGCTTTATATACTTACGTGTAGGGTACTATTTCATATATTGCGGTGGTTAAGGCTGTATTATAATGATATGCGACAGAAGCAGTAATTAAGCGAAGTGGTGAATAAGCAGGTAGCATGAGTGCGGGTATGCTAACGAGGCTCCGCAAGGAGACTTAAGAACCCCAATTTTTGTTTATCACTACCAAGTTGTTGCTTAATTTATGCGATATTTGGTTGGTTGGTTTGTGGGGTTTAACGTCCCAAAGCGAATTAGGCTATGAGAGACGCCGGCATGTCAGTCGTGCAAGAGACTTTTGCAGTAAATATGAGTCAACTGGACCAATTACAGGTTAATGAAAACCAAGGACAATGGAGGCTTGAAGTAACCCGCAAAAGAAAAAATCAAGCTTTGTCAGCTTACGAACACCTTCATTAACGGGATAATGAAGTCTGAAGAAATCCGGCGAAGTAGCAAGCTGAGTAAATTTTTGATTTCAGCGTTGTTTTCTCCCTGTACACAGTGCCTGCAGCTAATCTATGAAAACAATGATCGTGCCCATGCTGAGGAGCTATGCAAGATATCGTTAAGTTGCTGCACCCACTAATAGCGAGCGGGGCTGGAAATATCAACTCAACAGTGGAGCGACGTTTATGACTATGGCATACACCTCTCTCAAGAAATGTTTTCCGTCTGCGAATGGTAATCTTCTTCCCTTTTTTGTGTGGCCATGTACTCGGCTGCAGTTGCGCTCTGAAGTGTGCACATTCTTGCGATCGCAGGTAAGAAGTAGTTTCCTAACAGGAACACTCGATGTGCGTTCTTCCATTGAAAATTAGAAACCAGCAAAATTATATGATTAAAAATAGTAATAAAAACGTTCGGCGCATATACGTAGCACCTTGAGGCAGACCGGCACTATGAAGCGCGCTTACTTTGACCGGTCATGCATAATGCGGGAAGCCATGGCGGATAGCGTTCTGGCGTACAAAGTTTAAGGTCTCCAACTAAGTCCAAGATACCAAGTTATCATCTAGATTTTACCGAATAAACACCTTCATATTTCCACCGTAACATTCATATTTCCCTTCATAAACACCTTCATATTTCCACCGTGACAGTCGGCCGCTGCCGAGCGCGGCAGCGCCCGACTGTCCCCGAGCAGTGGCGCCGCGGGGGTGGCGACGGGAAGTAGGCGCCTCGCGCTAGTTTCGGGCGACGCAGCAGGCCGCACCTAGTGCGGTTCCATCGAGCGGCCATGTCAACACACACACACACACACACACACACACACACACACACACACACACACACACACACACACACACACACACACACACACACACACACACACACACACACACACACACACACACACACACACACGCACACGCACACGCACACGCACACACACACACACACACACACACACACACACACACACACACACACACACACACACACACACACATATTGTAACGAATACAAGGCAGCAAACACTGAACGGATCCGTTCCACACACTTCACACAGTTTCGTACTGTTCTTTCTCGGCATTACCCGCCCTCTTCGAAAGCGGCGACTCGACGCTGGGAGTGTCCTCAAGCTATATGCAGGGAACACAAAGCAGCAGGGAAAACAAAGCTGCACACGTGCAAAAGGTCTTTGTCTCTCATAGTACGGTTTCATCCGCATTATATACATGAACAGTTTCAGTACTTTAGCGCCGCCGTATTGACGGTCGTTGACCCCGAGGAACAACTTCGTAGGTCACGTCATACCAAGATGTCGAATGACCTCGTATGGCCCAAAGTAACAGCGAAGTATATCTTCTCGGAGAGTCCTCGACCCGAGCACTGGTGTCCACACCCATACAAGATCGCCAGGCTGGTACTGAATGTCTCGGTGTCGGAGGTTGTACCGACTGGCATCACGGTGTTGTTGATATTGTATACGGCACCGTGCGAGCTGGCGTGCTTCTTCGGCCCGCTGCAGAAATATGTCGACGTCCGCATAGGCGTTGGTGGCATCGTCGCCGTGACTTATAGGTAGCATATAGCATCCAACATCGTGGGGACGGGACGACCATGGACTAGCTGGAATGACGCAAGGGGTTGTCTTCTGTTCAGCCGTATTGTATGCAAAGATTGCATACGGAAGGGTTTCATCCTACGTGTGATGTTCAACGTCGACGTACATGGAAACCATGTCTGTAAGTATTGTATTGAGGCGTTCAGTCTGTCTGTTTGTTTGCGGATGGTAAGGAGTAGTCCTACGATGACTTATGGGGGTAAGACTGAAGAGAGCCTGGATTAGTTCGGCCGTAAAGGCTGTACCGCGGTCAGTAATAATAGAGAGATTTAGCTTACCGTGATCCGCTATCCGCCACCGTGGCTCTCTACCGCGCGTGGGCGGGGCAGTCAAGCTAATTGGTCCAGACGCGGCAGGTCTGTGTGCCGACATCCAGTATGTGGCGCCATCTGTCGGCGTCAAGGGGGGTCTGGGCATGCGCAGTGGAACGCGCGGTGGCGGATCCCAGTAGCGGATCGCGGATCACGGTAAGTTAGATTATCGTGATCCGTGATCCGCTCCCGTGATCCACCACCGCGCATTCCACTGCGCATGCCCAAACCCCCTCGACGCGAATAGACGGCGCCACATACTGGATTTCGGCACATGGACTTGCCGCGTTGGCACCAATGAGCTTGCTCGCCCCTCTCACGGACAGTAGAGGGTCATCATGGCGGATCGCGAATCACGGTAAGCAAAATCTCTCTAATAACCTATAGGGTACTGTGGCGCAGTACGATGGTCTTGAGAAAAAACTGGGCTCATCATCATCATCATCAGCCTAATTATACCCACTGCAGGGCGAAGGCCTCTCCCATATTTCTCCAATTAACCCGGTTCTGTGCTAGCTGCATCCACTTGACCCCTGCGAACTTCTTAATCTCATCCGCCCACCTAACTTTCTGCCGCCCCCTGCTACGCTTTCCTTCCCTTGGAATCCAGTTTGTTACCCTCAGCGACCATCGGTTATCCTCTCTTCGAACTACATGTCCTGCCCATGTCCATTTCTTCTTCTTAATTTCCACTAGAATGTCAGTAACTTGAGTTATTTCTCTGACCCACTCTGCACGCTTTCTATCTCTTAATGTCACCCCTAACATTTTTCGTTCCATAGCCCTCTGGGTTGTCCTCAACTTAAGTAGAACTCTCTTGGTTAGCCTCCATGTTTCAGCCCCATAAGTGAGTACAGGCAAGATGCAACTGTTGTATACTTTCCTCTTGAGTGATACCGGTAAGCTGCTAGTCATAATCTGCGAGTGCTTGGCAAATGCGCTCCATCCCAATGTTATTCTTCTTGTTACTTCCTTTTCATGGTCCGGATCTGCGGTTACTACCTGTCCTAAGTAGACATATTCGCCTACTACTTCCAGTATTTCGCTACCTAATGTAAACTGCTGTTCCTTCCCGAGGCTGTTGAACATTACCTTAGTCTTCTGCATATTGATTTTCAAGCCTACCTTTCTACTTTTTCTGTCTAGGTCATCAATCATTATTTGCAGTTCATCCCCCGAGTTGCTTAGCAAGGCAATGTCATCAGCAAATCGCAGATTACTGAGGTATTCTCCATCTACCCTTATCCCTTACTGCTCCCATTCCAACTCTCTGAATACCTCCTCTAAGCAAGCTGTGAAGAAGCTGTGAAAACTGGGCTACTTCAGCACCAAACACAAACACAAGTGAAGAGACACAACACACGTTGTGTCTCTTCGCTTGTGTTTATGTTTGTTGCGCCACATTTCTGGGTATTATGCAATACCAACTAGCCCCTCAAGCTGTTCTTCAGAAGCAGTTGCATGGGAAACTACTGCCTGTGTCTCGGCATATCGCGTTAAGTAGTCCGTCACTACTACTATCAATATGTGGCCTGATGCGGACGTTGGGAAAGGGCCCAGAAGATCCTTACCCATTTGCTGGAAAGGGGCTGTTGGCATCGGCTGAAGGAGCCTTGCATGCTTCAGCGGAGGTGTCTTCCGCCACTGGCAATCTCGGCATGTTCTCACGTAGTGCTGGACAGAAGTCAGCAACTTAGGCCAACAGCACTTTTGTCGAATGCGTGCTAATGTTCACGTGACTCCTAAATGACCAGCTGAAGGCTCATTGTGCCATGCGTGCAAGATTTCTGGCCGAAGGTCGGACGGCACAACGAGAAGAAAGGTTTCCTTGTTGTGCTGATAGTTTCTCTTATATAGGACGCGATTGCGAATGCTGTATAGGAGGATAAACCCCGTGCGAAAGCACGTGGGACAGCTACATCAAGGCCTTCCAGATGCTCAATAAGGGGGTGTAAACTGGGGTCAGCCCGTTGACGCTGGGACATGTCGGTAGTCGTGACTACAGCAAGAAACGGGAAGTCATCGTCTTCGCTGTCGGGAGGGGTAGCATCAACTGGTGTACGCGACAAGCAATCAGCGTCGTTGTGCTTACAGCCGCACTTGTATACAACCGTAATGTCGTACTCTTGGAGACGGAGGCTCCACCTTGCAAGCCGTCCAGAGGGGCTTTGAGGTTGGCTAGCCGGCATAACGAATGGTGGTCGCTCACAGCCCTAAAAGGGAGGTCGTAAAGATAGGGTTGGAACTTAGTTATCGCCCAAACTTCCGCGAGACATTCCTTTTCCGTGGATGAGTAGTTTGCCTCTGCTTTTGAAAGAAAGCGACTTGCGTAAGCGATAACGTTTTTAGGGCCATTTTGCCACTGAATCATAATGGCACCCAGTCCAAAATTTCTGGCATCGCATGAATATCCGTAGCAGCGTTTTCGTAAAAATGGGCAAGTATGGGGGCGCCCTGCAGTCGCCGGCGCAACTCGTTGAAGGCATCCTCTTGATCATCTTGCCACGCAAAAGGAACATTGTCTCGGGTAAGACGCTTACGAGGCTCGGCAATCGCTGAAAAATTGCGAAACGCCTGTAATCGCAAAGCCCCCAAAACCTTCTAACGGACTTTTTGTCGGTTGGGCGCGGGAAAATTTTCACAGCAGCAGTCTTGTTGGGATCTGGTGTCACGCCCTCAGGACTAATAACATGGCCAAGAAAGCGGACTTCCTGGAATCCGAAATGGCATGTCTGTGGTTTTATCGTCAGTTGGGCTGAACGCAGCGCCTGTAGTACGATTCGCAGCCGGTCGAGGTGCTCCTCAAAACTAGCCGCGAAAATGACGACATCGTCAAGATACACTAGACACGCTTGCCACTTCAATCCAGAGAGAACAGTGTCCATCATTTGCTGGGAGGTTGCTGGCGCAGAACAGAGACCGAAAGGAAGCACTTTAAATTCATAAAGGCCGTCGGAGGTGACGAACGCTGTTTTCTCTCTGTCCCTTTCGTACACTTCTATTGCTTCTATCTGCCAGTAGCCATTCTTGAGGTCAAGCGACGAGAAATATTTGGCATTGCGCAACCGGTCCAATGCGTCATCGATACGTGGGAGCGGGTATACGTCCCGTTTCGTTACCTGATTTACCTTACGATAATCGAAGCAGAAACACAAAGTGTTGCCTTTTTTCTTCACCAACACAAAAGGCGAAGCCCAGGGGCTGGTAGGCGGCTGCACCACGTCGTCGGTAAGCATTTGCTGCACCTGGCTTCGAATAGCCTCTCGTTCCGCTGACGACACTTGGTATGGGTGTTGGGAAATCGGCTTGGTCTCCGCGTCAACTATAATGCGGTGTTTGGCTACTGAGGTGCTCCCAACTTTCGAAGACGTTGCAAAGCATCCAGCTAAATCCTGAAGGAGCTTTAGGAGTCGCCGCCGCTCAGCCACCGACAGATTGGGATTAATGTCCACAGTTGATAGAATGTCGAGTCTAGTTCAACATCTGACTGGCGACGGCGGCGCCAGAGTACAGATGTTCGCTGGCTCAATAAAGTCGGTAACATAATCGATGGCCGTTCTTTTCGCAATGTGCTGAAACTCGGTCCCGAAATTCGTAATCCAGAGCTTCGCACAACCGTCCCGCAAGCGAACAAGTCCATTGCCGCGCAGATTCCTTTCTCAAGAAGCAGGCCAACGTTCCTCTCTGCCAGTATACGTCGCGGTCGCATGGTGAGTCGCTTTCCACCAAGACCATAATGCTGCACCGTGGCGGGACCGTAACGTTAGCAGCTATAATACGTTAGGTGGGCGTTGATGAACCGTCGACGCTAGATCTCGCAATGGCTTGCCTCGGCTAAAACGTCACTCATGATTCTTGCAAATTAATTATCGCACCGTTAGCCTGTAAGAAGTCCCAGCCGAGTATGACGTCTCGCGAACAGTCGGTAAGAACAACGAAGTCGCCAACATAAATAAATCCGTCAGTTGCAACTCTCGCCACGCATCTTCCAGCCGGACAATAAGGTGTCCCCCTGCCGTGCGAATCTGAGGCCCAGTTCACTCGGTTAAAACTTCAGTTTCTTGGCTAACCCACTGCTCATAACTGAATAGTCCGCCCCAGTATCAACTAACGCTGCAATTAGAAAAAAGTCGATAGAAAACGGTATGTCCGAAGCTGTGCACTCAGGTTCATCGTTAGATGGCGCCGTCTGATAGCTGTTATCTTGTACTAAACTTGATGGAGGATGTTCGGCCCTTCGCTCGTCAGCGGCCTCACCTCCGCAGGTCCCTGTTCCTAGTTTCCCCGATGGCTCGGGGAGTGGGGGCTCGGCGAGCGGCCTGTGCGGTATGTAGAGGGACGTGGACTTTAAGAACGATAACGGAACGAGGTAATGACGCGGGACCCGTATTGTGGGACGACTAGAGGATCCGTATGCGCCGACAGGTACTCCTCGATTTCGGGTGGTCGTTCACCGCTCCGAGGACATCGTGCACGCGGATGGAAGCCACGAAGTCCGGCGCGGCATTACGGACAGAACCTTAACATGTGACCAGCCTCATCACAGTGACAACAAAGAGGCCTATATTGTCAGGGGCTCGCCAGACGCCAGTCCTCCGAAACCGTGCCTCTGCTAGAAGAGGAGGACGGCGCGGGCTTGGATTAAGAGTAGGGGTGTCCACTCTGGCTCTGGGAGAGTCGTGCTCACTGTGGTGCTGGTTTGGATGAGGCACAGTGGTGTTCGCTCTCATAGAATCACAGAGGGCATGCTGCTGAAGCACGGATGCGTACGTTGGCACCCTCGGTGGCGGTGGCTGCACATCAGGCACAGACGGTTCCGGTACGACTTTCCTAACTTCCTCACCAACGACCTCCGCGAGTGATGGAAGCCTCGACGACGACGTTAGACCCTGTAGCTGAATGTGTCTCAGCTCTTCTCTGAACACAGATCGAATAAGCTCCCTTAAGGCATCATCTGAACCGCTGAAGCCGGAACCATAGACGACCGGTGACATGGCGGACACGTTACGGTTACAGTGCTGAGCCCTGTGTCGAAGTGTTTGTTCTATCGGGGTGGCCTCCGTTAGAAAATCTTATGCCGTGGTTTCGAAAAGCAGCACCTACAAGCGAACTAACTTCCCATGGCCACTACCGGCAAATTTGCTTTGTGCATCCTTTGGGCCATAAAAAAGAAGACATTATAAATTGCGCCGAAGACATGCACTGCGGTACCGGTAGATTCTATGTGGTCGGGATCTCGACCGACGTGCGTTATGATATATAGTCGCGAGCGACAGCAGCTTCCTCTTACCTTTTTAGGGATTTTTCCTAAAGCATACGCCTCTAAAAAGAGAGAGAGAGAGAGAGAACGGTGCTCCAGCATAGCGATTGGCCATAAAAAGAAGCGGTCATCTCGTCCATTGTTCTCTAAACGGCCGCTTAAGGTCAGCTGAAGAGGTTTTGGAACTCAACTAAATCAAAGTAGTCGAACCTGTGAAGGCTGATGGCAATTAAGTCATGCCAAGTCATTTTCCAGTAGCATTTAGGTTGACGCCGTTAATGTCGAGTGAAACTGTTTCGGCATTCAGGCTTCCCCGCAGAACACGGCGCGGATTTGGCACACTGACACTGATATATGTGGAGGTGATGCATTTCTAACTCATAAACGCTTAGAATATCAATGAGAACCAATGCCAACGAAGGTAAAAGCCCCGAGCCACTGTTTATCGCCATGCGGCGGGCGGTTTGCAAATGGAACTGGGCGAAAGCATTTGAAATTTTAAACGTCACTGAAAATGACGCCGTCATAACGCTTCTCCGCACTACTTCGCTACTGTCTGGAGAAGCCTGAAGATTGTGGCGACTTGCATAGTTGATTACATGATATCTTTAAATAGCGGCGCAGAACTTCGTCAGCTTAATATCTAAGTTACTCATACTATAAAGCGTGAATCTCGTGAAATTCTCGAAACAGTGGTGGTGGTGGTGGTTTGTGGGGTTTAACATCTCAAAGCGACTCAGGCTATGAGAGACGCCGTAGTGGAGGACTCCGGAAATTTCGACTACCTGGAGTTCTTTAACGTGCGCTGACATCACACAGCACACGGGCGCCTTGTTTCAGCTTCCCTATAAAGCCTGGAATCTAGAACCGGTGGTCAAATTCTATCATTTCTTCTCTACAAGTGGCGCGAGGAAGGCATGCAGGGGCGTTGTTTGGTCACTGTAATCTGTAGAGTTAAGAAATTAGAAGCATTGCTATCAGCCAAACCTTATGGGTCGCTATTAACAACGGCTGGCATGCGGCCTCTCCAGTTTCATTGTAGCGCATGGAGCGCCCTGATTTATGTCAAATAATTGTATAGCGTAGCTTGACTGCTCGCCACATTGTCCCAGGCTGCATTCTCTTAATTCATTTGGCCGCTTTGTCTAGGCATTTCAGTCGACTTTAAATTGAGCGCTGCTAAACGCAGCAGGCAATTGCAGCTTGATAACCGCTAAGTGCGCTTGTTGTTATCAATTCAGCCGAATGAAGGGTTCAGTTTTGTAGCGTAAAGCTACACTACGTGGGTCAGAGCTGAGGTTCGCGTGAGTGTGCCCCGCCCTTTATGCGCATGCGCGATAGCCGCGTCTAATTGCGAAGTAAAATAAGAAAAGAAGGAGAAGAAGAAAAGCAAGGAGGAGGAGAAGAAGAAGAAGAACGCTCGATTACCCGCAGCTAATGCTTTCGCTACCTACACATTCGGTTCATCAGCTGTGAACTTTTCTAATTTTTATTATTTATTTATATTATTAATACTGTCAGCCTTTTGATAGGCTCATGCAGGAGTGGGTAAAACAGTCATAATTTTACAGACAATTTACAATACATCCTCGAAGACAATTAAAAAGAACGCAACGGAATAACAAAGAACTATAAACGACATTATGGGATATTATGTGAGTCTTCTCATCTGTTGCCGCCGCCATTGTCATTGTACCACGTGACAAAACAATTTCATTGGTGGTGCTTCACTCGTGGACGGGGTCACTGCCAAATGGGCTCAAAATAAAAGAACAATGAGGGAAATCGGTCATTCATCTTCGTTTAAGCTCGCGATGCGCGAAAATCATTAAAAGTTGAATATTTTTTAATTGCTCTGATGTCCTTCTTTGTGTCGTATTTTGTGGCGTGTGAAGTCAAGTGCAACGCTCATGCCCCGCAAGTTGTTTTACATTTGTTCGATCATCCAAGTCTTTTTATGTTTTTTTTTTCTTGAAATGAGATGGGCATCGAGAATTCCAGAGAGACAGGAAACCCCCGGCGCACATGAAATCAAGCCTAGAGAGGCTGCGCAGAGCAGACGATGCGCCCGCGCTCAACGAGCACGTTTTTTCCGCTCTCTTCAAAGAGGGCGATGCAGGCGCCCAAGCCCATGCAGCACCTTTGACCGCCGAAACTGATGAGCTTGGCTTGGTTGCTAGGGTTTAACGCTCCTTAGCGAATCAGGCTGTGAGAGATGCTGTAGTGGAGGACTGCGGAAATTTCGACCACCGTGGTTCTTTGAGGTGCACCAACATCACACATGACACATGCATGCATCTTGCTTTTCGCCTCCATCGCCAAGCGGCTGACGTGGCCAGGATTTGGTCCCGTATCCTTGGGCATAGCAGTGGAGCGCCGTAACCACAGCAATGACCACCACAGCATGGCGGTGCTGATCTGCTTATGCGGCTTTGATTTTGCAGACCCAAGCTAGGCGCAGTTTGGCCGCGGTTGTTTTATTGTATTGCATGCAGTGCAGGAGCGCAAGAAACAAGGACACACGGAACACACTGAAAAATATGGACTAGATGCTCCTCGAACGCTATAGTCCTGTTTTGTTTTCAGTGTGTTCATTGTGTCCTTGTTTCCAGCGCTGCTGCTCTGCATGATGCCGCACTGACTCGCCCACATGAAAGTATATATATATATATATATATATATATATATATATATATATATATATATATATATATATATATATATATATATATATGGTTTTATTTCTTATTTGCGGGACAAAAAAGGAAATCTGTCAGGAACATTGGGTGTTTTGGTTCCACCTCGCAATCGGGAGGCACGGAGTTCGATCCCCAGTGCCGCCGGGTACCCACCGGTTTCCAATGGGTACAAGTTTCCCCCCTGCCTGGTGCTCGGCTCTTCTGGGATGAAAAGCTTGGAAAAAGGGGTCATGAACCAAAAAATGTTGGTTCATGGGGCCATGAACCAACATTTTACGAGTTAGTTTACAACTTCAATGCCGAAGTAGACGTAATGAACAGAGCATGGTCCGTCATGCTTCGCATCATCTGGAAGCATGAAATTTCGACGTGAGACCAGAATCTCATTGTTGAATTGGGAAGGGCGCTTCTCAGAGAAAGAAAATTAACCCTATTTCCCGATAAATTTTGTGACTTTACTTGCGCACGATGTGCGGACAATTATAGCGGCAGGCTTTGTCTCGTGCTCTTGCCCTTACTGATGAGTGCAGCTGTCTGCCCTCGAGAATGGGATCCGAATAGATCGCCATCTACGGAAAGAACAATTGGCGCGCCCATATGCGCGCCTTCACGAGAATTGCGTGTAATTCGTGTGCACATTATTTCGAGGCAGCTGGGGCGAGAATGCAGAGGGATGCGTAAATAGATGATTTAAGTGTTGTGCGCACGCCACCAATGAGTGACGTGTATTTCGCCGCAACAATTAATCAAGAAAGCCAGCGAATGCTCGCAAGTGAGTTATTGCGTGCACCTTTCTTGTTTATAAATCGGCGCACGCTCTTATAGTCATTTCTCTGTCAGGTAAACAAACATGCCGATTCGCTTGGTAGTTTGCTTAGCCCGTTGCCTCTTGATGCGCTGTTTTCTGAGAGCGCGTGGAAACGTTTCGCCTGATTTGGACTTGTTATTATGCAGCTTCGTGCTGCACAATGCTCGCGCAAGCCTTTAATAACTGCAGCAGTAGGCCTACAGGCAACATAACTTGAACAATTTTTATACATAAATGTGCTTGCACACGATTCAAACATACGAACTTTAATTATCCCTGCGATTTTCTCCCTTTTTGCGCAGATGGTGCGGAAACATGACTGTTTTTTTAGAAGCAGCGGTCGACCAGCTGCGCAACCGCGACGTATATCGATTGGCTTGTTTCTGCAATTTTGGTAATTATATTTTCCCGCGTCAGCTGTGTGCTCCGCATTTTTCTTGAATGCCGTTTCTTTGATTTGTTTCTTTGAAAGGTTTCTCTGTTAAGCCAATGTTCAAATACCGATATCTTTAATTTTGGCGCGCAGGCGCAGGTGTACAATTCAGCTCTGCTATAATCTTTCTTTCTGTGCCCATAAGATCAGGATGGTTTAAGATTTGATTTGCGAAAAGTTTTGGTTCTGCGGTCGTGCGTCGTATAAACGTGGACGATAAGATATTAGCGAAAACACGCTCTTGTTTCCTATGCAGAGCTTATTGGATCGGCTGTGTAGCCTACAGCGCAACACAATCACAGCCCCACGTCACAGCCAAAACAATTGCTTCAAATGAAGTATTTTGCTTATGTAGTATAGTTCTAGGTTTACTCTGGTCATTT
Source organism: Amblyomma maculatum (assembly GCF_055883805.1). Lineage (NCBI taxonomy): Eukaryota > Metazoa > Arthropoda > Arachnida > Ixodida > Ixodidae > Amblyomma > Amblyomma maculatum. The sequence continues at coordinate 100,925,303 of NC_139348.1, read as the reverse complement.
CAATTTTTATTATATGCTACTAGTACTGCCTCATTGCAGAGGGTGTTGTAGTGTTCCATAAAATGAAAAATAAAACTGCCAAAAGACAGCGCGCATTTGTCTAATGTTTGTAAAATTTCAGCTAGCAGAGCGGATCCAGGAAAGAGAAAGAGAGAAAAAATCAAATATTTCTACGAGCCGGAATATACGTGTGATAATATTTGCAGAGAGGCAAAAGCAATGAAATACGCGGTAATCAGAAGTCAGGATACCGCTAGTTCTACAACTTCGGGGACAAGTGCTTAACAAGGCTACCAGATAAAGCATCCCATGGAAGGAATATTTGCGGTAGAAACGAAAACCTGAATGTAGCCGTCGTGTGGTTTCAATGAAGTGTTTGAATGTTTAGTTAGCATTTACATGAGCTAAGAGCAAAATTCGCTGTGTTACTTACAATAAATTGTTTGGGCTGCAGACAAGCAAGAGAAGGCAATTAAACTTGAGGTTTCCACGCTTTACGCAGATACTAATAGGGCTAAGTCCAGCATGAGCAAAACGTTCATAGGGGATCTCAACGATGGTGTTGTGTTGGATGCTTTCTAATTTTTCAATTTAAGTTTTTGCATGTGGGATTTGGCGTTATTTTCCTCTTTATACTGACCTCACTAGAGCTGCATGTGCAAGCAATTTGGTGTACAGTGAGGTGAATTTTACTGAACGTCTCGGCGAGCAAAGAGTGGTAAATTGTTTTTATGTCACACATGATGCCTGATCCAATTTCAAGTCTGATGCAGAGGCACTTGTTATCGCAGATGACGTTCACTATGAACTTTAATTTTGTCAAAGAAAATTAGTTGGCCTTGGTTTCTTGATGCAGTGATCACGACAGATTTATTTCGATTTAGAGTCGTTTGCCATTGTTGACACTGATTTGATAACAGTTTAGGCGGATTGCTTAAGTGGATTTTGATGTTAACAAAATTGTCTTCTTTTTATGCAGTCATTTACAAAAGCACGAACACTGGCGTCTATATAATTACTAATGTAATTTGTAAAGATTAAGAGTATGACTCTCGCTAACACGGTGCCTTGCGTGACTCCCGAGGTTATTTTCAAGCATCCATGTTCTCATCCTTCAAACTGGGCAAAATGTTCGCTAAAGAAATGATGAGCTGCTATTCAGTCCGTAATCTTGCTGTATAGTACCGAGCAACTCCTCGAATTTGTAGGTAAGCTTTGGAAAAGTGCGGCCCAATGATTTTGAAAGGTCAGGAAACAACATCAAATTTTCCGCACGTGCTAACTGCCGATGCATAGCCATGTAATACTTCCAACGGTTGCTTTATTTCTTTTATTTATTTGATCTGAAATGTCCTCGGAGAAGAAAATTGCAAATCTATTGTTTAACGAAAATTCTTTAACACTAGGTACGTAACTATTCTCAAGAAAAAAAAAAAAAAGACTACTAAGCGAATATTGTCTGGCGACTTCTCAGAACCAACCCGTAGTACCTCCACAAATTTTTCAGTTCCAGCCAGCCTAACTGTTATAGAATGCCTTTACTGACATTGTAAAGAATAGGTTATTCAACTATGAATAAAGTGAACTTCAATTTTACTAAAAGACATGTCAGGCCTGAAAAAAGAGCAACTAATCGTTGTCGCTGGCTGTCATCTAACTTTTGGGGCAGGCTTGCTTAAGAACTGTGACAAACTAACGAATCAGCAATCGCAGTTTGGTTTTTGAGCCCCACGTTCCCTGTACCGAGCCTTAATGTCGCAGCAATGGGTGGCTATCGAAATGTAGCGGAACAAGCATAGACAAAAATATTCAGTCATAAATTTAGCGCTCGTAGTCAAGTTACTTGTGGTGATAATCTGAAGCTAACATCTTACGCATGACGTGAAAGAGAGTGCAAAACCTAAGCGATGGACAATGAATAGAAACACACGCCACAAGCTCTGACTTGTTGCGTGTGTTTCTGTCCCTTGTCCGTTGTCCTGGTTTTGCGCTTTCTTTCACATCATGGGCCAACACAAACTTACCCCAAAATTCCACACTTGTCGAAATCATGCATCCTTAAAAAACAAAGGCAGATAAGATTTGGTGCCTGCGCTCTTTTATTCTTTGTAAATCTACCTGACACACATTGAGTACCTGACAATGTACTTTTACAATATGATACTGAACGACTGCTCCACCCCCGAAAATCAAGTACAGAGCTCTCCCACGACTGCCTCGTCTTGTATGCAGAGTTATACAATGTCAGCTAAAAAAGCAGCTTGTATGACCCGTCTTTGTTGAATACAGCGAATCAGCAAATGTGCTATCTGCCACCAGTCATAACATTTTAATCGGACTCAAGTTACTCATGCTTCTATACTTTTTTCCCCACTTTGCTTTTTCAGCAGACACTGTAGGAAAGAAGTCAACAGTAGGCGAGGTGAAGGAAAACGTAATGGGATTTTTTTATTTTTATGTTTACTAGTATTCTGAATTAATGCGCTATCAATTGAGGAAGAAATCTTAGTTTAGTTTAGTTTAAGAGTTTAACGTCCCAAAGCAACTCGCGCTATGAAGGCGTCGTAGTCGAAGGCTCCGGAAATTTCGACCGCCTGGGGTTCTTTAACTTACACTGACAAAGCACAGCACAAGGGCACCTTGCTTTTCGACACCAATGAAAAACGACAGCCGCGGCTCGGATTCAATCCCGTATTCTTGGGTACAGTGTCGACCACCCTAACCACTGCACCACCACTGCGGGTCAATTTAGGAAGAAAGATAGAGAAATCAAAGGAGAAGGAAAAACATAGCGCCGACGATGGGAACATATTCACATTGCATCGATATAGGGAAAGGATGACGAGATACACGCACAAAGAAAGTGCGAACTGACAATTATTCACGAATGTGCAACTTGGTTTTTATACTTGCAACTTTTTCGCATTCTGTACCCTGCTTTGGCGTGGCAAGTGCCGCTGCAGCATTATCCATTCCTGATCAATTAAACAACAGATTCTTTTATAGGGCAATGAAAGCAAAGTTTTCAGCAACTGCCTCGCAGGTCGCAAATGTCTTTTTTTTAACCCTTTCCTTCTTATGTCTTTGTATGATGTATCACCGAACTTCGCGTGACGCTTGTGCCGAACACAATACATAGCCAGGTTCCCGGGGAAGGGGGGCGCAGAAAGCCCGAAATCACCCACATTTCAACATTTCACTTCCGTACATCATAAATAGAATTGCGATTGTAACCAAAATTTGTCGGATATGTTTGTGCAGTTACGCGCCTCTGTAATAGGCGCGTAACTATCATTTGGTTACCTACTAAATAGTGGTCACTCTCAACGCAGATATAGGAGTTTATAATGGAAGGCCAGAGAAGTTGGCAGGAAGGATGAATATCTGGCCTGCTAATCTTCGCGCTGGAAGGGATAGAGGAAAATGAGTGGAATGAGTGGTGATGTGGTGAGAAGGAAAACGAAAGTGTGCGCAGAAAAATTATTCCACTTCACAATTGTCAGTCGAGGCTCGTTCCGCTGAAAAATGTGAATCTTCAAATCTTCAGGCCACACAGGCGCCTGTCATTGCGCCTTTCGGTAGAAGCCTGCATGCCACCACAGCTCTGCGTAGGTACTGGGCGCACCTATGCATGGTGCATGTTGAACAGTCTCGGCTGTCTTTAGTGGAACAATTCGAGGAGCCAGTTTCTTCGAATAAATGTGCATATGTTTACGCGTGAAAGCGATGAATAAACGCAGTTTATGAAGGAAGCGTGTACGAGAGCGGGGAATTCCCAGTGGAACAGAAAACGTAATTTTCGGATCTAGCCTTCTAAGATGGACACGTCTTGCATCTGACCCTAACCAGTATCTCGCGCCGTAATCCTCATAAAACTTGAAAGAGAACACGTGGCGTCCGGTTCTAGAAAGGCACAACTCTTCGGAGGCCATTTATGAGGGACTTCTTTGCTTCAGCATTGGCATCTAATTTGTAGCCAGCCTGCAAGGTTCAGCATCCGACACAGTGGCATTTTTTACGAGAAGATGAAAATAGCTTACCGATGCCTGTAGAGGAGAGGTATGCTTGTGAAAGAGGGTGCTGCGATGGCACGATTCGGGGGTGTAGGCGAAAATCCAGAATGCATGCCCCTGCGATACTTAGCCTTTCATCGCACACTACACTCGGCTGCTGAGAGCACACCCTGACGCCGTATACGCAGTGCAGTACTGACAGAAAACTGTCGGCCATGCCACCTTCTTAAGCAATCTCTAATAAAAAGTAAAGGATGTTTGGTGCATCAGTTAAAAATATCTACTTTTGCCGTAGCCCAAGAAGGCAGAATATAACTATATGTCCATCAGGCGAATCGAGAGAAGTGCTTAAAAACGAGAGCGTGCTCCATATATATGCTGTCCGAGAGTGCACATTGATGCAGGAGACACAGCTCGTTACAGTGTTGCATGCGTTTGAAGGCGTGTCACTCTAGATACCCGGCCACAGTTGCAGTGGTGGATTAAAGGGGGGATGTGGATGAGATAGTTCTTTTCCCCCTTTCCCTTCCTCCCCCAGGCGCAATCATTTACATAGGACCAGATGCAGATGAATGACTACACGAGGCAAGAGACGCTCTTGTGAAGGTAGCTTCAGTGGTGAAGCTTTGCTGCGGCGGTTACAATCTCAGTGCAAGCGGACTACATACAGGCTAGGGCGGCAACATGTGCGGAAAAAAGCCCTCCCTGCTGTGTTGTCGTGCAACCATAGAGACGAAATGAGAATGCAACACTCTAAAGGGCCTGTCACACTGGCACGACATGACGCCGATTTGGTCTGCCAACAGCGCGTCTTCCTGATGTCTGCGTCTATGTCACACTGCGCCGACGGAAACAGTCGGCCGACAGTCGGTGTCGGCGGCGCGTCGCTCGCAAGACGGCTGTCGGCGGACGGTCGCCCAACTCCTATGTCACACTAGCCAGACAACGTGCGAAACCTCCCCACCGACTAGGCCCTCTCATTCTCACTCTCTACTCGTGTCATTATACGTTCCTTTTCTTAATCCTTTTATTTTTTTCTACCATGCGAAACTCTCCTTTCTGTAGCTACTCCCTATCTTATTTTTCTTGGTTTATTCTCGGAACTACTCAATTAAGGAACAGTTAATTTTAATTCTATTTCATATATTCGACCATACCAAAACAAGCGCCTCAACAGTCGTGATTATGGGCCGAGACTGAATAGTGCCCAGTATTTTACGGCTCTGGTTGCCGGATAAAAGCTGTCCACGGTAAATAAAAGACAGTGTATATTAACAACTGAAAAAAAAAAAAAAAAAAAAAATTCTCCCCGGGGATCGAACTCACGACCTCCTGTTTGATAGCCAGCTGCGCTAACCACTGCACTATAAGAGCCAAGCCTAACCGCAGCTTTCAGAGGTTGGGATAGCTAATATGCTTTCTTGCAGTGTGAAAGTCGCGAAGGCAGTAGGAGTGTTTACCGCTTAACTGACTGTCCAGCTTGCTGAGAGTACACTGCAGATAGTTTGAATCATGCTGTGTTGTTCAGTAACAGATAAAGCTTTCGGCGGATTTCACAGGGCTGGCCGCGGGACCACGACTGCTGTTGGTTCTGTAAACGCAAGTTCTGCGCTTTTTGCGCTCACAATTCTTGAAACACATTGAATTATGGAACAAGAATTTATTGCGTGATGCGTAACATAGCGTTGAAATAGGCTTGTGAAGTAGCGACGCAGCGACTAGACGTTATGACATGTAAACACAACGATCGAAGTGCGCAGCTCTAGGCTGGCTTCAGGAAAATAATCGCTTCTTTTGATTTCTTTGTCACGCACTATGTTCATTTTGCACTATTCTGTGCTGTTCGAAAAAGCGGAAAGATTGCTCACGGTCCCAACGCGCACCGCAAATATATGCGCCCCGAATTCGCTCGCCCCGAAAGAAACCGCTGCCGTTGATATTCCACGCGCATTCGGCGGCCCCGAGTATACTTTGGCGGCTCACGCTCGCGTTTTGGTCAGGGATTAGGCGTTCATTCTACTTTTTTTACGTATATTAGTGCTGAAAGATATTCGCCGTCGACGTGGTGTACAGAGTCGGCTTTGCGTTTCGAGAAAGTTTTTGCTCGGCGGCCGATCTCGGAAAGACTCGGTCACCGACAGTCGGCAGACTGGTTTTGTCGGTGTCCCCGGCCTCAAAGCCTGTCACACTGGGAAGACATTTGGTTTTCGGTCGTGTTGGTGTCGTCGTCGGCCTAGTGTGACAGCTTGGTCGGCCGCAGACACGGTCGGCCGACGAGTTGGCCGACCGTCGGTGTCGTTGTCGGGTCTGCGTCGGCGTCGTGTCGTGCTAGTGTGACAGGCCCTTAATAGGTAATGTAAGTATTGTCGCAGTGTGTGGAAGCATATTGTACGAAGCACGGCAAGTTTCTGTAACTGCTCTTCTAAGGCCAAATGCTTTATTGGCTCCTGAGCAGCGTCCGGAGGAATGTGTCGAACGATACAGATCCATAGCTAATCCAATCCAGTAAGCAAATCCAGAAAGGTCGTATGTCAATCCAGAAGTCCAGAATCTAATTCAGTTGCCACATAACAAGCCAATTAAGAATCCTATAGTTATGCTTAAATAACAAAATATAAAATAAGGTTATTAAAATCGAAAAAATAAATAGGAAATACATAAACCAGTTCAAAATAAAAAGAAAAAATAACCTTCTGCCTTATTGAACCTGCTGTCTTCAATGCATCCTGGAACTATATTTCTTTCCAAGCTCAGAAACATTGAAGAAACGCTTTTGTTGAAGACGTGCGCGGCACCTCTTGCTGGTAAACGCTCAGAATTGCTGCAGGAATCTCTACTGTTCAGCATATCCCAATGATTTTGCATGGCCGTTGGAATTACGTGGTGTGAGCGATGAAGTCTGTATAGCGGCTTTATTTTGCAGCTCAGTTCAGTTCAGTCGTTCAGTCGTGTCCGACTCTTCGTGACCCTATGGACCATATCACGCCTGTCTCTCACTATCTTTATAACATCACATAACTTCATCTGCAGCGCCTCGCGGATGCCATCTACCCATAGCGTTCGCTGCCTACCCTTTCTCCAGTGACCCTCAACCTTTCCCAACATCAAATCTTTCTCCAGCGACTCCTCTCTTCTCATCAGATGACCAAAGTAGCTGAGCTTTAACTTTAGAATTTGACAGCTACGATGAGGAAATTACGATGGTCATTTTCGCACGGAATCTTGTGCTATTATCTTAGTGTCCATATATTACACGCTAAAAATCATCATCATCATCATCAGCCTGACTATACCCACTGCAGGGCGAAGGCCTCTCCCATATTTCTCCACTTAACCTGGTCTGTGCTAGCTGCATCCACTTGACCCCAGCGAACTTCTTAACCTCATCCACCCACCTAACTTTCTGCCGCCCCCTGCTACGCTTCCCTTCTCTTGGAATCCAGTTTGTTACCCTTAGCGACCATCGGTTATCCTCTCTTCGCACTACATGTCCTGCCCATGCCCATTTCTTCTTCTTATGGGCATGGGCAGGACATGTAGTGCTAAAAATGTGCCCTCAAAATTACGCATCACTGGCTCCAACCGATGACGGCAGAACACATCCCAACTTGTGCTGCACACAAACTGTGCAATAGGCCTTTCAAAACGGAAACTCAGATTTCTACGCGTTTCTATTCTGGAAACGTCGCGCAGCGAGTCATTACTATCATCTTGCATTGGTTTTTCGGGACACTCATTACGAAGCACTGCTTACGGAGCAAAACGAATCACACGCATGAGCCCGAAAAAGCAGTGCCTCGTTAAAGCATGAAGCGATGTGGAAAAACGCCTTAAAAAAAAAAAAAAAAAAAGGCCTCTTGCAGCAAGATGCGCTAATTGGCGCCTAGAAGGCAACGGCTGCACTGCACGCGTGCAATCGAGGACGCTTTCCGTAACTAAGTACACACTCTTTCCATGTCTGCTCTTACCTGTCTGGCTTCTGTTTCCGCATACGGGTGTGCCTCGGGGTGGGTACGCAGCGTCGGGAGATCACGTATTTGCATTCACGCCACAATGGTCACGCTGTTGTCACGAACCCTGTTATTAGAGCGTCACGATCGCCCAGATGACAGACAAGGCTGAAGTCCCTCGCGGAGCCCGTGGAATCACACAACGAGGGCAGAATCGAGGTCTCGCTGGGCCGATCTACTAACAAGATCAGCTCAGCTTGATGGAGGAGAGGCTAGTTCAGTTAATAAACGACAGATAGCCAACAGCCATTAGTACCAAGGAAAGTGCGACGCCAGTAAAATGTATCTCTAGCGTCCGAGGCGTCAAAATGAGGTACAAAGCGCGAGCTTTGAGATTATCGGTGATAGATAATCACCCTTTCGACTAGGGTGGTCGAGTGTCTAAATTGCACCGGCGACACGTTCCCAATCGGGATCCGCTTCGCACACGTCTCAAAAGGCAACGGCCTCCGCGCAAAGCGCCCGATCAGCTTACTGAATTGCACTCGCAGCAGATCTCATTAACGTCCAATGTCACTGCAATACCCCAGGAGATGCAAATACTGCTAAAGTAGGTGCTATGGATGACTTTGTGGAGGCCATCAAGTGTAGTCAGGGTCGTAGGTACAGATAAGTTTAACCGGTAACTATTAGATTCTACTTGGAAATTCCGTAAAGCAAAAGATTGGGATCGCCATAAACCTTCAGGCTAGCGTGATAAAAATAAACGTAGCGGTTATTGATGGATGACACCGCGCTAGTTAGGAATGTAGTAAAACCTCGTCACAAGCGAGTAAAGTAAGCTTGTGGAATGCTGTTAATCACCCAGCGTATAGGCAACGAAAGAAGGCAGGAAGAAGGCACAGTGCAGGTTGTAATCATGAACCGAGTGAGACGACGGCCGTGGGAAAAAAAAAACGCTTTTCACATCGTTGTTTTAGGGTAGTGAGAAGTCACACAACTTTTCGTCTTTTCGTGAAAGGTTTCAGTGAAGTGTGACTACCCGCTCAGAATGGTTATATTTCTGCGAGGTGCATGCACAGACTTCGGAACAAAAACGAATAAAAAATTGCCGTTTGTGTCAAGCCCGGAAGTAAGATCACGATGTGGTGCCCGTCATTTCTATAGCATCTTCCACCTAAGTCTCGATGCATATCGGTAGGACTGCTTGATGCTGAATAATTGGTCCTTCGCTGCAATACGAATCACGAGGAATGTAGTTATGTTCGCTCTTGTTTGCGATGTCAGCACTTGCAGCCGCTGACCTTGCTTTAATGCAAGTAAAATTTCAAAATGGTATGGAGACTTGAAGGTCGGCATATTATTGGTAGACAGTTGCATTTAGCGGTCCGAATATAAATACCACCATTGAAAAAAAAAAGAGAAGCGTTTTTTTTTTTTTTTTTTTCAAATCCTGCCGATGTTCCTCTCTTTTATAGTATTGGGTTTTTATAGGCCGGGTGCCTTATGACTGCACGCAGTGTTGCGTGGCAGATATTAGCGAGTAAGGATGCACATTGTCTATGCGTCTTGACCGCTTTAAGGCTGCCGAATACACTAACAATATATATTCACAAATAAAGCTAGCTCTTTCTTTGGCGCAATTCTCCATTACCGGTTAGGGGTCTGCATGCCCTCTTCAGAACAAACGCAAAAATGTAGTAAATTCAGCGATGAAACTGACGAAGTGCTGCTCCAGGTAATTTCTGAAAATGTTGTTTTCAACAAAAACAAATATGTGCTTTCCGTGCGCTGGTGATATATAGCGTATGTTCTCAGCAAACAGTGAAAAATACTAATCCCAAGTATTTGAAATTTTGCAGCCCTTCAAATTGTTACAGTTAGCTATTTCACTCACTTTGAGCATCCTTAGCTAGACACTAGTAAAAATATTATTAATTAGCAAATATTAACAAATGTGATCCTTTTTTTTTTCAAGTAGCGCTATGTGCTCTGGCTCTCTGCGCTCATAAATTGCCAAGAGCATTATTACAGCGTTTTATATATTCGGTACATAAATAGCTTAAACGGACACTTTCACATTTGCCGTCGCGCAGCAGTGACTCAATGGTTAGAGTGCTCTACCGCTGAATGAGCGTGCGCTTTTCGATGGAGGTGAAACGCAAGGCATCCGTGTGCTGTGCGATGTCAGGGCATGTCACAGAAATTTCCCAGGAGGCAATAGCAAACTAAAGAGGACTACCATCGTTCTCCTTATCGGTTGTTGGGCTTGGCGTAAAATAATCTCAAAGTAATTCTCAACAATTAAAAATATAATCCCTAACCGAGTAAGTTCAGTTAGAAACGCATAATTGTGAGAATATCCTGAAAAAAAAAAAATGGGGAGTGCAATGCACGCGCCGCATTATGGTGGAGATGTGGCCGTTCTGACACTTGAATAGCGTCGATGTTTTGAAAAAGCGACATGGAACTTAGAGATAACGTGACAAATAAGCAATCATTTTACGCAGAAAGCTTAGAATAATGATTCATTCTTAAATTCACGACATGATCGCTGTGTGGTACTTTTAAGGCTTCTGATTGGTTCTCCGAATATCCGAATTTATCACAAGAGTATGTAAGACGGGATTCGTGGTCGCCTCATAACTTAAGAATAATGCACATGGGTATTGGTGTGCAGCTGGACCAGTTAGCTCCCTTTCCCAGGAGGCGCTCGGCGACAGCGTCCTTGCTATCCAGCTTAGAGAGCAACCTAGTGACGCAGCGCTGGCGCCCACCTCTGAGTTGTAATAACCCTTGACAGAGTACCATGCCTTGATGTTTTATTTTGTATTTTAAATAAATAGACGGCGATTTAAATATTGTGCAGAAGACACGCTTTTGAGTGTGAAATATAAACTAACTTTTTGTTCCGTAGCTTCGAAGCGTGTTATACAGATTATATAGATGCCTTGTGAAAAAGGTACATCTCTGATTATTGCAGTCACTTTTGAATGCAGGAAGCTTCCTCATTGTAAATTGATGTCAAACACAACCTGAATACACGTGTGTCCTCTGTAATACTTTCTCAAACGGGGTCCGCTAGCAGTCCAGCAACTTTTTAGGGCAATAACTAAGCTCACCGCAAGCAGAGAAACCGGTACCTTACATTCAATGTGTGTTGTGAATATTTTTGGGGCCTTTCGCCCATTCTTAAGTTTACGCAGTCAATTACATATCGACTCCGAAAGGACACGGAAGAGCTACGGTGAGCCCTTAGATAAAATAATGCTGGTTTTTACAATTATCAGCACAGCATAGACCGCAGCACATTTTGCCGCGAGATGAAAGCACTTCGCTCGATTCGGCGTAGTGTATTCAGTCTGGGCAGCCCAAATATGTTGTATCAATGTCTTCGCAATGTTTCAAATGTTTTATATTTATGCTTTATATGTTTTATGTTTCGCAGCGTTTTACATATATGTGCCAGTGTACTTACATATATAGGGAGCTCGGTGCGCTTTTCGTGTCAATCCCCGCTGCCCTTCCTCCTCATCGCGGTGTGCAACAGCCCTAGTAATCATGTTGCTAGTGTGCACGGAAAGCTTTGTGGCGTGAATGTTGTTCCGGTGGTTGAATTCAGAAGCCCAGAGGAGGACCAACTCTTTAATGGGCACAGAAAAGGTTATAGTGAATTCCAATCACAGAACCAGAGCGGCCCGCACACTCCGCGACAGAGCGCCCGAATCCGGCGGAGAGCATTCGTTCGTGCGTTTCGAAACACTCGTGCTCCAGCCGGAGCAAGTAGGTGGCGCTCACGAACTGACGGAGGTGGGCGCCGCGGCACAACGAGCATAGACGGAGGAAAAGACCTAGAGAAAAACCCGTCATTCCTTGCGCTTGTCTGCGCTACGTGGACAATCCGCACAGTCTGTTTTCAAACCTGTAACGTATCTCAGTTGCTCCCGCTGGCTCTTGAGATGTTGACATCGACAATCTACGCGATAATTTCATATATGGTCGCACAGTCAAACGCGGGCGCACACGGTAATAGTTCCTCGGCAGTTTTGCGAATAAAACAGTCGCGATGCGCCGTTTTCAGCCGCCCAAAGCATAGCAGTAATTGAAAATGGAGTCTACGAAATTGAAGCACATACAGAGTTTTGCTGTCGCCCTTTTAAATGAGGCTGCTCTCCAACCCGCTGTCCCCAAGAGAGAGCACTAGTTTGCGATGAAAAGCGGCGGCAAGTACTGATCTCTGCTAAAAAGCATAGAGGGCGGTGACTGCTGAAGGAGTACGTCACGCAAACTTCCGGCTGGTTCCGCCGATTTCGGCGGAGCACTTTTGACTGCTCCACGGAGCGACCTTGGATCGACGATTGCTCCCTATCTGCGTTTGGAAGACGCGATTCGTGCTCCGGATCTGCGTTTGGAAGGCAATTGCTCCTAAAGGAGCAGAAAACGTTGCTCTGGAAGTGCTCCAGCCCTGCGATTGGAATTCACCATTAGTCTGGTGCTCTGCCATGGAGGCTACTCTGGATGACGGCGATGACGACAAACCTAAATATCATATATACAAACTTAGGGATATCCCAGGCACCCTGTCAGGCCAATATTCAGCAAACATTTTAAGAACGTTTTCGAAGTAAATAAATCAAAGGGTGCTCATTGGCTCCAACGTGAATGTACTTACATACGCGAGGCAGCGTGGAAGTTTTTCGGGCCTCTGGCACAGTTTTCAGTGGGCCATGTAATATACAATGGCCGGTACTGTAGAATATATGTTTTGTTATTTTATGGACAACCTTTGGGATCAAGCGCTTTTAAAAGTGATTCGTTTGACAAGACTTGTCTCCATTTTATGTGTGACCTCCGGCGTCATGCATTTATTTTTTATTTTTTTTCCACCCTGTGTTATTTTGATGGCGCTCTTCTGTGCGCACGCTCAGCGACTGATAGTGGCAACAGCTTTTGCATATTGAACGTGATGGTTTTTTCTTAAAAAAAAAAAAAAAGTTGCAAATTAGCGCCTGTTCTATCTACATCGACGCCATCCTAGTCTATATGTGCGCTATGTTTCCAAGACATTGCTACCAACTAGCCGAAACGAACATCTATTGCACATGGCTGTTGTACACGCAAGCAACAGCTTCACAAATCATGTTAGGATCACTCGTGTTGTATTTCTTGTGTTTTTGTGTGTTTTCGCACCTTTTAACCACGGCCGCTCAATGGAGGCGCACTTGGGTGCGGCCCGTCGCGTCGCCCAGAAGAGCCGTATTGCGCCTAGTTCTCATCGCCACCGCTGCGGCGCCACCGCTCCGGGACGAGTCCGGGCGGAGAGCTGCGCGCAGCGGCCGTGGCTGTGCTTTCGTTTCGGCGTCCGCGTGGTCGGCGCTTGCTCAATTTAGGATTTATGAGCGGCGTTTCACACATTATGTGATGCTACGTGCAAGTTTGCTATTGATAAGGTGATAGCGGCATGTCATCATCATTGGGCTTTTCGAAGTCATTCGTGGTCTTCCGTTTACAACGAGAATCGAGGCAGTCGTGTGCTTCGCTGAGTGGGCACCCATTTAGTTGCGTTTCAACCACTGTAATAACGTATTAGATATTACAATCTTGAAATCGGGACAAGGTTATGGGCCATTTATTCAGCGCGCACTTTTCTGGAAACTTACAATTGAGGACGTAGCGTTCAACATTATCGTTCAACCAGTTCCTCCGTTTTCACTGGAAATAATATTCAAGTGGGTACCACCACCTAAACATACTAGCTAACACAAACTGTTGCAAAAGAAACAACACAAGACAGCCAGTTCATCGACACGCCCGCAGGCTCAGGCAATTTCTTTTTTCGTTTGATTATGAAGTCGCGTGATGCACAGAAGGCACACAAGCTTATTTTACAAGCGAAGAACTTTTCCTCAAAAAAGGTTTATGTGCAAGCGTGATTTTTTCCACTGTCAGATTGATGTTGCCTGTCCAATTGGTCAGCAGTGGTCGCATTAGTTTGGTTAGGTCCTTAGTGTGACTGCGGTCTTCTCTCTCGCAAATCAACTCCGGAAATTGCACAAAATGGGGAAGAAGGGATGAAACTAACATGTTGCATAGCTTGCTGCTTCTTCTGACCTCCGGGCACTTCATCACCTTGCTAACAAAGGTGCATGGGGATTTTCAGATACCTTAGGCGTCCGTCATCAAGAATTTTGATAAGTCGAGGGTTTTGCAGGAATCACAAGGCACAAAGTTAATAAATGGATGGGGACTAATAAAATAAAATTATTGACACTCTAAAGTAAGCACTAGAAGTTATTTAAACTTTGGTAATATATAAATAATGAAAACACGGGCAGGCACTGAAAACAGAATAAATAAAAATGTTTCATGAGATTCTGTAAAACTATTCACACTTTCTCTTCAAATGGACGTGCAAGGTAACCAGCCAAGAATGCAATCGGTGCTAACTCTATGTCAGCTGCTGGTTCACACCACACATGGATGAATCCAAGCTGACTCGAAAACTCTCTCGCAGCAGACGTGATATGGCAGTTGGCAAGGTACGACTTTCATAATCGCGAATTCCAAGTTTTATAGCTGCCTATTGTTGATAGGTGCATTTGCAAACCGATGCTTGCAAGATGCCAACCTGCACGAAGCATGGCAAAATGTGTATAACATCAGTCGATATATATATATTTTTTGCTAGTGGTACCTTCAGTATTTTCTCCGAGGTGAAAACTGCAGCCCTTGCGTCAACTTTGTCGTTCCCGCCTTTGAATTGCCTTAGGCTGCTAAAAAGCGATACTATAGACCCGCTTTCAGAGCCTGCTTTAGGGCGTATCGGAAGCTGAAAATAAGATTCGGTTAAATGCAATGCAATGTGTAAGGCACACAGAAGACATTGTTGTAAGATACTTGATGTGATCAAGAAGGTACGTGATTTGCGCCACTGTGGATCTGATTGTCTTGATTGTTGCTTCGTACGTTTGTTTGGTTAGCCTTTGCTTTGACATGCCTCCTTGGACCTGAATGTCTTCGATATGGCAAAGTCCAACTCTAACCAAGATAGTCACTCGTCATCTGACAAATAGAGCGGCTCCTCTTGGTGTCTCCATGGCTTCACTTATGCGATGTTGGGCAAGGCATACCATTTTGATATCATCGTCATAAAAGTGATCGTGGCGCAGCTATCTTGAAACACACATGCTTCAGGATGACACGGGGGGTTGTCCAGGAGGAAATAAAGTGTAGCTATAACAAGTGGGGAAAATAAAGCTATTGACCTGCGCGCGTTAATTTTTTCAAGGTTGTTTGGCTCAACATGAGCCCGCGTGAGTAACTTAACTTGTAATGTGGGCAGTTCGGGAACACGGAGGGGACAGCTGAAGGAAGCAGGATCTTCAGTTTTATGTTCTTCCCGTAATCGTCATCTGTGAAGTGTAGTGAGTATACCAGTGACTTGTCACTCGGCTCCCACCGGCTTCCTTTTCCATCCTAGCCCTCCCGAGATATGTTTTTCAGCCATGCTGCTCGACGTTGTGAATCGCACGGGAACTCATGGTAACCAATCTTTTCTTGCTTTCGTGGTGCACAGCGGCACACAGCAGTTGCCTGGCATGGTGCTGCATACGCTTAGGATTCTGTTATGCTGAGTAGTCAAAACGATAACACGCGCCAACCCAGCCAGCGCGCTCCTTCCGCGTCGTCTGCTCGTCCGTGCCGGCGGCGTCTTGTCCCGGAGTGGTGGCGCCCCCGCGGAGAATGACGGCGGAAACTGTAACTTCTCCCAATACGCGCTTCCCCAGCCATTGAGGCGCGACGCGACGGGCCGCACCAAGTGCGCCTCCATTGAGCGGCCGTGTTTTAACTAATATGAACAGTCACAAAATTGCCCAGTAACACGTTTTTTCAAGAATGACGTGTGTGCAAAACTACAGGCCAATGACGGAAAAAGGCGAAAAGTCGTGTTTATTACAAATCTACTCCACCTCGGGGGTTCACCTGAAATATTCGATTAACACCATTCCCACTTCATCTTATTGATCAATTCGCTCTCACCCTATACCATCTGCTCTGCAGAACATCCTGGTTAGTTCCGTTGCCGCGGAAAGGCGGTGGTCCCCGGTTCGATACCCGGGCCAGGACGAATGTTTCTTTAACTACTAAGTTTCTGAGAAAGCTGTACAGCTTTCCTTTGTAGCGACATGGCTGCTGCTATGTAGATGTCAATGAGTAATTACTCCCTTATTACAATTGCTCTACCTTGGGGGCTTACCCTAAAGTATCCGACCAAAACCAAAGTTCCAATCCAGCGTGTGTTTGTGCACCGAACATTTTAAACCACAGATCTAATATGAAGTCTAACTTTAAGATGTTTAATCAAGCAGCTACAACCTTAACTTGAATTAGAGCAATCTCTAGATAAAACGGCGCTTAAGAATGTCTCTCAGCGTTTTAAAAACCTCGTGGATGGTTTGGTGGTGTACAGATCTAACATGAAGTCTAACTTTAAGATGTTTAATCAAGCAGCTACAACCTTAACTTGAATTAGAGCAATCTCTAGATAAAACGGCGCTTAAGAATGTCTCTCAGCGTTTTAAAAAACTCGTGGATGGTTTGGTGGTGTAAGTTAGTTGAACACCCGTTAATTTATTTAGTTCCTTGTGCTTACGACTCCAAACTGCTTACGCTACACAAGCTACAGTTGGCTACACAGCGCTACTAATAGAAGCTAATTTGTATGCCACTGGTTCCCATAAAAAAAGAACTACAAGCAAGGAGGTCTGTATATGACAGGAACAACCTTGACTAGTTACGCGTCTATTTTAAAAAGCTCGTCTAGTGTGATCTGAAAACTTGAAAGGTGAACTGGGGGTTTCAATTCGCTGAGTGAGAAGTACACACTTGGGTTCATATTGCTCTTTCTTTGTAAGTAGATAAAGTCTTGCATAGATGGCACAAACGGGTTGTACAAATCTACTGCCGGAGTGAAGCAACCAAAGACTTTGTCTCGCTTTGAGTCACCAAACCTAGTGGCAAATGTGAACAGTAATAATTAAGGGTTTCTAAGTACACAATAACTGCAGATGTAACGCGCATTCAATACTGCACTCAAAACACAGTAGAAATATTATTCATAGCACAATTCATAATGCGGTACCACGCGTAACATGAACGTATTTTATAAATTCAAGGAAACATTAGCACCAGTGCATGGTCGGCTGAAGAGAAGGTGGTTCTTAGTGCGACACCAATAAAACCCACGTCCTGCAAACAAGCAGGCGACATGAGGACATTTGGCAAAGATCGAAGTGTAGGTAGTAGTGTAATATGTTCCCTGGTTAGTAGAGCTCACGTAGTCGCATGATTAATACACCACGTCGGCTGCATTAAAGGACTGCTGTCCAGGGTATGGCATTTAAAACAAACAAGCCCAATGTATCGATGAAGTATAGGAGATAGTCTCCGCAAAACGCTACAGTGATGCGCGCGTCGGAAAGCAGCAAAAATACGAATTAAAGCTCCGCCACACTCCCCTTCGAAAGCCAGGTTCCATTTCTCTACTCTTGCTGCCTATCCTCGACGGTGACTTCAATAGCCAAGACGGCCTTCACTGGTCCATCTTTCTTACTGACGTATGAAAGGTGGACGGAGGAAATTTTGTCAGCCGCTCGTTGCGAGCTTCGCTTTCGTCCGTTTTAAGGCGAAAGCCATTAAGCGCTCATACTCAAGCGCTCATACTCGAGGTAACCATCCATCCGTTATATCCAAAGGGTGGAAGAAGAATAAGAAGAAGAACAAGAAGAGGAAGTGGGAGGCGGTAGCTCGCAGCTGACATGGTCGAGCACTAAGTGGACGTAGGGCTTCCCGACATTACATTTGACAGGAGCTGCCAACTCTGGCCTCTCCTTTCATATGGGAGGGTGACATCACAATCACCTTGCCAAACCCTTGCATTCGCGTTATCCCTACGCCACGCAGGCCCGTTCATACGGCTCGGCTAAAGCGAGGCTTTATATATTGGCTGGTAGCTTATGCTATCGTGTCATCGCAGTAGTGATCTAAAGTGCCGCCTAGAATTATTTTTGTTGTCGCTCTCACAGAGTCCCTGCTTCTAGACCGATCGGTGATCGGCGCTGTTTCTACAGCCTTCGTTCTTAGACACCATACCTCTTAGGCAAGGAAATTTGGTTTGCAGAAGCTAGACGGACAGGCAGAGGAGTGGTATAGTCCCTGAGAGAGAACAGACGGAAAAGAACGCTGAAAACTCGGTTGACTGCGGTGGCTGTAACTGCGTCAAAAAATTATATTTAAAATGTCTTGCAGCCTTGCGTTCCACCGACGAAGCCTCACAGTCACCAAGGAAGAAAATATTTTCGACTGATGGGTAGACCGGGGCCCTTTAAAGTTGCAAAGGCCGCCTTTATCTAGAGGTGCATCCAACTACAGTTACAACTACTAGCTGATGATGACTAATTAGAAAGCAGTCGAGACAATCACTCAGCAACCAGGATAATGCCAATGTGGCAGTGTGGTAGCATCAGCTCTTGAGGACACTTCAGGGTCACTTCAGTTCTGGGAAATGTTTTCTAATATACTGTTTTCTTTCGCTCCCACAATCATGAGTAAGGTAGTAACGACATGAGTTAAATTAAATGCTTATGAATAGTTCTATATTTAGGCATCTGTACTAGCATTACAGAATAAAAATAGCATAACATGAATGGGATGAATGTGTGCGAATACAGTGGCTTGACATTTTGCCATTACTTCCCTCCATAAGAATCACTCTTGTTCTGCCGCAAGGTACGATTGAGTATAGGAGAATAAAAGCTCGAAGGTATAAAAAAAACCTGCAATCAAATATACAATGCCGATCGCAGCGCCATGACAACCTAGTGAAATGAGGGAGCATTTTTCAAGCGCAACTGTAGAGCTCTGGCCCCGTAGTACCTCCACTTTGCTCATGCCTTGGCGTGAGCTTTCTTGCCCTGGCGAAGCAGATTAATCAGGCGACTTTGACCACCACCGGGAAAGGAACCTTAGAGTAAGCCCACAGTGACAGCGACAGTGCCCTGTCTAACTCATGAGAATCGTAATTGCGAGAAGCAGAGTGGAACTGCTGTGCTTCTCGCAACTGCGAAGCCTCCCAAGAACTGCTGGCTACCCATAACGAGAATAGTACTTTCGCGGCGCACAGTGTAAGCACCGGGCTCCCATGTATGAAATGAGCACTTAAAAAAACAAACAAAATCTGTTGATAGCCGGCAAAACTTAAAAAGTTCTGTAGTTTTGAGGTAGAATCGTTTACTATGAGGTCGCGTGACCTCATAGCGGAACCAGTGCTGCTTCCGCTGTAAGGCGGAAAACAAATGAATCGTCCATAATTCGTCCGTAATTTTTCTGTCCATGAATACAAGACTGTCAAAGCTAGCAGGTTGAACCAGTACATCCGGATGAACATATACATATTTTACAAACAGAGCAGCCTTAACGTGGTTTTCATGTTAAGCTTAACTCACAAAATTGTATTTTCTGTTGGGCTATCACTGCTTGCAATTGAATGAAATATAGGTGAGATAAATGGCCAAGTGAGACTGGCAGTTTAAGAAACAGGACATATAAACGGGAGAAGCAATATGTGACTGATTCACTGGTGTAAATGTAGTGCGCTACGTAGATAGTGCTGTGACGGCATACTTGTGAGATTGTGCGCCAATGTGTGAACTCAGCATAATCGCCGATGTGTTTGGTACACGTTAGTTACGGTACTAAACTGCAAGGTAGTTTCTGATTCAATGCCAACGATCTTTCTTATATATTGTTTCCTTCTTTCAGACATCGTTCTTAATTTTGATCGAATATTTTAGGGGAATCCCCCAAGGTGGATTAAATTTCTAATAAGGGAGTAATTGATCATTGCATCCACCCAAGCGCAGCCATACGGCTACAAAGGAAAGCTATACAGCTTCCTCAGAAACTTAGTAGTTAAAGAGAAATTCGTCCTGATCCAGGAATCGAACCCGGGACCACCGCCTTTCCGGGGCAGTCGCTCTACCGACTGAGCTAACCAGGATTTTTTTTTTATTACTCTGAGCTAACCAGGACGGCCAGCAGATCAGACGATAGGGCTAGAGCGAATTGATCTATAACTCGAAGTGGGAATGGTGTTGATCGAATATTTTAGGATCAGGACGAATTTTTCTTTCTTTCTCAGAAACTACGAAGTTTCTGAGGAAGCTGTATAGCTTTCCTTTGTAGCCGTATGGCTGCGCTTGGGTGGACGCAATGAGTAATTACTCCATTATTACGTTCTTTATTTTGTGTTTACGAAAATTGCTAGGAGACTAACTAATACAAGGTTATTTTCTGCAAGAAGAATGACTTTAATTATCCATGCTCAAAGTAGCTTTGCGCTTGACCCCTTTTCAATTCAAATTCTCTTAACATACGCCTAAATTTTCAAAGACTGGGCCGATGATTTTGTTATTTTTGCTATATTTAGGAGCATTTATTGAAGGTTTTGAGTATGCATCTCCAATGGCTGAATGCCTTTCGTTCGCAGTGGCGTTCGTCTGCTCATCCTAAAGTTTTAGGATTGTTCTCGACCTCACGGCAAATTTCGATGTTACCGAAATTCAAAAGTAGTTGTGTGCCGTGCGATGTCAATGTTAGTTAGAAAACCCCAATGGTGAACATCAATCTAGAAGCCTCGCCTATACGGCGTGCCTTATAGGCCACCGGCGGCCACTGGGTGCGAAATCCTGTACTTTTTCAAAGCGTCAGAACTTGTAAGCTCGTCTCGCGACATCGTCGTAACTGGTGTCGGCATCGGTGGCTGTATTGGTTGAAAGACATACATCACGAAATTAATTTACAAAATGAATTAAATTCCATCGCCAATTACTCTAAATAAAGCACCAAATATAATAAATTACACTACGAGTTACTGATCATGAATAACAATGACATTGCAATTACTTCCGAAAAGTGATGCAATTATTCTCAAATTACTCGGAAGTTTCATGCATATAACACTAAGAAAGCTGAGGGAAAGAAACTGAAACCACTCTCCAGATGCACAGAGGCACACATTATTTTGCCTCCACTCCACATTCCGTTCTAGATAACCATTCCGTTTTTCTGCTCTCCTACAGCCCGTATAATTAAATATAAAATAAAAAAAAGTATGAGTGGGAACAAAACAACGCAAACAGAAGCATGGTAGAACGCTCGTCACTTTCATTGCTCTCAAAGATAAAAATGAGGGGCGAACTCAGACCAGAGCCTTTGCTGGTCAGAACTGTCTTTCTTTCCCCGAGCTTTAACAGACATCAAAATACATTACAGAAAAAAAAAAAAAGCTAAAGCCGCAAAATCTCATGAGTGTGGCTTTGTCACGCTAAAGTTCTGTAAGCGCAACCAAGGGTTTTAGCCTTGGTAACCGAAGTGCAGGCATGCAGGCTGACCGTTTAACGCCCTCGAGGCAGGCTATTTGTAACATTCGTGCTTCCAGGAACAGACTTCAACAGATTGCGCTGGCAGTGTTCGCGTCATCGGCATTTCCATCCGTTCTTACTCCCGTTCGTCCTTTGAGGACGAATACAATACAACTATAACACCACTTTGCCCTTAGCAGACGCGACCTAAAGCCCCTACGCAACCTGGATGGATGGATGGAATATAGGAGCGTCACCTCTTAAACGGGGCGGTAGCAGTTGCTATCGTGCTCATCCCCCCCCCCCCCCCCTCCTTATATATATACCGTAATTATTGCTTTAACCGGTTTCCTTTACGGGTTAACCTCCCTGCCTTTCCTCCTCGTATTCCTCCTGCTCCTTGATACCATCATTCTATTTAGTAAATTTTTGTTTCTACATTACTAACATTATGTCACTTTTCTGCTTTTAAACCACCAATCTTCCAATCGTTTTCTGCTAGCTTCCACCGCACGTTCATGCATTCACCTGGCCACTGGTATCTCTAAACCCCAGGGCCTCAGAAAGAGGGACTGCGCCTGCA
Organism: Amblyomma maculatum; assembly: GCF_055883805.1. Lineage (NCBI taxonomy): Eukaryota > Metazoa > Arthropoda > Arachnida > Ixodida > Ixodidae > Amblyomma > Amblyomma maculatum. The sequence continues at coordinate 100,903,336 of NC_139348.1, read as the reverse complement.
TCGACTTCCGGATGGATACTATCGCATTCGAGTATAAGATGGTTAATTGTTTCTGTGGATTTACCACATACGGCACATATGTGTTCATTTTTTTTTTTTTTGCAGCTGCGTGTTATAAGGCACCCTGATCTAGTTTCAAAAAGTAGGGCACTGCATCTTGAGTTATAAAAGAAAGCTTCCTTCCTATTCTGTCTTTTCCACTTTCGGTATAGTTCCACATTCTGTTTCTTTTCCATAGAATTTATCCAATTTTTACCTTCTGTGGTTTTCACCTGTTGCTTAACGCTCTTTATTTCTTCGTCCTTGTGACCAGCATACTTACTATCTAGTTTCCTAGTTCTTTTCCTCCATTTTTAGGTACAGGTATTGAAATACTGTGTGTGTGTGTGTGTGTGTGTGTGTGTGTGTGTGTGTGTGTGTGTGTGTGTGTGTGTGTGTGTGTGTGTGTGTGTGTGTGTGTGTGTGTGTGTGTGTGTGTGTGTGTGTGTGTGTGTGTGTGTGTGTGTGTGTGTGTGTGTGTGTGTGTGTGTGTGTGTGTGTGTGTGTGTGTGTGTGTGTGTGTGTGTGTGTGTGTGTGTGTGTGTGTGTGTGTGTGTGTGTGTGTGTGTGTGTGTGTGTGTGTGTGTGTGTGTGTGTGTGTGTGTGTGTGTGTGTGTGTGTGTGTGTGTGTGTGTGTGTGTGTGTGTGTGTGTGTGTGTGTGTGTGTGTGTGTGTGTGTGTGTGTGTGTGTGTGTGTGTGTGTGTGTGTGTGTGTGTGTGTGTGTGTGTGTGTGTGTGTGTGTGTGTGTGTGTGTGTGTGTGTGTGTGTGTGTGTGTGTGTGTGTGTGTGTGTGTGTGTGTGTGTGTGTGTGTGTGTGTGTGTGTGTGTGTGTGTGTGTGTGTGTGTGTGTGTGTGTGTGTGTGTGTGTGTGTGTGTGTGTGTGTGTGTGTGTGTGTGTGTGTGTGTGTGTGTGTGTGTGTGTGTGTGTGTGTGTGTGTGTGTGTGTGTGTGTGTGTGTGTGTGTGTGTGTGTGTGTGTGTGTGTGTGTGTGTGTGTGTGTGTGTGTGTGTGTGTGTGTGTGTGTGTGTGTGTGTGTGTGTGTGTGTGTGTGTGTGTGTGTGTGTGTGTGTGTGTGTGTGTGTGTGTGTGTGTGTGTGTGTGTGTGTGTGTGTGTGTGTGTGTGTGTGTGTGTGTGTGTGTGTGTGTGTGTGTGTGTGTGTGTGTGTGTGTGTGTGTGTGTGTGTGTGTGTGTGTGTGTGTGTGTGTGTGTGTGTGTGTGTGTGTGTGTGTGTGTGTGTGTGTGTGTGTGTGTGTGTGTGTGTGTGTGTGTGTGTGTGTGTGTGTGTGTGTGTGTGCGTGTGCGTGGAAGAGAGAGAAATAAAGCTTGGCGCGGTGGGTGGCCTGTGGTGGCTTGAGAGGTTATGTAGAGGGAGAAGGATGACGTTATCCGAAGGAGGCTGTCAAGACGAATGCTCGTAGAGCAGCTACAGGGTGGTGGTTACCGCGAACACAATGCACTCGAGTGCAGGCAGCTGTGGAAGGTGGAAGTTATGGTGAGGATAAAGAAATGTGGAGGAAGCGCTAACCAGCTCATTTTGTGATATTCTTTATCACCCTTACTATACGCACCGCATGCAAAGACCTCTCCCGCATCCCTCTAATTCTCCCGGTCATAGCCAAATCCATCTACATGATCACATCCAAAGTCTAATCTCATCCGACCAGCTATGCTTATCCCACCCCCTGTTACACTTGCCTTCGCTTCGAAGCCACTCTGTCATCCTTAAGGACCATCGATTAGCTTGCCATCGCATTACATGTACTTGCCATAAGCCCATTTCTTCTTCTTGACTTCGACTTAAGTCTTCAGTCATTCTGTCATTAACTCATTCTGTTCTGACTCCCGCTGGACGCCTCCTGTCTCCTAACGTTACATTACCATTTCCTGGTGCATGGCTACCTGCGTTTTCTTCCTCTAAAAGGACGTCAAGATCATTGTCTGTGCTGTAAACGATATTTGAAATAATTTCGCTTTGGATTGTCACCGCAGTACTGAGCAGGTCTGTATTTACAATCCGCTGCTATATGTTAAGAAAAAAAGAAGACAAGACTGTTAAATTTCTATGCTGCCACATCAAAGGGGACGCTCGAACTTTGGCGGTGCACACTGACTACCTCTCGAAATTTCATTTTGTGCTTTATCAATGGACGTGAACAGTCTTTGGTGATTCGGATGAACACGAAGTCTGCGTAGTTGACTTTACGTTTTATTGGGGGAACAATTAAGAGGCCTATTTCGTGAGAGCCGCAGTAAGTATCACTGTTTAGACCAAAAATGTTTTGGCTTGGTTTGACGCATTTAACGACACAAAGCAACAAGGCTATGGGAGACGCCGTAGTGGAGGACTCCGGAAATTTCGACCACCTGGGGTTCTTTAAAGCGCATTCACATCGCACAGCACATGGGCGCCTTGCTTTTCGCCTTCATCTAAAAGCGGCCGCAGCGGCCGGGATTCGAGTTTTTTTCTCAATTGCCAAATTTATAATCAGATTTTACACATAAAGAACATTACTCCACAAACACACGACATGGGGTAAAACCACGCGATCCCGCAATCTAGGGCACAGTAGTCGAGCGCCTTAACCACTCCACCACCACGGCGAAGCATTTAGACAAAAAAAAAACAACAAACAAAAACGGTATCAGGGGTTTCACACAGTCCCACCTTCACTGAACCCGTACTTGCATGAAACCAAGAGACTGAAAAGATGGAAGATGGAAGTTATATATATATAGTGCACTGTCTCTCGGGACTCTTTATTTCCCACGTCGAACTAGTCGCCACGCGCTTAATCAGACCATGAAAAGAAATGAAAGCTGACGGAATGGCGCGCAGGAGCATGGGCAGTATAATTTGATATCCGTATCTGATCTACCATTAGTGGAAGTCGATTTCGAAGAGAGCGCGCGCGGCCTCTTGCTTTCTCGCATTTTCCCGCTTCCTCGCCCTGTTTACGGCACGGAGACAATCGGCCGCCGATTAGCGATATCCATCTGTCCGATTTAATGGATGAGTCTCGAAGCTTCCCCTTTTGCTGTATGCAGAGGCTAGACCGTTGTGCGCCTCGAGCATGTATCGAAATTGCACCTCTCCGCCCTTCCCGAGAGCTGCTCTATAACGACCTGCGTGCCCGCGTCCCGCGGAAGATGCTCTAGGATGAATGCGCACGGAGCGGATTATATTTCGGTCACATAGGGCTTTTTTCGTGCTTTCGGTTCTGGTTTTATCTATTCTTTTTTTAGTGTGGCGTTTTTATTTTTGTAGGTCTCCTACTTTTCCGCGTAATCATAAAAATCGTACCCTTGTGTTGCGGTTAATTGGCGAGCAAGGATTTCGTTGATAACAAAGCCTTGCATGATTCTTATCGTGTTTGGAAATGTTACTTAGTTGTTCTGTGGGTCGTTCGCGATATTACGTGTGTGGCTCACCGGCGAACACCTGTTTCTGCAGCGAGGAAAGGTAAAGGTAACGAAAAAATATTCGCTGACCCCGAAACATGACACACAAATTACCCGAAGCTGAAATAAAAAATGAAAGGAACCAGTAAACTAGTGATTACCTCAATAGATTTAAGGGCATTGCACTATAGCTATCGGGTTTGTTTCGTTCGCCCTTATATTAACTGTGAAAACGTACCTGACAGCCTCGAGGGCAAATTGGGAAGGTGGTTTGAGAGGCCGCCAGCTAACTGTACTCTCTGAAATTATCACTTTCCTATTTTTATATTAGAAGATTCTGATGACTGATGTGGCACAACAATAGTGGGCAACTTACCCACACCGGATATTTACAAAGTACCTTAAGAAAGAAGGTAGGAATAGGAAATGAAGCTTTAATCGCAACCTCAAAAAATTTCGAGCTGTCGCCGACCTCACCTTAACCTCACCTCACTCCGTGAGGTTGAAGTCTGTTTGAGGTTGAGGTCGACCTCATGAAGTATTGTCAGGAGTCGTTATAGGCACAGATATTTTAGTATTCTTAAGAAGCCTGCAGAACTACTTCAACTACTGCACCACCCGGAAAACGATATTTTAAACAAGCACCAAGAACTCTGATTTATAACCAAAGCACGTATTAAAAGCTTGCAAACTAAATAAGCAATTTACTCACCCTTCGAGTGCTGACGGTGTGCCAAGTGTTTCTGGTCAATAAAATACTGCACGAGGTGAGAAGTAACTCAGCCAAATTAAATAACTATAATACCTGGAGTCCTCGCTATTTTTTTCGCACAAATAACACAGCAGGGCATAAGAATCCATGCACTGATCAATTACAGCTGTCGTTCGGGCGATTGCCTTTGAGATTCTTATTCGGGATGGACCCCCAAAGAAATGCGTCGATGCTTCACAGCATATACCTCAGTGGCCATTGAAATGTTCCACTTGTTTTGCGCCAAGCATGAGTGTAGACACAATCGTTACTTGGGTTTTCTGTAGACGACAAAATGAATTTAAAATGTAAATGTTGTACAAGGCAGAAAACTGCACTGATCTCATTGTCTTAGGGTGTTCTCGAGTTAGCAAAGGAGAGATAAGTTATATTGAAAAGTTTTTGCCCTTTTTGTTGTCGCAGATTCAGAAGGCTAAGGCGACACCAAATACCACTGGCATTAGATTTCTGAGAAGATTGAGTTCTCATGCTCTGCTGCATACGCAGTTTTTAAACCCAAGGACTTTCGGGACAGCCTATAGCTCTTTGGCTTGAATTCATCGCCGTTTCTGAAAAAGCGAGATGCACTCATCTAACAGAGGTCATGGTTCTACTTGCCTACACTGCTAAGTTTGATATTGAACAATGCCTGTCTAGATGTGAGCTGCGAACTTTTCCTCACACATTCGTCATTGAAAATGCTAGCTTTTTTAAGTGTCCTAACTGAATTGATCCAACAGGCTTGCTATTAAACCTCAAAATCAGTGGATGATGACTGCCTTCGTTTATTAGGGCGGTTGAGGTGTACGCCTATAAAGGCTTCTGCAATGTCTTGCAGCTAGATATCTCTGAAGCTTCTGATGTCGTCTCTTATCCAGTTTTATTCTCTAAACTTATAGGAATATGGGCTGAATGAAAAACTGCTTCATAGCTTTCCCTTCATGTACATGTGAATGTAACTCAGGTGACTTGCACGTCCTTTTAGGAGAAAAAGTCACTACTGTTTGCTGTTTTGTTCCTTAGTTATAGACGAACTTACTGTTACGTGTAGAATCAGAACTTAGCATTTAACGTTTCACAAATGAGTTCGTAGAATACAGAACCACAAGCACAATAAATAATCGAATCCTTATTAGTTGACACAGTAAAATGTCTTGTCACTGTGCTTCAAGAAACGTTTCGAAACGAAACACACTGACATACAAATAGAGCCATCTGGCACTGAGCCCAAGGAAACCATAGGCTGTTTTGGGGTTCTTCAAGGTGAGCTAATTCTGTAATTATAAACATCAATGATTAGAAAGAAAAACCAATATGCTGCTGTAGGATCCGAACCAACGACCTCCGAACAACGTTTGCCTTGAAGCCAGTGGCTGTTGGCTTCCTTTCTACGTTTCTCGTAATGACCGCCTCATTTGCCGTGTTTGTACGGCTATCTGCTAATAAAATAATTTTTTTTTTAAATTTGAAAGTCTGTTAGAGTAAATCACAGTGAGCGGTCACGTTAAGTCTGTGTAGTGATTACTAATAATTTCAATTTGCATCCTGGTTTAAAACCACCTGTCAGAAGGCTGAAGGGATTACATGATTTCTTCGGGAAATGTTGCATTATGCTTTCCCTGAGACTCAACTATACCATGCTTACAAAACGTTTATCGAGATGAACGACCTAATTTAATCTGGCATCTCCATACTTTGTCGTTGTCTTGTAGCACAGTATTCCCTTTCTTCAAGCCGTAACCAATTAGCAAGAACGTTCTATACACTAATAGAGTTATCGGAATCGCCTTCGGCCAATTTTCTGCTTTCTGTTCGGGCATCTACCATGTATATGAAGTGTAGTGTACAACACTGTATGATGCTTTATATATTATGTTAGAACTGCTGTCGAACTGTACATAGAGGGAGCCGGGCTTCGTCAAGCCGCACTTAGGCGGGTTTTACCCGTCATCCCCTTTTCTCCTTGAGAGAACAAATAAAATTTTGATTGATTGATTGATTGATAGTGTGGGAACGCAACATAGGAAGTTCGAGACATGCGCTCTTCCTTGTAAAATAAAAAAAATGATGATGAGGTCTGCATGCAAACTTCCTGTTAAATAAGTTTACGAAAACAATGTACCACTCTACCCTTGCAGTATTACTGTAGTTACATCTGCCACCTTATTTGTAAGATTTTTGATTGGCTTTCGATTGAGATTGGTTTCGGTTGTTCGATCATCGCCGAGTCAGCCTAGGGGGGTCGATTTTTAGGCACTCGCCTGCTGTTCACAGCATTGTCGCCAACACGTGACTTCTCCTGCAGGTACTGGATCGCGGGCGTACAATAACCTAGCTCACATATTTTTACCGACGTTGTATATCTGCGATCTTCATCGTAAACCTGATTTACGATTTTCCTGTGAAATCTATGAATGTAAATCTTTTCTTACCTATTCATCAACGTGAACGCAGATTTGTCTTAGCATGATAATTTTGTCATGGTGTGAAAATGCAACATAAATATTCGCATCCGCAGTTAAAAGGATAACCTTAAATGTCACCTTCGTGAAGCCCATCGAAGTAGAGATAATTGAAGTCAAAATTTGAGCGTACATAGCCTATTTGGAGCCTACATCAAGCATACACCATGTATGCATTTTAGGATTTGCGAAACGGAACCGCTTGTATAAATGATTGCTAATACTCATATAAAGTGGGCCTGTTATCTGTCAAGATAATTACTTACCATTGCCTGAATATCGTTTTGACCCTACCTGGGCCTTTTACAAGCGTCGGTTTGTATGCAGGAAAAATTAAATCAGTACTCAATAATCGAAAAACAACATTCACGAAATCAAACTGAACCATTCGTAAGCGCATGCACAAGCCTAGCAAGAAACAACATGAGAAAATGACGTAGTTATTTTTATACACTGATCGTCAAAACGATGCATTAACCCATATCGCAAAACATTCATTCATATATAGTAAAACCTCGTTACAAGACACAATCAAGGGACCTAAAAAAGATGTCTCTTGTAACCAAAACTTCTTACCAGTTTGTATGGGCGGCAGTTTAGATTCCCTTAATTAAATTCTGTTATATATCAGTGTCCTGTTTTGTTGTGCTATTTCAGTAACAAAGAACGAGTGCCTCCTCTTGACTGGGAAGTCGAATTGTTTTTATTGTTTCAGCCACTGTCATCACATTCCTGTGTGACTGAAATAACAGGGACATTTTGACTTCCTAATCAGAAGGAGGCACTCCTTGTCGGTTCCTGACATACTGCCACAAGAAAGGACGCTAATATGGAACTGAATTTAGTTAAGGGAATCTAAGCTGCCGCACATACGAGTTGGTACAAGTCAGCTGCGTTGCATGAGCGTACATGGGTTAATTGTGTCTCTTATAAATAGTGAAAAAGTTACTTTAGTGACCTGCAGAAGTTACCCTTAGTAACAGAGTGTCTCTTGTGACCATGTCCCTTGCATGCAATGTTGTTAACATGGAAAACATGGAAAACATAAAAAAAACAATCAAACCATTTTCAAGTGTCTCTTATAACCGACTGTGTCTTGTAACGATACAAGAACACACAGAGCAAAGCACCAGAAAAGTACAAGTAGATTAGCAATGGTCAGAAGCTTCAGCTTGCTGACCGAACGATTGCAGCGAGGAGATCAGGTAGTTTTTATAGGATCCCTGAAAAAGTTGCGGTGTAATCTAAGGCGTTCAGTTACAAAGATGAATATATGGACGCGAATGAAAACGGAGTCACAGAACAGTCACGGAACCAGCATTATTTTCACAACTGGTTTATTGGAAGGAAACAAATGCTTAAGTACGAAAGGAACCTCAGGCAGCAACAAACACAAACGGTAATCGAAACCTACGCCAATAGCCGATTTCCCTCGCACACAGCGAGACCAGGCCTTTCCTACACAATTTCTACACGAGATGATGTGGCTTCTATTACCTTTAAGGCTCGTTGTTGTGGATGACGATACACCTCTGTGGCCTCAGAGATGGGTCGGCAATTATTGTATTCTGGGAGGCGTTCATTCAACCCTTAAGAACTAATTTTTTAGCTCTTTGAGGCGAATGTTCAGACACCACCAAGTTTGTCCTGTGTACGCAATCCGCAAAGAAAACGAATCCTTTGAACCACACCAGCTTCACAGTGTAGAAATTTCTTTCCATGTTTGAGTTGGCAGGAAAGATACATTATATCAACTTTTCTACCTTTCGTTGCATAATAGGACTTAGTCTACATAATCTTCACGGATCAGAAAAAGCTTCTCCTAGATCATATTGCTACGAGTCGAGTCAACGATGATGAGGGAGATGAAGTGTGGGCGTATGGCGCGTGCTCGGGGCCCGAATCCTTGACGTCCGGTGCACCCTATGCTTGTATACTTATTCCTCGACTGCACACAACTTGCTATAGTAACATCGCATTATAACAAATCGAACCGTGTATACGTCGCATGCTGCAACTGAAAACAACGACCAACGAATGTGCCACTTTATTTCAAAGCGCTGGTAATACTCTTTTCACATCTTAAATAAAACACTTGCGATATTCTAATTACTCAGCAGACTTACCTTAAAGTTCGCTTCCTACACGATGTTGTTCCTCACGTGTGAAACGCATTTCGCTTTCAAATAAGGCTCATCTTAAATAATTTATCTGTCTTACTTACTAAATGCGATTATTAATTTCTCATCTTCAATTAACTTTGCTTCCTGAAAATGTTCAGCGCTCTATCTGGTCTTCAAAGTGAATGCAAGGAATGCATAAAGACGCGCTATTAAAAAAGCAAGCTCGTGCAAAAGAAAGCGCGCGACGCCTGCTGCGAATGCTGCTAGTTGAGCGCTTAGCGGCCCAGTTCCTACTTTCCTGTCAAAGACGAAGTTGTACACCAGGGGCTACAGCGGTGGTCAGCGATGCTTTGGGACCCCATATCTGCATAGTGTTCCACGCATCAATTTGATTGCGAGACTTTTTTCTCAGTGGCCCTAGAAACCGCTCTTTATCCGGCTCAATACGCATCTGAGTCCATAGTTTACGTTGAATTGCCTTGTAAACGCAACTGCAATAAATTGTGACCATGTGGGGCCTGTGTCTTTGTAGAAGCCTATAAGCAATATCTTCCATAGAAAAGTGTAAGATTCCCTAAGCCCAAGGTAGACGTCCTTTAGGGTGTCGGCCTCTCGTATTGTAACCACATTTTATGTGTTCTATTAACCCAACTACTTCGAAAAGATGAAAAACATTGGTTGTGCAGTGCCGAGCCCTGCTATGAAAGCTGCTATCACCTAATGCATTAGCGCTCCAGTTCTGATAAACACGAAGCTCCTAATCGTTGGAAGTCGTGTTGCGTGGATTTTGATTGGAAACGTGACAGTGCGGAATGTGGTTACGCTGGTTAAAATGTAAATTCGTAATGGTTAATGCAACATCCTGTCCGATATAGCCGTAATCTGCCAGTGCTGATCCGTTGAGCTATCCCTCTGTAGACGTCATAAACTGTTTTTCCTCGCACCACTGCATGGTCAAATCTGCAAGTAACAGGTTGACAGTAATTAGCCTCAATCCTTCATAGAGAGGAATTCACTTTGGAGTGTGAGCTGCCTAGACATTCGCTTCTGGCACGACTTAAAAGGAAAATGAAATATGACATTTCAACAGGATTCAAGTGGCCGATTTTCCTCTTCCTTTTCTTGTAATACACAACTTGCTATGTCGTTGAAATTAAAGCTTTGAAATAACCTTGCTGTATTGATTAAACAGTGGGATAATTTCATGATGCGGAAGCTCACATGATCCGGAAAGTTGAAAGAATAACACGTGTACGCATGGCATACTCGTAGAGCGTCACGTTCTGAGCGACAGCTCCGCCTTTCTCATGTTGTCATGTTTCTGGGTCAACGTATCTAGGAAGATTGAGAAGCATTGTCTATTGATTGATGTAACGGGCGGCATATTTCGTACAGACTCGTTGGTCAATGAGTATAATTTCACTAATGTACGCCGAGCCATTAATGTCCCAAAGCACGTCCTGCGTAATATTGCCTTTCGAAGTTTGTCTATCGACAAGGCTATATAGAGTTGGTCCATGCTGCTCTTATTATTTTTATTTTTGCTGTTATTCGTTAAAGATAACATAAAATAACAGGGAGTCTTGCAGGAAAATAATAAGAAAACATTGAGACACTGAAAAGAATATACGTCCCCAGTTTTCTCATTGAACTCTTTCTATTTTCCCTTCCTTGTTTCCTTGTGCGTAGGAAGCCTGATGAAAAGTTCAGAAATATAAAGCCCCCTCGGTTACTTTTATCCGTTCACCGCACAGCTAAGTGTGCAGTCATCGTTAACATACAAAAATGCGTTTACGAAACCAATATTTTCGCCTATTGGGGATTAAATTTTCAAATACCATTTAACTCGTATTGGCTCAATTTATCGACACTACTTTATTATTATGTTTAATGTAAACAATCCGCTTTATTCGAATCCATTTTGGGGCTGCCTCGGTGAAAATAAATTGAGATCTAGCCTTTCATGATACCTATGATCGTTGTTACACACTTCAAGTTGTCATAAAAAATTCAGCTCTGCACATATCTCGCATTAACACATTGTCTCCTGTAACTTCAGCCTGATGACCAGGGGGTATTTTGAGGTCATCTAAAGAATCTAGTATAGAAGAAAAATTCAAAATAAGATGATTGTTCCTCAATAAATAGATTTGGCTCCCCAGGCACCTTTCTCTGCACACCCTGAATAACATAACCACAGTGTGCTCCGGTGTCCTGGCCACCCTTTGACTTCGTCACAAGCATGCTCTCAGTAATCAGGACAATAAATATTTACGGGTATCATCGCACTATCTGCACGTTTTCATGAAACGAAGCCCCGCTTTTAAGCAGTAATAAACCGAAAAAGTGCTCGTATACTTCCTCGCTAGCAACCAGCCCCCGGAAAATATTTTCCCTAGACAAGATCATAACCACGCATGTCACAGGTTTGACCACGCACCGCAAGGAAAGAAGGCAAGGTCTCAAAGAAGTGTGTCCATACTGCTGCGTTCTAAACTGCAGATTAAGTATCGATAGTGTCCTCTACCATCTATATCATTTCAGCGCCTTGTGACCTATGCAACCACCACGTGCCCAACAGTCTTATCAAGCCTGGTGTCGGATATGTCGCACCTGCCCTACAGAATCACAACCATACTTGTCCTCTGCACTGAATCAAATCAGGCACCATCCTATACATTCCAAAATTATCCCCCCTCCCCCCCCCCCCCTTTAAGAAGAAAAGAAAGCTTCTGTAAACGTCATACCGTTGCGCACAGGTGCATTTAATCTGACCTGATCGAGCCAATTACCTGTACATAGGTCAAACATAAATTCTCTCTCTCTGTCTCTCAATTATTCCTTGCCATGCTCAGCAATTTTACTTCTCATTCTGTACAGGCGTTAGGCTGTTTTGATATAACTTTCAATTGCATATCTCTGTATTTGTACGTTCTGGCTTCTTTTATACATCTGTTTCACCAGCTTCCTTGAATATTTTCAAAAGCACGGTCCACAGTGTGCCTAGTTCTAAGCCATGTTGTGAAAACCTCTAGGCACCTATGGAAATCATAATTTTCAGAATGGTCACGTTAGAACCTTTTCATCAACTAGACTTTTGTAACGCTGGCAGTGTACAACTATGAAGCCACGCACCATGTTTCCAAAGCGCTCTTCTCGTCATTACTCCGGGTGCCTTCGTTGCCTTTCCGCAGGAATTTTCACCCCACAAAGCCTAATTGGCTCCTGCGGTCAGACGTCGATATTAGGCTTGGGCAATTTGATCTCGAAAGTAAAAAACGCACGAGAGAAGATGCGGACAGGTGCTTTATAAGAAAGATGCAGGTATTCGCTTGTATCACATTGGAGTTGTTTCATGTCCTTGATCGAGGGGCTGCGTTTTTGAAGGGGAAAAGAAACAAACTTATTTACTGAAACTAACCTCATCAAGGCACTCTTTCGGGAGGGACTCAATGCTCACGAGCCTCTGGGGGCTAAACAGGTAGCTCAGGAGAGAGAGAGAGAGAAAGTGAGACTTTGTTGGCAGATAGAACTGTTCCACCACCTGCTGTGACAAAGGTTGCTCGTGGACCTGTGAACAAACACAAAGAAAAACCAGAGTACTCAAGGTGATAGTCACTGAAGCATTAACCTTCCCATCACTATATTATGCCCAGACATAAGTGGAAATCGGTACATGTTCTTAGGTTTTTGCGTGCTTCCTCAGGCTGCTCTTTTATAGTTTCATGTCGATCGAAATGATAGGCATCGAGAACCGTAGTGCAGATAAGCTTTTTTTGCTTGCTGCCTTAAATATTTTTAAAACTCTCGCGTCGACTTGACGTCTTGCGTTTTTTTTCAGCTTTTAAGTTTTATGAAACTAGAAACATGGCAAGATAGAAAGAAATAAGCGGCTGTTTATCTGGGTTAAGCACGGATATAAATAAATGCAGACACATTCTCTCTCTTTTAGTTAAGTTTCACTTAGTTTAGCATCGCCGCGGTGGTGCGCAGTGGTTAGGGAACTCAACTACACTGCCCAAGGATGCGGGATCGAACACCGGCCGCGGCGGGCGCTTTTCGATTTAGGCAAAACGCAAGGCACTCGTGTGCTGTGCGATGTCAGTGCACGTCAAAAAACCACGGTTGGTCGAAATTTCCGGAGTCCTCCACTACAGCGTCTCTCATAGCCGGAGTCGCTTTGGGACGTGAAACCCCATAAACCAAACCAAGCCAAACTACTTTCAGTTTTGCTTTGCCACTTCTTGCCATGTTGAGCTATCTAATTAACGACGTGTGCTCTGGGCTATTTTATTAGGATGACAGAGGTTTTTTGCGCAATTCTGCGAGAGTAAGTGAACACGGTGAAGACAAATGACATCCGAATGTCAGCGTGCAAAACTGGTAGGTTAGTACATGAATGAAATGGCTATAGAGATTTCGCAGCTAACGCAGTGGCCAGCGTATCTGATCTCGTTGCCTCGGCCTGTGCTCAAACTTCACTGAAGGCAAGTTTCTGCATCATGGGCTGCATTTCCTTCGGTTTAAGTCGGCTCTCTCGAGAAAACCAGTGAAGCACTCATGCAATGAAACCATCATAGTCTCCCACGGAGCACGATCTTGAGTTCTGCCCATACGCGGTGGTATCAGTGCCGCAACTTCTGGTTCTCGCCTCGATGTCCGTCGGCAATAGTGACTAAAAAGAAAGAATCACTGAATACAATATACAACAGACGAACGAAAAGAGTGGGGTTTATTGAGCTGTTATTTCTTCGCGCTAATAGCTTTGCATTTAACGCATGCACAAAAACGAAATGTCGCGCTCCGGATAATGTCTGGTATGAACCACTGATGCACTGTGGACATTCTGCCGTCATCATAGTGCAACACCCCACTGTGTGTGGTGGGTGCATTATAAATTAATCACTTAATAGAAAAATAACATACGGCCGGTGATTCGTACCAGCGGCGAATTACGAAGGCCAGCTGCTGAATCAGGAAATCAAGCCGTCGCCTTAGCCTGACAACATGCGTGTTAAACATTCGGTTTCTAGCGCAGTGCGTCTCTGTCTTCATGAACTTTCATTCGCGATCATGTATGAGCCAAAGCAAGGTCACGCAGGCCTTTGCACGTGCAATACGAAATTTTATCTTGTGCCGCATTCGAAAGCCAACGACTTTTCGGACGGTCCTACTCGGTGCTGTCCATGGGAAAGAGCATGGATCAGAAAGTAAGGTCTACTGCCTGCGCTCACAGCCTAGATCAAGAGCCACTCAACGGTTTTCGGAGACATTAATGTATTCTACAAATACTTGCCCAATATAACAGCAAACACATCTCGCGATGCTTCTGCGCCCCTTTGTTCAATTTCGCTGTAACTGTCACCACACAAGGCTTAACTGGATCCTGCGTGGTCAGACGTCAATATATCGAGCTTGGACATTTCGATCTCTGATGTAAATGACCCCCGAGAAAGCATGAGCGCGCAGATGCTCCAGGCCGCTGAGCTGAGCTGTACCAAACGTTTTCCAAACGGTTGCTCGATGGAAGCTTCACAGCCGAATGGGCGAAATCGAAGAATGCGGGCAGTATAGAGCTTCTGTATGCATCAGACCAGAACTGCCTGTACCACGGCGGCGTTCTGTCTTTGCGTGAAATGTACAGTCTTTGTCAAAAGTGTAGAGCCCAGGAGATCTGCTTCTGGGCCAGTTCCTGCGGCTTGTAATGAATTTCCGGTATTCCAACTTTGTTGATGGCAAGAAGATTTTTTGTCCTGCCCCCTTCAGTGGGAACGGCCTCAACTAATTCTACATCGGTGCCACTATTAGGCTCAGAAGCGTATAGCTGGAATGCTTGTCATGTTATATTTAGTATATTCCTATTCTGATCGCAAACAAATTAGTTCCAACGGGATACTTAATTTACGGCCCTAATTTCATTCTGTCCCCGTCAGTGAGACCTAGGTGTGGTTTCGCCGTGTCACGGCAGAAGGGCTTTGCCAGGGTGTGCGAAGAAGTGGCTGTATAAATATTCCAGAGCAAAATAAAGAGCCCGTAGCTCAGGCTGATATGCGTGATGAGGCTTGGGCAAAGATATCGATGGCAGAGAAACATGACGCAATACTGAAAACACATCTGCCCCGAGCCAAGGCGCATGCATGGAATAATAAAACACATCAGGCTTGAAGCACAGGAAAAAAATTGAGGTGGAGGAGGGGCGTTGTGAATAAAAACGTGTGGCGTGGAAGAGGGAACGGCTGGTAGAGGGCGTTCTCTAAGGCGGATTCTAATTACAAAACTCTACACATTCTGTTGATGTTTTGTAGCTTACATTAGAATTTTTTTTTCTCTTGACGTCATTGTTTCACCGTATATTTTTTTTTCTTGGGTGTGGCGCTTCGGGTCAGTCCGTTAAACAATAAAAGAAGCTGATTGTGCGAGCGTCGCACGGAGCCTGTTTTTTTTTTTGTACTTATATGACGGTCCTCCCGTAAAAAAGCGCGAGAACCAGTCTGTTTTACAAATTTAATTCTTGCGAGACACGTCTACGGGCAGTGTCGTGCCCTTAATACCATCTTCAGCGCACACTTTCTTGAATAATTTGAGGAGATATATTGTCCGAAACATAATATATGAGGCAGGCTTCTATTTTCGTATTTTTCTGAAAGCGAGGTCGGTATACTCTGTGCAAGCATTAACGTAGAAGCACGGGTCAAATCTATCTGCATCTGCTTTAATTATTCACGCTTTATCCGTATTGAGGCATGAGCTTCAGGCTATAGGGCAGAATGGAGGCATTCTGTCCGCATATGAATCACAAAAAGGGCTAATATACGCATACAATATTTTCTCATACTTCACCGAATATTGATTATCGCGTTTACTCATTTACGCCAACTATAATACTCACTCACATGTTCACAACTTTGATAACCTGATTACACTTCATGACAATAATCTACACATACATTTTCAGCCAAGAACTAAACAAGTGGACACGCCGGTGTTTAACCTTATGATGGTTCACGCATCAATGATAATGTACAAGTTTATGATTAGGTTCGAAGTTCTCGTTTTCCATATCTGACTTTCGTGGTTTTTTATTTTCCATGCCTTTTCTCAGAGCACGATTCCCAGTTTTGTTTCAGCCAAACATTTTGCATCCATGAATTAGGAGCTATACTTCTGTTGCATAAAGTTTTATTATAAACCGGTAAAAACTAATTCATAAGAGTTCAAGTGACAAGCAATTAACGTACAAATTGTTTATTTTAGGCCTGTATTCATAAAGGTGAGCACGATAGCCACTAATAAAAGTAGAAGAAGCTAAATCAGGAAGCCGATTGCCAAGAACTAACTTGAAATTGATTACCACAGTGTGGGATGTCATGTTATTGTTGAAAATTCGCACTGGTTTCAGCGAGGGATCGGGGCATCATATGGTCTGCTCGTTGAAAGAAACAATGGAAGTGCGGCCTGACAACCGCTGTAACGAAAGAACGACACTTTCTGGTGCTACTTTTGCGCGGTTTTGCGTCAGTGTCCTTATATGCGCAGAAGGTACACACTTAAATAAGAAAACAAATTAGTTGTGGTTTTCTCTGGTTAACCCTAGTTGAATTGCGATAGCAACGGCGGAAGTTTATTTTGCCTGCTACAGTATTCTACTATCACGCCCTATCAGTGTAAGATGCTACATTATTGGGGACACTTAAGCTCATCCTTTAAGTGTATGACGCAAGAGCGTAAGTTACCAGTCTTCTCCTCCTCCTTCTTCCGGCTCAAAACCTGACGCAGTATTGCTATCGTAATAAAGCTTACTAATAGAGAGGACTATCAGATACCTGCGGAAAAACTCTTAGGTTCTCTCAACTGCAGACAAGGAAGGGGGTTTTGCTGTACTTTCAAGGAATGGCTTCAAGCAGAAAGTAGATGAAGTGGTTTGTTCTCTTTTTTGAAGAATGCAGAAAGGTTTGCCTTGCAAAAGCTAGATTACAGGCAAAAAGATCGTGCAAGAAGCTCAATTTGGAAGCGCTGTTACCGTCTAGAGAAAGGCGAAAAACTGGGCCTCAGTAGGTTATTCAGCGCAAAAACACATAAATTAGACATGCCTCTACGAGCAATCGTTTCAGAGATTGGCCCATGGCAAAAGGGCTCGGGGAAGATTTTCCAGAAGAACCTAGTTCTTCTAACGATTGACGATTTTTATCAAGTGAAAACGCCGGACGCAGTAATTGAATTTTTGAAAAATAATCAGGCGAAGCCATTGCAAGCTTTTTCTATTGACATTAAAAACTTATTTTATTCCATCCCTCACGACAAACTATTAAAGCGCATAAGTGAAGAGATTGGCAGCTATGAAACGGTACCGTTTCAGAATGCTTCATGGCATTGCATTGCGGCCGATAATGTTTTAGACCTACTATTTGCTTACCTTCACTCTGCATGTTAGGAATGGGAAGGGAATGTCTTTATACAAAAGAAAGGGACATGCATTTGTTCATGCATTGCTCCATTTCTCAGCGATTTCTTTCTTTAAATGATTGACAGGGCACTTGAAATCCGTCTCGTGGGTACAAATGTTAAACGTATGGTCCGGTATGTTCATGGTTACCTTGTTTTAGTATGATGTGGCTCGGCAGGTTTAACTAATTATATGAACCACGTTTGTTGTGTTTTTTTCTGAACCTATAGCTCCACTTGAAATAACACACGAAGTGCCAGTTAACGACCACATGAATTGTATTGACCTGACATTGCATTTTACTGCTGTCCATTGTTGCTGGTTGTCTGAGCCCAGAATTCAAATGCCATTGCTTCAGTACAGCTCAGCTCACTAGAAAGTTGTAAAAAGGGTCGTAGTGGCGACATGTTCACGCAACGTTATGAAAAAATCCTGCACCCACAGAATTACCTGCAGCTTTTCCTGTCAAGTGGATAGACTAGTTCAAGCAGGATAGCCTCTTGAGCTTCTTGCTTCAGTAGCAGAAGGAACGTTAAAGGAGCTAAAGGTTGGCGACAGAGTCAACCATAGCAATGCCGAATGAATGTGACAGTTGTACCCTATTACCATGTTCGGTTCCATCATTTGAAAAGAATAAGAAAAAGAGCTGGTGTTGATGTAGTGGTGCGACCCCTGACAGATTAAGTGCATTGCGCTCGCGTGTAATAAAACTGGAAAAAGTGCAATAAAAAGATGTTTCTAATTGCAAGAAAAATCATCAGAGCAAGTCTATGTCCTGAAAGAATAATGTTTATTCGGTCTCGCTGTCTTGCGGTTGTACGTACATTGGCCAGACCGGCCTTCGTCTAAATGGCAAGCTTAGGGAGCATAGCACTAATGTTAAGAATGCTGCCCGTAACATAGTAATTCACTGCCACGACTGGTCTCGCTATCCACTGTTGAAAAAAAAAAGCCAGATTTTCACCACCCACAAAGATAATTGAGGCATTAGAAATTATGAATCTCGGTGCTAAGTGTGTCAGCACACCGTCTGTTGCCATATATGAGAAAGAGCAGAACTATCTGCACTCTTGTAATCGTCGGTCTTGAAGGCAAATATGCATGTCAGAGTGATTTGGGTTGACGTTTCTGTTACATGTGTACATTTCCTGTTTTTTTTTTTTGCGGTTCCAGAGTATATATAGCGATGGCGTCCTGAATAAACTTATGTTGTCAGTTCAGCACTGTGCTTGTTCCCTTCTCTCGTCTAGGCCACGTGCCGTTGCGCTGCGTGACTTGAAGATGTCTGACCAACTAGGCCTCCAGTTCATGTTGTACATAAAGACGTAACTGCCGTATACGCAAGGGACAACACTGAGCAGCCTTATGCTAGCGTACGACGCTTGACTAAGAGTACGTGAAGCGCCCAGGCATATAAAGACTTGTAAGGCAGGTGGAAAGTTGTCCTAATAATGTTTGGTGAACAACGCAATGTTTCTTCCGCGGGTGCCATATTCCTGGATTGTTCCTAATCTCCACTTCTCCATGCTCCGAACACACTGCCTATCCCTACAACCAATATATCCTTTCTTTCCTTTTTTTTTTGGCCCCGGAGTCCACTCACATTACACACACGAACCTCCGATTATCCGTTCTCGCAGTTACATGCCCCTCTCATGTACGTTTCCACTCGTGATTGGAGCTAGAATATCACCAACGGGAAATGTCTTCATTTAGTCTACAAAAATAGAGCAGCTACATTACAGAGTTCGGAGCGAATTGATATTCAGCCGCAGACGCCATGTCTCTTATACGGGCGTGCGTTTGACTAATTATTCAGTGAACGTTTCCGAGCATGCAAAAACGCGCCGTATAGTTTGTGCATTATTTGTATACTTTTTTTAATGAACATTGAATAGCTTGGCACTTGAGCTCACGACTCTCCATGTGTACTTCGCTATGCTCTGATAGTTATTTATTCGTTTCGCTTGGACAAGTCAAGCAGGGTAAACACAGTTCACATACTTACCCGAACGTCAGCGCCAACCTCATTGGTATTCAACAGACATACACCAGCGGCTGCGTTATGCGCCCAACGGCCGCTTTTGTCGGAGTCATCTGCACGTGAACACGAAAGCTCGGTTCTGCTTCGTGCATATTAATAAGGGCTCTTTTTACCTTTTGTTCTCGACATGGCTCGCGGGCTTTAATTAAGGCTCAGCGGTTTATTTTCTTTCCATTTGGTCATATGGCGACGCACCTAATCGTCTCTGGCTCTTGGCTAACATGGTCTAGTCGCGGAAGAAGAGCAGACGATGTTCCAGCTCTGCGCAGGAGACTCCGACCACGTGCAGGCGATTTGCGGGCGCAAGGAGAGCAAATTATGGACCAAACGCACAAATAAAAAGCAGCGGGGCAATCACGATTCATTCTGAGGCCTAGATAGAAACGAACAATCGGATTGTTTGACTTGTTCTGCTGCGCTCGTGGGAAGCAGAGGCCGAAAAGAAACAGCGAAGCGAGTGTCGGGCAGTCGTTAGAGAATAGCCAACCCCGAGCCATGGAGGGGTGCCGGGTGATTGCGAGCCGTCCTCTAAATCTCATTTTCTTTCCGGCTTGTCGTGTTAAGCCACCCCTATTTGGTTGCATAAGCAGGGAAGATACTGTCCCTAATTAGCTTTAATTATTAATTAGGCTTAATTACGGCAGCTGCCTCCACCCAGAATGTCTTCATTAAGGACTCCCCCATCTCCCCACCACCTCCCCGGCGCTTTCTGCTCGCTTCGCATCAGTAGTGAATCGCACTCTTTTCTTTCTTAGAATGTGTTCTTTTAAACAGGATTCCATATTTGTTGGAAGGAGGAGTAAAAAAGGACGAAAAACGGAACGACGGGATTTAAGTCTCACGTGAAGTGTGGGGCAATTTTTCTCTCCCTACGGGGTTTCTGGTTTCTCTTTTCTCTCCTTGCTTTACATTTACTTTTCCCACTACGCACTATTTTATTGAGGTTGTGAGGTGTAATGTGAAACCGCTCTCACTTTCGCTTTGAGAGCCATAAAACCCGCACAACGCCTTCTAATTGGTGACAGGGGATTAGCGATAATCCTATTCGTTGATCAAATTTCTTAACGAGGTTTGTGCGGGCGAAGCCGCTGAAAGAGGCCACACGCGTGTGCAGTCGGGAGTTTGGTGGCGTAAGTGTTGTCAATTTTGTGGCAGCTTTTACTTTTTTTTGCCTCCCCTTCCCAGCATCTCCAGCTCGTTCTCTTGTTTGCTTCTATTTATTTCGCTACCTTAAGTGGCGATAATATTAAAATGATTTTGAAGCGACCGAATTTCATTAGGATCATTAGATTTTCCCCCAAAGATTCAAATAATTACCGTGGGCAGCAGCAAACAAACAATCTTACTGTGCGCGGGATGCGCGTGAGAATCGTTTTCAAGTGAGGAGTCTTTTCGATGAGATTATGCACTCAATGATAAATTCAGAACCCAAGCAGGCTTCCCTTCTCGGCCATGATGCGTCAGTGCTAGAGGCGTCAAACGAGGCCAAACACTATTTAACGATTTCTGTGCCCTTACCACACCCCTCTCTTTAACCTTCGATATTCATTAACTCCTCGTTTCCTGTGGAGTTTTTTTTTATTGGAACAAACAAGCCTGCCTTCACATGCAAGTTATTTACCTTCGGGAAAGAAAGTGTATTGTGGCGTTTTTAGACCCATTTAGTTTAACTTTACCGCCTACTGCTAATTTCTACCGGTATCACGCGTCATCAGCCGCGCATGCCCTGATTGGCCCCTGCGTGCCGAATCTGCCGGCGTTTGACGGAAACGTGCACAATCTGTCGTCATCAGGCTGATCTGCGCACGCGATTGACGCTCGCGATTGTTTCGATAGTGTTTGCTTATGATGGGAATTTCTCGATGAGTATTCAATTGTGTATTCTTGCGAATCAATGCCTAACTTTGAAAAATATAAGCGACTGGGAAATCTAATTGGACCATTTTTCCTGCGTTCATTCAAACACTCCAGGTTTGTGTCATGCAACATGGCAGATAGGGATGGATAGGAGATTCACAGTGTCGGTACATTATGTTGTTGGTATAGAGGTTATGTAATACAATTAGAAACAACATGTCTAAGAGCTTAACAACAAATGGCAGTGCTGGGGAACTATCGTACAGAATGCGATGTCAATGAAATTTGTTTTATCCCAGAACTGTATTGCATCCTTGCAATGGGCGAAACAATGCTCAATATATCTTTGAAAATCACAAGACGGTTGTTTACCGAATACACAAAATTGCCCTTTTTTATATAACGGCTTTTAAATTTAACAGTGATTAGGAAAGAGGGCAGTCTAAGTTTTGAGTATGTAGCTTACAAAAAAAAACAAAACAAAAAAAAACGGTCCGTACATCTGGAGGTAACAGCGCGGAACGTGGACGGGAGCGCAAGATTAGAAGACGACACAACGAGCGCTGACTTTCAACAACGTTTATTTTGGAAACCCACAACTTCTTATACCCTTAACCCACACATCACGTACAAGTGACTTGCACATCTCAGCATAGTTATAATGAAAGAAAAATACACGCGCCGCATAGCCTTCTCTTGAGCACAGCGTGGTATACTCACTTCTCAACACTCACAGAAAAGATTGCACATTTAGCAGCTCGATTTCTTTTTGTGTTAGCAGTAGGGTTTGCTTACACATCGTTCCCGCAGTCTGGCTATCTCAGCGGCTTCAATTATCTCACGAACCAGCAGCTCATTATGTTATGCTAGCACTTTACATTGTGTGAATTGCACGGAGCAAGTTTTCGACGCGCAGTCTCTTACACGGATCCCCAAATGCCTGCTTTTTTTGTTAGACGTTGCTTTCGTGTTCTTTCAGCCTGCCATTTGTGCACCTTCCAGTCTGTCCTACGTATTCCTTCCCACACTTCAATAGTATGGAATAAACAACGCCTTCCGCGCACTCCACAAATCGACTCTGGTGGTTTGTTGCGCACCCCCTCTGCTTTTGCGATCCATCAGCGTTTAAACGTCGGCAGAGGCTTTTCAATTTTTCAAGAGCAGTAAGCAACACATTAACGCCTGCTCTACGACCGATCTTTTTTAAGCGATGGGAAGTGTTGTGCACATATGGTATGGCCACAATCTTGCGTTTGTGGCCATATCATATGGAGAGATAGGCATATGGCTTATCGCTTGGAGTATGCCATGCCCCGATAAACAGAAATCCACAGGACAGTATATAACTGGAGGGAAGGGCATATGAATTAAATCCTTGTACAAACCCTTCCATGACACCGAAAACAGCACCACTGGGGAGAAACGAACAAGTAGGAATTGAACAGCTAAATGTACCTTATGCATTACACCCCCGTAAATAGAAATGTTTATAAACGTTGGAAGACACATTAAGACTGAATAAAACGGGAACTCAATTTACTTGCAAAAATGCACGGACTGTCCAGTGAGAGTGTCATAAAGAAAACATGAAATGCGAAACTATCTGCCGGTTATACAAGTGGACTAGACCAAGGCCGCAAGCACTTACAGGCCAGAAAAGGTTACCACGCCTCATATTCAAAAGATGAATTCCACAGAAAAGCAGCATAGTGTCTGTGACAAAGCTTGATAGAAAGACTTGCTTGGTGAAATATTTGGAGCGCATGATATATTTTAGTAGCTATAAACATATTACAGGTGGTCGCCGTGGCAAAAAAAAAGACATGCCACTGAGGACAAAAGAGTGAGCATGCGCTGAAGAGTTAGCGCACGGTCTTTCCGTAATGCGCGCTATGCTTATAGACACTCAAAGTGGCTCCGAGGTAGCCTAGATGTCCATGCCGCACCAGCATATTTGGCATGTGTCGGTTCCTACGTTCCAAACCAGAGACCGAAACGCTTTGAACGATTGACCTGAGCTCGTGGCAATGTGCCATAGTCTTCTGTAAAACGAGTAACCTCATCACTGCATGGCTTACCACCGCAGAAAAACGTGAGGTCATCTGTGTAAGCGAACATATTCAGTTCTTCACCCATAATAAGAAACCATTGACTGCTGTTTTGTTTCTAAAATTCACGCAAATTGACTCCAAGTATAGAGCGAACAAAAGCTGGTACAGTAGGCACCCTTTATTCAAAGATAACTGGATGGGGATGGGGGCTATTGAGAATCAAGCCTGTGAATTATTCTGTTCAACAAAAGCCTATCCTACCAGTAAAAAGTGAACCAAGATTGGACGTTCTAAGAGAGTAAACAGGTAAGAATGGGACAACTGACCAAATGCCTTCTGCAATAAGTCAATTTCCGGCAGTGCCAACTGCACGTGAGCGTCAGTGCAGTACTGCAAACCTGTACACAGCACATGTATATTACATTCTATTGACCGTCCCCTCAAACTACATGTTTGACGAGTTGAAATCCAAGAAGACCTTGCAAGGTGTAGGCGATATCAGATGACTTATGGAAACATTGTATAATCAAAATTCCAAAGCATGATATGTCGATACCCATCCACAAATAGAAGTTTGTCCTTATGATCCGTTTTTGGCATTAACACAATTTAATTTCTTTAAGAACTGTGGCAGAAATCTAACATCCATACTGGTGTCAAAAATTTGGATTAGGACTACGGATAAAAGAGGTTTGTTGTCTTATAAAATTCCCCTTAGATACCATCAAATCCTGTGCTTTCGCAAGCGGCAAATGGGCAATTGAGTTTTCTAATTCAGCTAAGGTAAATTGGAAACTTATCGTCTTGCACCCAAACTCCTAAAGTGGCTTATTCATGGACATGAATAGCTCTGCACAAACATCATCAGCAGTACTTGTAGTGTCAGATATTGATTTACTAAGTTGAGAACCCGGTTACCATTGCACCTTAATTAGTGGGCAAGGCACGACTCCAACTAAATCGAAGATTCGGTTGACAGCCGCGTGGCGACGTTTCATCAAAAATGCCTGCCTAGCTGGCTCTTTATATTGCAATTGCTGTGAAATCACACACAGACCCCCCTCCTGCAATCGCGTCACACCGCAATTTTAAAGGTAGCACTTTGCAATAACGATGTCCTTTATGTACTAGCCATGCGGGTCGCATTCACATTCGTACAAATTGTGAGAGCCCCGCTGCGGTGGCGCAGTGGTAAGCGCCCGACTACTGTGCCAGAGTACCCGGATTCGATCCCTACCGCCGGCGGCTGCGCTTCGATGGAGGCGAAACGAAGTGGCGTCCTTGTGCTGTGTGATATCATCATCTCATCATCTCATCATCATTATCAGTAGCCTGACTATACCCACTGCAGGGTGAAGGCCTCTCCCATATTTCTACAATTAATCCGGTTCTGTGCTGGCCGCATCCACTTGACCCTGCGAACTTCTTAACCTCATCCGCCCACCTAACTTTCTGCCGCCCCCTGCTACGCTTTCCTTCCCTTGGAATCCAGTTTGTTACCCTAAGCGACCATCGGTTATCCTCTCTTCGCACTACATGTCCTGCCCATGCCCATTTCTTCTTGATTTCCACTAAATGTCAGTAACTTGAGTTATTTCTTTGACCCACTCTGCACGCTTCTATAATGTTACCCTACCATTTTTCGTTCCATAGCCCTATGGGTTGTCCTGTGTTGCGCTGTGTGATGTCAGTGCACGGTAAAGAACCCTAGGAATCTCTTCAGCATGTTTGAAGTAAAACGTCCCTGACCCAGTCTCTATAGCTAGGCCTCGAACTTCTTCCTTAAACATTTCAAGCTGCAAGTAATGGGATACTTAAGGTGAAGCAAGACGCCAAAGCTGTCCTTACTCTCTGCTGAAAGCCCTCCTATCTACATACTTATTATGTCCAAAGTACCGAATTATGGTCACCAAATTACGGCCGCAATAAATTAAAAAAATATATAGCAAAGTCCGCCACCTGCAGTGAGGCCTTGCTCTAGCTGTGTACGCGAGGTCAAAGATGACATCAGGGACGTACGCACAATAGCATATGATATCGTTGCGGACAGCGCGAACAAGGAGCACAGAGTACGTAGTCTGATCGAAAACGTTCTCAGCTTCATCGTTCTCATGTTCACGCGGCGAGTCTGTTTCGATGCGTGTGCGGTTGCATTTAATCTTTTTTCTGAAGGGAAGATGAAATAACGGCGGTATCGGTATCAGCAAGGCGATCAACTTCAACAAAACCAACACAGCGCGCATACTTGGCCCACCGCGACTATCGAAGCAGCACCTATATCTGCTCGCAGGCTCAAGTGTATTGGTCCCGCATCCGTCCATTAGCCAGGATGGTGAGTAAGCGAAGCGGGGTGCTGTTGCTGCTGCAGGCCTGGTAGACATAATAGACAGATAAAGATGTTTCCCCGCTCCTGCAGACGGCAAACATGACAGTGACGGGTCCGGATGGCTGAAGAGTGAGAGATCAGGAAAACGCCAATAGTTTCGGCTCTGCGCCGCCCCCGCCTTGTTTGC
Organism: Amblyomma maculatum; assembly: GCF_055883805.1. Taxonomy (NCBI): domain Eukaryota; kingdom Metazoa; phylum Arthropoda; class Arachnida; order Ixodida; family Ixodidae; genus Amblyomma; species Amblyomma maculatum. The sequence continues at coordinate 100,877,652 of NC_139348.1, read as the reverse complement.
TGACGCCATTAGCGGCGGGCAGATATTGGTTGGTATTGGCGGCGCCGGTCGTCACTCGAATGCCGCTTCGCTCACACTGTTCCGGTGAACGGGCGGGTAGGGTTTCACACTTGCACGTACGCTTTGGAGCGGCACTATAACGTGCTCTGGGATGTGTTCCAGAATAAGAACACTGCTCCGTCGTTCCAGCCCCACATAACACCCTTGAAAATCAGGTAAAGGTGCAGCCAAAGATATGTTTCAGTACCTCGGTTTAGGCCAATACCGATGCATACTCTTCTTGGTGATTTGAAATGTTTCAGACATGGATAAACTTTTGTCGCACCAAAACCGCTTTTGAGGCACACACTGATGAAGTTGCGGGAAATCTTGATTACAGAAATTGTGTCGCAAAGCTTTTTCGCAGTCCATAGCTTTGTGTAAAAGCAATAACCCCTATTTATCCTACTTCATATCAAAAATATTCCTCTTTATAAAAAAAAAAAGCATCGACTGAGGTTTAACTCTGCTAGATCTAATTAGGCGAAAGGAAAGCATCATTTTGCTTGGTTTTGATTTGGTTGTGCTTAATTAGACATGGGCAGACATGGTTTAGAAGCGATCGAATTGGCGAGACCATCGAGTCGAGGACGACGTGAACTACAAGAGGGAACACATGATACTGTATCTGCCGTCAAAGATCAGCGGATACCCAGGCTAACCTTGGCTTATATATGGCGAAGTAAAGCTTTCGCTTCAAAACCTGTGGTGTGAGTTGGTGTTTGCGTGAAAAAGAGAGAAGCAGAGAAAGAGAAAGCCTGCACTCTGGAGCACACGACGAGGATTGGAACAGAACAAATCTCTTTCTGCGCACCATTCATACGTACTATTTGGTTTGCGGGGTTTAACATCCCAAAACGACCCAGGCAATAGGAGATGCCGTAGTGGAGGGCTCAGGAAATTTCGACCCCCTGGACTTCTTTAGCGTGCACTGCCATCGCACAGCACATGGCTATTCGAGTGTAGAAGGTACCCGCCGCAGCCCATACTACAACAAGGGGTCACCCTTTGATGCCGAGAATTTATTCATCTGCAGTATCAAGAAGACAACGCAGCAGCGTAAAGGGTCTGCGATGGGGAGGTCAAATTCAAGACGCCGTGGCAAGACGATGAACGTAAATTGGAGTCTCACAAGCAATGCACCACTGTAGATTGCAGTTTGCATACTCTGAGCACATGTTGAAATATATTCCGTGGTTCTCGTTGGGGTCTGTTTTTCTGAACGTGAAACATCATGTTCATAAGTTCTCATGTTCACACTTCACACGTGCACAGACATCGCACAGCACATGGGCGCCTTGCTTGTTGTCTCCATCGAAAAGTGGTGCAGCGGCCGGGATTCGATCACGCATCCCTGGGCACAAAGTCGAGCGCCCTATCCATTGCACCACCATGGCGGAGATTTGGGATGGTATACTGATGTTAAAGTGATAATATTTTTAATAAGAAAGTGATTTAAACAAGAAATATTTTTGAAAAGCCGTGCAATTAAAAGGCGGTGTTAAAGGCACTTCGCGTCTCCTATTAAGCCGAAACTTCGACATCGCCCTAACGTTTTTTTTTTTTTTTTTGGCAAGTGATCAAGAAATGAATCATGTTGCTCGAAAATGTGAGTTTTGAACATCTTAAAGGTTACCTTCCTAACCTTTTCAATTGCTTGAACAGCGTCTCATAATCTTATATTCTGCGTGCCATAATCTCCACATAAACGTTAGTTTAACATGACTAAATGGTTTCTACAATGCGTAAAAAGCGATTATTTGGCACCCTAATCATGGAACAGGCTCAGACTGATGCTAGCAGTACTTTTCAAATAAACTAAATATAAAACACACAAATGCGCTCCGCGATTGTGCGTGTGTTGACAGAGAGAATGTTTTGGTGACTGCTAGAGCCACTAACACAGACGTCAACGACTTTTTTGTCAAAGTAAGCGCGCGCCATTGGGTTAGCTTGCTAATTAACTCGTGGTAAAATGTTTCCCCAAAAGCTCCGGTAGTCAGCTGTGCGATCGCTGCATATCTTATATCAAAGCGAAGCTCTGTAATTTAGGCATATTGTTTCTTTGCCGTTACCTTTACCGATTTGTTATATATTCTCACAGCGATCATCACTGCTTAACTTATTTCGCCTTCAGCTGACATCATCATTAAATAAATGTAGTCAAAATCACATAAAGGCAGGAAGCCCGTCATGTCGCGTACGAAGGGAAGGTTCATTATTATGCTGGGCAGAATAGCGGGAAGCTGTAAATCACCGCCTCCCTTCCCCGTCCTGAATATCCGCTGTCGGGCGTTCCGCCCGCGTGAGCTTTGACTGTTGGTCAATCGTCCACATGGCTAACCCGAGCCCCGTACACGTGTCCCCTTCGATTGCCCGTATTGCGTCATGTTAATCCCTCTTGTAGAATTGGTTCGGTGCCTTTCCATGGAATATAGGTTCGCTGAGGAGCAGTCGCCGCATGCATGGGCCGAAGACCACCTGCAGTGCAAGCGAACGCAGTGAAAGAAAAATATTTTTACGGTGCGGCTAGCCGATGAAGAAAGACGACATAACATGACCGATGACGATGGTAGATGACGTTTAATGATTATGTTAGCGGGCCTAGCGCGAGCGCTCCTGCCCACGCCACTGCCCGCTTCTTCTTCGTTGCTCGTCCGTAACAATATGTTCAGCATGACCATGATTTCGTGCTCTTGCCTATATTCTCCTCGTTCCAGCTTCTTTGCATGATACTGCCATGGCTCATGTTCATGAAACGTAGGCGTACGTTTTACGTCAAGTGATACACAACAGCACAAGGGGAACTGCGAAGTGAATCGGTAATAAAGCAGGATCGCCTAGAAGGTGAATGAAGGCAAAAACTATCGAAGACAAAATGCAATGTTACGCTGAAAGACTGATTCAGAATAATCTTTCATGGCCCTCCCGTTGCGATGGAACAATTCCAAAGCCGTCGTGTGCAGCTATTATGCAGGGCGTTTGAGGCGACTTGAGCGAAGTAATAAAAACAAATGACTGCACTGCCAACGGGAGAAACCAGAATTTGCCGTCATGTGGCTCTCCTTTACGTACTTATTTATATTCCAGCTAATTTGTTTCATTAACTGAGCTGAATATTAGGGGTTAGTAGTTTCATTAAATTGCAGAGCGGGTTGAGAAACTACCAATACAATTTATTCTATCAATATATCTCCTACGTGATAGTTTTTCAGCGTAAGGAATGCTCGCGAATAATTAAAAGTATTAAAGACTTCACTCTCGAACTAGAGTTTCGCATCTTTGATAAAGACGTTTTGAATCAAACAAGCGTACGCATATGCGTGTCGGCACATACTTCCCGATGATGGAAAGCGCGAGCCGTGATCTGAAATAAGTGATGGACAGGCTGCGGACAGCCAACACAGGTGGTGATTTTATTGCGCTTTCATATTGACAAAGCAGAAATAGTAAGGAAAAACACTGAAGTCTATTACAAATCAAAGCAGGGTCTGGTTTCTTTTTGGCATCATTGTCCGGCCGGTAGAAACCAGCAGCGGCCGCTCACTTGGCATAGTCAGCGCGCACATTTGGATCATTCAAAACAGAAGGTTAAAATATAGCATAGCATAAATGTGCAGTGCGAAGAGAGGAGAACCGATGGTCGCTAAAGGAAATCAGTTGGATACCATGGGACAGAAAGCGTATAGCAAGCGACGGCAGAAAGTTAGGTGGGCGGATGAGGTTAATAATTTCGAAGGGGTCAAGCGGGTGCAGCTAGCATAGGACTGGGTTGCGTAGTATGGGAGAAGCCTTCGCCCTGCCGTAGGTATAATCCGCCTGATGATGGTGATGATGATGATCGCATAAGCAAAGGGGTGTAGCATTTTTACATTTCTCGGTGGTTCTCAAAATGCCGAAAAAAATAAGCCACATATATGTGGACATTTATAAAAACAATTGAATCAGATAGTTGTTAAATACTTCTAACTAAACGCACTTGGCCGTAATAAACAATTTTAAACACACGTTTCGTAAATAAAATTAGTAATTAGCTTAATAATGGCAACATAACAATGCTTTCAGGAGCGCCACATTATGTTTCTTCCAGCAGCGGGGCAAATGCTTTCTTTATTCCTGGGCCCAAGTTGCGTAAAACATGCTGTAGGAAGGGAGCACGGAAATGTAAGACTAAGACTACGTCCGATACTGTATCGCTTGAGATTATTTGCTTGCGTAAGCGTAAGGCCTAATATAGGAGCATACGTTTGCAACGTATGAGACGCATAGACTATTTCCCTCGATATATTTTCTAACTATCTTACAATATTGAACTCTTGGATGAAACTTACTTTCGAAAACGCATTCTGCAGGTTTTGTTATGGCAGTTTTAAAAGTAAAAAGTAAAGGTGGAAAAACACATTAAAGCCAAAAATTTTGCTACGCATTTCAAAAATAGACTATTCACGTCAACGTTCGCGTAAAAGCACCTTACAATATCCCCCAGTTGACTCACAATTAAAGGGGAGAGGGGTCTCAGACAGTTGGACTTGTATCATCATCTCACCATCATATATGCTTATATATATATATATATAGCGAAGGGTACGCTTCATTTAAAGAAACATTTTATTAGACTCGACGTTTCGATCGGAGACCGATCTTTCTCAAGAGTACGTTAAATGTTCTCGCATCCTATATATATATATATATATATATATGATAAAAGTCCAACGTTCTTACAGGGCAGGTCCGGCCTGACGAAGGGAATGCCAATCCCGAACTGTCGGCGAAATAAACATTGCAAACGAACCGTCACGTTTGTCGGAAAGATCTACGTAATATATATATATATATATATATATATATATATATATATATATATATATATATATATATATATATATATATATATATATATATATATATATATATATATATATATATATATATATATAATTTGAGAAGTCGGCCAGTGACAGTGGCACCAATAATGAAAATCGCTGACGGCAGACAAGCCATGTCTGAGTAACCGGCAATCTAGGACGTGTATCTAGTGCAGGTTAAGTGACTTTCTCTACCTGCGCCTTAATGGTGGATGTCTATGATGTTTACGATATTAGGAGGATATGATTTACCTCCTTCAGTGCTTAAATTTCCTGGCGGCCGCTTTTAGATGGAGGTGATGCCCGTGTGCTGTGCGATGTCAGTGTACGTTACAGAACCACAGGTGATTGCAATTTCTGGAGTCCTTCATTGTGGCGCCTCTGAGTCGCTTTGGGACGTTAAATCACACAAACTAAACGAAACCAACCAAATTTCTACACGAGAAGTCACAATGAGTAGTATTGACTCCCTTCGGATAGAGTAATCAACGAACTCTTCATGAGGAGTGGCCGCCGAGCGTATCTCTGATAAGCTCTTGAACGAGGGATGTGGCTAAGTGAGACACACCAGTACTCCCGACTGTCATCTTGCTTACAGGAAAGCTATAGGTAAAATAAGTATATTAAGCAAAGCATACAAACATGAAAGGGGTTGACATTTGAAATTAGGGATGCTGTCCAGACATTGAAGGTGGTGCAGCGGTGACCTGACCGTTATACAGGTACCTGACGCTCGCAGCACCACAGATAGCGTCTTTCGCTAAGGCGATCGTGGTGTCGAGGGGGCTCTTGGCAACCGCTTTGACTACTTGAACGCACGTCACTTGGTCGTCAGGAAAATCGATGAATTCCGGAAGAGGCACTGTTCAGTTGGGGGGCATGGAGGCTCCGGCCGACTTGGCGACGAAGGAGTTGCTCAAGTCCCATATCTAAAGGGAGATGGCAGAGAGGGCTTCGAAAAAGAGCTGAAGCTTGGACCGAATCTGCCGAGGAGGATGTGATGTCGTTCTCGTGGGGGAATCTGGTTGCGAGCGTTGCGTTAGTCAGTCAGAAGGTATTCTGGCCACTCTGAAGGACTAGTCGATTAGCGAGGGCCGTCAAACAGACCACGGCATTCGTCGACGAAATCATTGTAAATGAGATTGAACAAAAAGTGTCGAGTTTCGTTCGAACACCTTGCTTTCTTGTTCTTGCATCTTCCAACATGGCACATACCAACATGGAGGATTAGCCAAATTGTGGTGGCACATACAAGGAAAATCTTCTATAAACTCCGGTTGCTTCGGCGTCTTCTCGTATTCTTGCTTTCTTCACTTCGACTTCCCTACTGTTGCACACAGAGTCGGCGTAGCTTTGTCCAGGTCACTCCAAAAAGTTTAGTGAATTTGAAGATTTCATAGCCAGTCTTACTTGGATTTACCAACTCATCGTCGTTAAATTACGTTGACTAAGAATTAAATATATAGGCACCACATATCGCACACAGTAAAAAAATTACTTCATTTTAATCATGCAATACAACAGTTAGGTGTAACATAATGAATAAACTAACTACGTGGAATACTACAGCTATAATAATTGAAATACAACCTATGTCAACACTAGCACAGAAAGTTCATTTTATGAAAGCTGCACTCCACTGCCACTAATGCATAAATACAATCATCATGAAAATAAGTACGAGCACAATTGAAATAATTTACCCAAAATCCTATAATCAAGCTCGTACACGTTTTTCAAGTTTAGGTTTACAGCAAAGCCTGCTGTAGCTATATTCCTCTGTGAATTATATCTACAAGCGAAACAACAAATAATCAAGATATTTGAAGTTTTGAGTCCTACCTACCACCGAGATGAAAAAAGAGTGCTGAAGTCTTTCAAAGCACATGACAACTGCCACCCTAAACGACCCTTGACATAATGCTTTCATCTTCTTTAATGACTGCTGTAAAAGGAAATAAAGCCAAGAATATGCAATAAAAGAAATGTTCGTCATAAACTTACACCTAAATTTGGTATTATCTAGTCTTTGACAAAAATGATTTAAATGATTACTACATCATGTGGCGGCAATAGTTTTTGTTAATACTCGAAGTTAAACACTTTATTAGTTACGATTCAGATCAATTTCCTCAATTATTACATAGCAGCCAACATTACCGTTGAATATGTTTGTAATTTATCTCGACTTGATAACTGTTTACAATCAAATAAGCGAAGGAAACACATTTTAACTTTTCTCCGAACGTTTTCATAAACTTTGTTACGTTTTATAATGTTGTACTTTTGTGTTATTGGTTCGATTTTTAGAATCTAGATCTGGGAATTTGAAAATTCTAAATGCACCCCTGAGCCTGTTTTGAATCTTCTTTGAGAGCTAACGTTGCAGTAGGCTACGCTGTTGTTATGAAAACACACCTTTATGACCTCGCGATTTATTATATATTCTCAATTTGTTTATTCCATAGGCGGCGGGAGCAGAATAATTTTGAAATGTTTTTGTTACTTTATTTGTAACTTTACGTAACCTACCTTGACAATGTGGTGACCGGTACAGTGGCATGGAAGCACTAGTTTTTTGCGTATTTGAGCGATATCAGTGTAACGTAGCGCAGCGCATACAGTATCGTTCATGAACAATAATACAGTGGAATGTTAAGTTAGTTTTTCAGAAGCGGCTAATATTGCTATGTGATGCGTAGTTCTCGCCCTATGGTTAGGGGCTGCAAAAGACCGCATTCAATTTTGTGCAGGCCTAACCACTCTAATACAAATATTCCTAGGCCAGCAGAAAGGTTCTCTATATATTCCTACTTGAACTTGATGACCCAATATCAGCGGAAAGAAAACGGGTTTCAGCGATTCATCATTACACAGGGAGAAAGCGCCCATTAAAGAAGTCCGCCCAAAAGAATTAAAAAGCACATATTAATGCAACAATCTTGTTTATTACTCTCGAAAAGAAGCAATCATGCACAAAACTCACGCTAAATCAACAGACGAGAAAATATTTAATTTGCTAGTAATTTCGGTCGTCACAATAAGGATGAGAAAAGCTGTCGGACAGATTTTTTTCTTTATCGCTGAGGTTGCCGTAAAATTTTGATTCTTCGGCCTAAAGCGCTTATGTTGAGACATCCATGCATGTTGGTCCAACCTTTCATGCCTCACTGCAGTGTATTGAAGCGAAAAGCTCCACTACCAGGGTCAGAGCCGGTCTTCGCCTATACCGTATGCCGTATGCGGTATGCCGCGACCGAGTGACGTCACAGCCAAGACCAGCTGCGCAGCACCCTCGCTAAGCTCCGCCAGCGTTGCTGATGCCCATGGAACGTACGCATTTGGAGGTCATCGTAACTGTCACTAACCATCACTTACTAGTTAAGGGGTGTTTAACTAACACTAATCAGACAATAACTAGTACCCAGAAAGTGCAAGTCATGGTTAGTTATCCCTAACCAATAGTAATGGTTAAAAGTTTCGTGACGTCCAAAGTCGTCACATGGTTATGGTGGCTAGCCACCATAACATAGTGAAGCAATCGGCCATGAAGTAATGACCGGAAGTGATATTGACGTCACATCCTGTCATGGCGTCATGACTGGTGGTGACGTCACCAGGAGATACACGCATATACGAAGCTGACCCCGCCGGGCGTTCCATCCTTGTGTCCGTGCGGCGCCTTTCATTTGGCACTTCATGGAATGCCGCACCACAGAGAATATATAGAAATAGACTAAAATAGTCAAGTCACTCAATTAGGGTTACATCAAGGATCGGTAGATGGGTTACGCCAAGGATGTAACGTCACCCATCTGCCGTCACTTATGATGACCGAGCTGGAACGAGTGCGCTCCAACGCCGCCGGGCGGCGCTTCATGCCTTAGAGTGACAGATGCTGCGCCTTCCCTTTCCTGTAAACGAATTATAAAACGCGATGAACTTAGACGCGCTCGACATGGAAGCCAAGGAAAGTTTAACTGCTGGCGAACGACGCAGAATCTGGAGAAATTAACTTCTGATTCCAACGTAGGCACTGCTTTAAGCTACGCATATCCAGGCATATCAGAGCTAAGCCTTCTTTAATTTTAAGCGAAATGCTTCACTAGGCAAGTCAGCACCGGAGTGAGCGTAGTATCGACGTCAGAAAAAGCCACAGCTGCGCATGCGCGAAACTGCGTGACGTCAGAGGAGAGGCACACGTGGTTGAGCTGCGAGAAGCGCGTGACGTCAGACAGCGTGACAGCGAAAGTAACGAGGCAATCGAAGACGAACTGAACAGTCGCCGGTGTAGAGACTCACATTGAAAGTGTGTGAAAGCGCTGGTGCTACAAAGATGTTTAAGACTGAGTTTGAGGACAGTCCGTTCGATCATCTATGTCAAGTCTGTGAAAGACTGCGGCATCTACGAGATTTAGGACCGTAAGAAATGCGATGCGCGTAACATGGCATCGCCGAAGCTTTTTGCTTCTGATATCCGGGCTTAACCGAGCTAAGCCCCAGACAATTTTTGTTGCTTCTCTTGAAACATATAACACGTACCATTAAAAAAAAGCACTGCATAGGATTAACGACGCTTGTAGCTTTTCTCGTAGTTTCAAACGCCATTGTTCCCCTTAAGAATTGCCTGCCTGCTTCACTGTAGTCTCGAACTTTGAACATCGATTTATGCCGAAACAGTCTGCAGGAAATTAGCCAGTAACAAGCGCAGCCAGATGAAAGAAGGTCTTTAGCGTGAAACTCGACGGCTGTATTTTTATATCCATGCTTGTGTACTTTTTGCAGGATGATCCTCAATGGCTCCCAGGGGCAACGTTTTGTAGTTATCGCTGATACGGGGCTCTCGACGAGCAGCGCTCTAATTTACGTACCTGAAAATGCGCGCGCATCTGCCGCCGGTGAGAATGTTGAGCTGGCATTTGCTCATGCTGCTTGAGAGAAAGAACTGAAGCAGAAGTGGTGTACACATTGAAGGAAAATGTGTGTGTGTGTGTGTGTGTGTGTGTGTGTGTGTGTGTGTGTGTGTGTGTGTGTGTGTGTGTGTGTGTGTGTGTGTGTGTGTGTGTGTGTGTGTGTGTGTGTGTGTGTGTGTGTGTGTGTGTGTGTGTGTGTGTGTGTGTGTGTGTGTGTGTGTGTGTGTGTGTGTGTGTGTGTGTGTGTGTGTGTGTGTGTGTGTGTGTGTGTGTGTGTGTGTGTGTGTGTGTGTGTGTGTGTGTGTGTGTGTGTGTGTGTGTGTGTGTGTGTGTGTGTGTGTGTGTGTGTGTGTGTGTGTGTGTGTGTGTGTGTGTGTGTGTGTGTGTGTGCGTGCGTGCGTGCGTGCGTGCGTGCGTGCGTGCGTGTGTGTGGCTTGGTTTTATGGGGCTTAACTCCGCTAATGCAAGACGCCTTAGTGGAGTGCTCTGGAAATTTCCACCACTTGTGGTTCGATTTTCTCCGTGCACTGACATCGCACAGAACACAGGCTTTTCGTCGCCATCGACGTGGGTGGGACCCTCAGTCCAGGGCCCCAGTGGCGTCTTGCGCTCTCTGTCGATCAGTTTCAGCTGGCCATCAGGCGTCGAGCCGGACAGCGCAGCCTTTCGCTAAATGGCGTTTTTCATTCATTCATTCTCTTCCATCGAAAAACAGCCGCCAAGGTCGAGACTCAATTCCGCATCTCTGAACACATTAGAGAAGCGCCCTAGCCACTGCACCACTACGGTAGGACGTAAGCTCACATTCATGCTATGTATGTATAGTGCTTGCATGCATTACCTACTTGGTAATCTACCGAGGAAACTGAACTGCGACTTTCTGAAGAATTTTTGAAGTCGTTACCACTGCAATTATAGTCTTGTGTTGGCCCGTGATAGCCTTAAAAACTTATGCACACAAAACACCAACGTGTTTGTGCGCTACACACGCATTTAGCAAGAACGTTCATGCAAGGCGCTTTCTTATACCTTTCTAAACATGTTAGACGCCCGCATATGCCTGAGGAAAGCACTTATTTTGACTTGGGGGGGTTTCACGCGATGGTGTTTAGGGCACTGCGTTGTCGAAAACTAGCTTCGGATCTTAATTTTTCCAAAGAGTTCTTCCAAGTTCTTGAGCTGTTGCATTTAAACATGACTGGGGAACTGTTGTTGAACGGAATCGTAACACCAACATTTAATTGGACAAGAGGGGTCCGGCAAAGATGCCCTCTTTCTCCTGTGCCTTTCGTGTTAGCAATTGACCCATTGTTAAGGCGTTGGCACAACAATGCAACAATAAGGGGTCTCCCAATGCCAGTTTCCAGCCGCGTTAAAGTCTCTGCTTACGCGGATGATGTTACCTTTTCCTAGAAGATGTTGACAGCCTTGTAGGTGTCTTTACAACTTACAATGTCGGGTGCCAGAGTGAATATCGTTAAGTGCGAAGCGCTAAATTTCGGAAAAAAACGACATCGTTTTACCAAATGGAATCAGACAGGTAGATCACATGCGTACATTGGGCGCTATTTTTTGCGCAAGTGGTGCGCAATATCCCCGCACATGTGGAAAGATATTGTGAGCGGGATACGGCGACAGACTGAAGCTGTGTCTGCAGGATCCTTGTCTTTGGAGGAAAGAGCTTATTTAATTAAGAACGTAATGTGTAGCAAGTTTTGGTCTGCAGCACGATTGGCTCTACCACCGTTATCAACGGTACGCACAGTGAACACTCTATCCTCTCTTGGTTCTGGCTTGGGAAATCGCAGTATGTAACGCAAACACCCCTCCGTCTTCCTAAGGCAAAGGGAGGCTGGAGCCTACCATGCATAGTCACTTTCAGCAGAATTCTCTGTACAAAGTGCACTTGTGATCTTCTAGATGACGAAACTTACCAAGGAAGGGTATTATTACTCTACTGGTTAGGTCACTACAAGCGTGCTCTAGTGCCTCGAGGTCTAGGCAACTTAGCACCAGCAGCTGTTGTACCAGCGTCCCAGTATGCTGCAGCAGCACGTATGTATGCACAACTTGAAGCGCTTCCGAATGTGTTGTGGCGCTCAGCACCAGTATCCAGGCTGTGTGAAACCATGTGTCTGTCGGCCCCGCCTTTGAACTCTTTGCCAAGTCAAACACACAATTGAAAACCTGTTTCTTCGCGTGACCTGTCATCGACTGTCAGAGATGTCTACTGGCAGTACTCGTGGGGCATCTTGCCAACCAGGGACAGGCTGAATAGATGGGGAATGGTGCCAAAAATTAAATGTATAAATTGTGCTCAAGTAGAGACCAATAATCATCCTATAAAAGAATGTGTAGTCGCGTGTACTATGTGGAAGCTTGTTGGGAAGGTTTTTGGTGTGCTTCCTAGACATGCTCCGAGACATCGGAATAAATTTGAATACTTGGTGTACTCTATTCGGTGTTGTATTTACTGTGGCATTTCCATAATGCGTCCGAGAGGTCGAGAAGACGAAACAGAGCAATGTTTCCTAGGTTGCGCAAATTGCATATAATCATACACGCTCGTTTGGAGGAACGACTGTTCATTTTGGGGAACAAGAGTTCCTCCGTCAATGGTCAACACGATATTTTCTTGTATCTTAAAACAGAGGGCTTTTAACTGTTTGAGGGTCAGTGATGTAACGTAGCGGCCAGTTCGGATCTACACTAGCAGCTGTGTAACCTATATGGTTAGGTTTCTATTGTCTGTTGCAACTTGTGGGTATGTGCAACGTGATCATTTGCTCTTTTGATTGTCATTTGTTACAACATTCATGCGCACAGTCAATTTTAATTTGGAGGGTGTTGTCCTCTTGTTGTAATCCAGTATTGTGTCCTGTTTTCACATGATTGTGTTAATCCTGTGCCATGGTATTGACGGGTTTGTTTTGTACTGCTGTACTTGACATGTCGCCTTCGGGTGTAATACAAATTTTTCTTTCGCCTTTTTTGCTGTTTTGACACATCTTCCAATTTGTCTGGAGCGCAGTTGAACGCCAGTAAAAGCCGCGCGCTGCGATTTGGCTCTTTCGCGGACCCTCTCCCAGTTTGTGTTCCATTTGTCGACGCGGTACGTGTGCTGGGCGTCTTTTTCGATACGAGCGGCGTGTCACCGGGACGTGGCAGGATGTGGTAGCGCGTGCCACAAGTGCGATGTCGGAGGCCGCCCACTTTGCACTTTCCGTACAGACAAAAGTTGGGGTCGTAAAGACGAAGGCCTGCGCCTACGCGCTCTACGTTTCGCGCGTTGCGGTGATTCCGCGTCGAACGGCAGGTCGCCTCGCCTCTCTGGCTCGGGGTGTTTGTCTGGGATGGCGGAACAGCTCTTGTCGCACGCCGTTTCCTTCACCCACCGCAAGAAAGGGGAGGCATGATGCCATGCGTCAACACGGTGGGCCGAGCGCTCGCGTCGAAACTGGTCGCCACGCTGCTCAATGATCCGCTGTATCCGGGGCGCTCCCTGTTAAGTACTGGCAGAGCACAGCTCGCCGGGCTTTTACTGCAGACCGGCACCTGGGCCCACAGGCCGAAATGCCTCACAGGTTCTACCAAACGGTAGCAGGCTTTAAGACAGCGGTCGACTGCGACCTGCCTGACCTCAATATTTCTGAGGTGCCCGCAATGCAAGTCAGCGAGATGGTTGCCTCCTCGCGTCTAAACCGCGACGACCGGCTCCGCACGGCCGTCAACAAGTGGCGTCGGTGGGCGATGAGCCCTGTGCCTTCCGAAGACCGCGATTTCGAGTGGCGCCGGCGATGGGATGAGTTACCCACGCGAGAACGTCTCGCCATGTGGCATGTCGTACCGAATGACCAATTTGCCCAAACTGCGGCCGCACAAAAAACATGAGGCACGCGTTCTTTTGAGAAGGATGTTCTCCGTGCACGGTGGCCCTGGCGCCAGGCCACCACGCGGATGTTTTGCGCGGCTAGTAGTCGCCTGTGTATATTTTGTGCTGTGGAAGAGGCGTTGCCGTAGACAACCAGCCGGGGCCATGTACCCAGCGCTGCAGAGACTGCGCCTTCTATTGTGGAAGTATCTCTCTGATCAACTGGACAGAGATGGAGAGGCACGGTTTCTGCAGCGCTGACACACTGGTTTCTTCGTCGTTCGGGACGGCAGGCTTGTTATGCCAGCTTTGCCATGCTAACACCTCCCCCCCCCCCCCCCCCCCTTTGTTACGTACCTCGAATCATGAGGAAGTGTATTGCCATATAAGATTTAATCATCTGTCATTAAGTTTCCCATTGTAATTCCTTTTGAGCTTGTGTTCTGTAGGTATTGATGAACACGGAATAGTTATAATATGTGATTGTTGCTAGTATCGCACCTTTCGTTGTCCTCCCATATATGTACTATAGTGCGTCTGTGTGTATATACAATACCTATGTGTGTGGAAGACAATTCCCTCTACTCTGTAACAAAACTTTTTTTTTTTTTTTTTTTTTTTTTTTTTTACGTAGAATGCATCACTTGTAACCGAAGAATCGGAGCAACCTTAGAAAGTGTCTGCAATTAAGGGAAATGCCGAAATGAAGCCCAAATCGGTGACGAGGTTTCTGCAATAAACGTAAGGACTACCGAAAGGTAATTTGTTGTTAATAACGGTGGCTATTGGCGGTCGAGTCCACACGCACATACATAAACCAGGATGCCTTTTGTAAGAAAAAACGGCCGCGATGCCTCGTTGGTTTAGCCGTGTTAGAAGGGAACTTAGTGAATGCATTGTGGTTTCTGACACTCAGTAATGATTTGATTGATTGATTTATAGGAAGGGAAAGGCGCGGTAACTGTCTCACTTGTTTTCTGTGGACACCTCAACCGCGCCGTAAGGGAAGGGAGGAAGGAGGGAGTGAAAGTGGAAAGAGAGAAAGAAGAGCCGTAGTGGAGGGCTACGGAGTAATTTCGACCACCCGAGGATCTTTAACGTGCGTTGACATCGCACAGCACACGAGTTGGCTTGTCTTCAATATATATATTGATTCATAGAGATCAGAGCATGCAAATTAGGTGTTACTAATTACGTACCAAGTGGCTCTGCTGTCGAGAGCAAATGCCGTTGCGAAAAAAGAAACAGCTGGAAAGGAATGTGTAGACCAACGCAAGGCGGCGAGTGATCCAATCGCATCGAAACATTAGCAGGAGGGACAAGCGGGAAAGGCGATCATGAGGTCCATAAACACTACTGCTTTCCACTTGTTCGGTGGAACCCAAGCGCATCCGAAGGTTTCCATTTTTTGGCTAAAGGGCAAGCTGACCAAAAAACCGTTTGACTAAATTTGGCAATCGATTTGAAATACCTATTATTTGTGCTCTAAGGAAGTGACCTGACTAAAAGCAGTCATGACGTTTTAATTGGCATATGTTTGTGGAAGTTAATTGTTTTTTTAAAGATGCTGTCATGGTACTTTTTTTTTCAAAGTAGAAAATGAGCAGTTATTACAAATACGTTTTTGAAAAATAAGTCAGCACGCAGCTATTATTGCATCGCAAAACATCAAAAAAGTTTACAAAAGTTACCGATCATTAGATAGCGCATTTACGCTAAACGAGCATCACGCACCACGCTTATGAACGCGAAAAAAAACAACAATACTCCATATCAGTCACTCGCGCGAATATAATTTTTTTTTCTATTGAAAGGTTAGCCTGGTGCCAAGGCTTTTAATTTCGCAAATAATTACACTGACCCCGAAACGCGCGCAAGCAATGCTGTTGCTAAAGGCTGCTCTCCATGCGGCACGAGTACCATGCGCCGGTCTTACCCCGCCCGCACCGTTTCGTTATGACCGTATATACAGGCTTCCCATCTGGCCGGGACTGCAACAATATACGCTCAATGATCATCAGCCCACCCGCTGGGACCGTGGCCTGGGCAGGAAGGGAAGGGAAATGAATAGGCAAGGAAGGGGTCGCAAGCGTGGGGAGGGCATGGACGCGAACTAAGCGAACGTCTGCGGAGGGGCATGGAGATAGGTGGCGCCGTACTCGCGTGCTTCGCTCGCTCGCGAAACTGCCGACAGCGCCGCCCAGCGCGTGCGGCACTTGGCCGAGCCGCCATTACTCACGCCTGATAAGAACGCCGCCACTTCGCGCTCCGGCTCTTTGCCGTTCCTGCGTCGGGGTCCCCGGGCGTACGGTCGCTTCGGTGAAAGAGGGCGAGTGTGGGGGAGGCGAAAGGATGTCTGCGGCGGTGTTTACCGTGTATGTACACCACCTCATACCGGCGCACTTTAGGCAGCTATTAATAACGCCTTCCCTTCACCTTGCAGTCTCTGCCTCTGATATGACGGCTATTGTTGCAGTCATTGTTTGGCTTATTCTTACAAGGTAATTACAAGAGAGATTATGTGTAAGGTTTACAAAAAATAAAAAAGCTTACTTCGGCCGCAAAGAACAGCAGCCATGGCGGCGAGATGTTCGGTTAGTAATGAAATACAGAACATATATTCAGTGTAAGTCAAGAAAAAATAAATATGTGGAGAGATGGATCATAAAGGAGCTAGTAAAATAATTTCATCAATAATTATTAAGAATAAAAGAGAAGATGAAAATTCTACTACCTGACCACACAAAGAAAGACAAAACAAAAGGAGGCCGACATAAACATACAGCTACAGTGAACTAGAAGTATTGGCTTCTAGTTCACTATAGTACAGCAATAGAGAAGTTCCGTTTTAATCTCGCCGTCAGTTCTCTCTTTCAGCAGGTTTTGACGTTGACCAAAATACTGCAACGTATTATGGCAAACAAAATATAGCTAGGCTGTGAATTAGCAGCACAATTCCAAAAGTGTTTTGGAAACAATGTTTTTGTTTTCTTTATAGTATTTAACGTTCGAAAGCGACTGAGACTGTGAGGAACCCAGTACTGGAAGCCTCCGGGCATTTCACAACGTCAGCTTGTTTAGCATTCAATAACATCGCAAGGCTCATTGATACCATTGATTTCTGCTTGTATCGAAAATAGGCCGTCACGAAATAACGTGCTAACCCTTAACTGACCGAGTAACACTGGGAAGAGTTATGCGCTTGAGCTCAGCGTCAAGTACAAATGGCGCCTTTTTCGTTCCTCCCTAGATATGGTTACTCCGTCTCTCTCCCCAGGGTTGGCAGACGACTCCGCTTTTCCCACTGCGCTCATATGCCACGAGAAGGAACAACGCTGCATGTCTTCCTTTCTGTCTTCCTTTGGCTGTCTTCCTTTGGCGCCGCTTCACATCCTAGTACCGATCAAGCCTCTGCGCGATACTTCAAGCTTTTTTAATGGAAGATAAATCCAATCTGAAACATGGAGTTAGTGGCTCGCTATGGGTATGGTTTATACTATATGAAACCGTTGCGATGAACCTCGAATTTGCTCTCCTCACCAGAGCAGCCCGGGGGAGCATCGTGTTGAGGCCTCAGTATGCTCCCAAGCTTCCGCCCCGACCCTTCAAGAACAGCGAACCTCCGTGGATAGATTCAGGGCGGCAGCCTTGGCAAACCGAAGAGTACTTTCATCATCATCATCACCATCACCGGGTGAGGAAGCAAGTTATTTTTCTGCTTGTGGAGAAAGGGGACGGCGATTAGGAAGAAACTGCTCTTATAAAGTATACTACTGTGAATAACGCAGACATTCACTACAGTAACGCGTAAACGTGCGTCGCAGAAATGAAATGAAGCGCATTCCCCAAGTGCACCTCTGAGACAACACCCTTCTTAATATGGTGAACAAGAAATCGAGTGAATAGGTAGTGTAAAGGGAAGAAGCGGAGGAAGCCATTTTTGTAGAAGAAGAAAAACTCAAATGAACATGCATGTTCTTTCAATTCTTGTGGAACAACATACTGCAAGGTTCCTCGTTTTGTTCCTTTTATGGGTCATCATTTATTGTGAAATTGTCTGCGAGCAGGACATTCAGACTCATACGTTGCACGAAGAGGTACAGCGTTCTAGTAGCCTGCCCACTGAACGGCTGTGGCATTGTAACCGAACGATCACTTCGGCCAGCCAGCGTGGCGAAGGTACCAAAAATTCTTTCGCGTTCTCGTCTGGTGTCCGGTCTATGTGACTCCCCTTTACCCCGTCCGCCTCATGCATGTTTACGAGGTACGTGATGCGTAATTCAGGGATGAGTGTAAAACGATGTTCGCACAGTCAGTATTGTGCATGTGCTACGCCATGTTAGGCAATTCTATGGCAAATTAACACCAAGGAGAATGAAGTCCTGACATATCCTTTTGGACGAATAAGGAATATCCAAACTAATGTCACAGAGAACCCTTCTTCGTATATTTTACTTTTATGTACGGAATGAGTGGATGACATTATTAGTAATAATGATTGGTGCGCAGGAAAGGAAAGCGCAGTATCTGTCACATTTGTTCTGTGGACACCTTACACGCGCCGTAAAACAACTGATTGATAGGAAGGAAAAGGCGCGGCAGCTGTCTCACTTGTTTTCTGTGGACACCTCAACCGCGCCGTAAAGGAAGGGAGGAAGGGAGTGAAAGTTGAAAGAGAGAAAGAAGAGCCGTAGTGGAGGGCTCCGGAGTAATTTCGACTACCTCGAGATCTTTAACGTGCGCTGACATCACACAGCACACGGACGCCTCTTCGTTTCACCTCTATCGAAACGCAGCCGCCGAGGTCGGGTTCGAACCCGGGTACTCCGGCACAGTAGTCGGGCGTCTTACCACTGCACCACCCCGGCGGGGCTTACACGTGCCGTAAGGGACGGGAGGAAGCTGGGAGTGAATGCGGAAAGAGAAAAAAAGGGTTCCATAGTGGAAGGCTCCGGAGTAATATTGAGCACCTGAGGATCTTTAACGAGCACTGACATCGCACAGTATACGGACGCCTCTTCGTTTCGCCTCCATCGTAATAGAGCCGCCGGGGGTCGGGATCGAACCCGGGTGCTCTGACACAGAAGTCAGGCATCTTAACCACTGCAGCACCGTGGGAGTCCCTAGTCAAGCGACACCTAATTGCTTTTCAATGTTCACATGTCAGGGGATATAGGTGGAAGCCCCACACTGAAGTAGCCGCGAAAAGTTTGTGGGGCGGCGAAAGTTCGTCCTTGCAGCTTGTATTTAACTTGTCTGGAGCTACATGGGCAGACTCCATGCTCGAGGCTACTAATAGCCACAGAAAGAGTCCTATGGGGCCAGACATTTATGTATTGCAAGTCGTTGTAAATCATCCGTACATATTTCTTGTTATAAATAGTTGTCTACTAATCTCTCTCAAGTTTCCGTAAGCCTAGAAGTCTCAGAAAAGAGACAATGGGAAGAAAACAACCACTGTACATTGTATTCTTGCGTACACATAAGTTTCACTCAACATCAGAGTTGATTAAGATTTCGCGTTCTTATCTATCTGCCTCACGAAAGGTGCAGAAGAAGGCAGCGCAGTGCAGATATCAAGAAGGGGTATTTTTGGTAAAAAAAAAACACATATTTCACTAGGATAGCCCGCAATAGACGAAGGATAAGAAAGTGTTTACAACTGTTATAACGACCAGAACAATAAATGTATAGCATGCGAAATTGCAAATGTTCAGCATGCAAGAGTAACACCTAAGTAATCTGGGCGCTATAAAAAGCATTAGAAAAACACTGCGCCTTTGAGTGGGAAGCAAAATAGCGGATGGAAAGCGGAGACAGGGCACATTTTTTCGTTACACCATTCGTGTGCAAGGGGATATCTTATTTACTTTGTTGGAACCGTATGATACCCCTGCCGGAAGTGCCAAATTGATATTGTTAGTGCTAACTTGCCACCCATGAATAAAGCTAACAGTATCACGGAAAGATAACGGGTCAGTAACGAAAACAGCACGCCGCAATTGGAAGAAAGCACACAAGGCCCGCACACACAAACAATGCGTTGACTTACAACTGAAGGTTGCGTTCCATCTCCTTCCTCTTTACCCAGAAGAAGAATAAGAAAAAACGAACAGAAGAAACTGCAGAGAAATCAAGAAAAACCAGAAGAAAACAAAAACAAAAGGAAAACAAAAAGAACAAAAGAAGGAGGTAAAAGGAAAATGAACAGAAAAACCACAAAACGTACCCACCAAACCCCAAAACAAAGAGAAAGCAGGGAAAGTTTTGTGTTACATCTTAGTGTCATGCGTTTCCAGATATCTAATTTAATTTCTTGTAAGCACCATCGAGGCAACGTTTAGGACATTGCACCTTTCTTTACAACGAAGGCTTCATAAAGCGCTCGCTTTTACTTGTGATTGTATATATACCGGCTGAAAATCTGACACTAGCAAAGTGCGGAAGGCACCACATGCCGAAACCTGCTACGCCAGCGCACTGTCACATCCCGTTTTAATAGTATTACCGTGTTCGCTTAGGCGGTCATATATACATCGTCCTACGTGGCCCCCATAAGATACTCCGCGAGGCAGTGGGATTTCGTAAATTACGCCGTATCACAAGTAGTGAGTTTATTATCGCTCCTCTTTTTGTACCTCGCCGGTCTCGGCCCTTCATCGTTCACCGTTCTGCATATAGGATGCTCAGCTTCCTCGGTGCGGATAAAATCAGGTGTACTTCAGCCCACCCTACTGTCTTCTTCAACGTATGTCTGATTCCGTGCACGTACGGCATAACGGCCCTCTTCTCTCTTACGTTTTCTTTTCGCAAATTCTTCGGCTGGTTAGATTGACGGGATTCCTTTAAAGGATCGAACCAAAGGCTGGAAATGCGGGTATATAGAAATCGAGCTTTGCGTGAACGGTTCACTTGTGTTTTCCAAGCTTTCTTGCTGCTCATGATGGCATGGCCTCCTAAGATCATTTTTAAAGGCACTCGCAGCGACTGCTCTTTTTAGTAACTTTGTTTGAGAGGAAAAGTATGAATATAGGCTTTTCTTGGACTTCGGGGCATAGCTGCGGCACAGCTGATCCTTGCTTGCAAACTGTGATATTAACACTTCTAATTATTTTGCTTACTCCTCAGGTTATCAGACGAGACGAGACAAAGGCATGCGCCCCGCCGGGGTGGTGCAGTGGTAAGACGCCCGACTACTGTGCCGGAGTACCCGGGTTCGAACCCGACCTCGGCGGCTACGTTTCGATGGAGGCAAAACGAAGAGGCGTCCGTGTGCTGTGCGATGTCAGCGCACGTTAAAAATCCCAGGTGGTCGAAATTGATTGATTGAAAGTCCTTTATTGAATGGGAAGGCTCATGGCCATGGATGGGGATAAAGGGGAGTAGACTAATCTTCATTGTTTAGGTCGTCACTCGAATCACATTGCTCTAACCAGGCCACTAAGCGAGCCATACTTGGCAAATAATTACTCCGCAGCCCTCCACTACGGCTCCTCTTTCTCTCTTTCCACTTTCACTCCCACCTTCCTGCCTTCCCTTACGGCGCGGTTGAGGTGTCCACGGAAAACAAGTGAGACAGTTACCGCGCCTTTCCCTTCATATAAATCAACCCCCCTCAATCACAGACAAAGGCATGCACTGACAATAACCCTCTTGAACGCGCGAAATAGTAGCTTTAAATATTCCCTTTTTCTGAGGAAAATTGCGCAATGGAACAAACTTGACAGCGAGACTGTTACCCAGAATCCTCTACTAACGTTCAGAGAAGTGCCTGCCAGTTTTATGGTTGGTATGTATTTGTGTGCGTTTATATGCTTGTATTTTGGTTGTTTTCTCAACCTGCTATGATGTGCACTAAATCGCAGTAATCATGAATAAACAAAAAAATAAATAAGTTAGATTTTAGTGAAGATTTTGGAGCTTAGTTGCTTCTGGCAATTCTTTCGTCAGTCAGTGTGTTTCGGATAAAAGCTTGAATATATCAAATTCCTTATCAGTATCCTGCTTCAAGAAAAACTACAAGACTACAAGAAAGTCATCAACATAGCGAAAGGTCGTTACTACGTGAGTACTGAGCAAATCTTTCTGCAGCCGACAATATGCACGTGCAAGTAGAAGATCGCTGAGTAGAGGTGCGACATGCGAACCTAAGCATAGTCCAGATGGACTAAAGCTACTGCAGGGCGAAATCCTCTCCCATATTCCTGCAATTAACCCGGTCCTATGTTAGCTGCATCTATTTCACTTCTGCGATTCTTTACCTCATCCGCCCGCCTGATCTATGCATACACCCTAGTTATGAACAAACAGGTCATTTTTGAACGTTGTGAATGTGAAACGAAGGTCTCACACACGTCTCAATAACGTCTCTTACAAATAGGAACACAGAATCATGTGTTAACATGTGGTATAGATCCGTTCCATATAAAGAGAATTTATTGGGTACATACATACATAAAAACGCACATTACTCGCAAAACAAAGCACTATACAAAACACGATAGCTTACATATGCATAATAAACTAAAAATAACATTATTCCCCAGAGAGGGGAAAACAGTATAAACGGGGAGGGTTCTAATAGAGGACGACAGGCATCTCAAGTCTGCTGCCTCGTACAGCACAGAAACGCGTGTGCCAGCCAATCAAAAACAGCCATTGCTTTCCTCTGAAATCACGCTCGAGTAGCTCGCTTAGCTGTAGACGTCATCCCTGGCGCACATTAAGGTTACGCTAGTTTTGAAAATTTCCGACCGAATATTTAATGCAAACCATTCTATACTGAGTACCGGTATATGGCATAATTATCTCGTTCTAAAAAAAGCCCACGTCTGTTACTCAAGTTAGACGCTAGCTTGCCCCAGTGGTTAGAGAGGACGACGTAAGCACCCCCAATTATTAATATTTTGAGCATTTCCTGAGATTGATTGGTTGGTTCACAGGAAAGGAAAGGCGCAGTATCTGTCACACTTGTAGCTGGGGACACCTGAACCGCGCCGTAAGGGAAGGGAGGAAGGTGGGAGAAAAAGTGGATAGAGAGAAAGAGGAGCCGTAGTGGAGGGCTACGGAGTAATTTCGACCACCTGGGGATCTTTAACGTGCGCTGACATCGCACAGCACACGGACGCCTCTTCGTTTCGCCTCCATCCAAACGCAGCCGCCGAGGTCGGGATCGAACCGGGGTACTCCGGCACAGTAGTCGGGCGTCCTACCACTGCACCACCCCGGCGGGGCACTTCCTGAGATCCTATCGAACTTTTGGGCACTAACCTTTGTGATACAGAATGCCAGGGGTTGATATGCGATTTCTGTATGCTCACGGCACACGTGTCTTAGTGAAGTTGCTGGTTAGCTCACGACCATTTCGCCGAAATAATTTGAATACAAACAATTAGACATAAAACCTAAATGATTTCTTATTCCCATATGCAAGCAGTCTGAAGTTTGTAACTGAATATGTATATTTTTTAAGTTTTCGCTCCTGTATTTTTTCTAGCTACACTTACTATGCCACATATATTCTTAACAAAGCACAAGTGAATATCCACTGGCGCTGAGGCACTATATACTGAATATTTTTATCTTGTTATAGATAAGAATGTTTGAAAAAAATTTCAGGTCGAAAATGTTTACTATGGCCGCTGGCCTTTTACTATATCAAAGCATTTAGCAGGCCCCGGTGCTAAAAGCATGTACCAGGCTGAGTGGAACCTGGTCGCAGGGTCGTTGGTGGCTGCCTGTCAGACGTGTTATGATAAATGAAAGGACAAGCAGCAAAGGAAGTGACTTTTTTTTTCGTTTTCGTCGAAATACAATTTTAAGCCGCAGGATTCCACGATATCTTAATATATTCTGTAAATGTTGAGTACTATACCCTTTTGTTAGATTTGAAGTACACTTGAGACAAAATAGTTTCGTAATTTTGAAAGTATATTTTTCATTCGTTACCAAATTGCGAAAACCGCACATATATTCTTCGTATATTCGAAACATGCTCGAAGAATTCCTTCATGCGTAATGGTTTTGGCAAATTTTAAATTATGCCGGTGGTATCGCAAGCCTCGAATACATATTCTCTGAATCGATTTCATGCATATTAAAGTACATGCTTGATCCAACATGATAAAGACTGAAATATTTCCCAAATTTTCAAACTATGATAGAAGTGCATTTTAAAATCTAGTATTTTCCAGAAACTTTAAAAATATATTTCAGCTATATATAGACCAAGAAGTTAGACGACCCAATTTTCAACATATTTTGAGTCCATCCATGAATAGAAATAACGCTTAAAATACATTACGAGCCACACAATGTAAATTCAAACGTTTCACTTTTTGCTAAGAGTAGAAATATGTGATTTTTCTTCAAGAACCTATCCCAGCGGCGGCGACCTCTTTTCTATGGAAGCGAAAATCAAGGCGCCCATGTGCTTTGGATATCACTACACTTTATAGAACCCCAGGGGGTCACAGGAAATTTTTAAAACCACGTCCTTTCTCTTCCTTTCACGTCAGTATTGCAAACTGTTCTTTTCGGAAAGCATGTGGTTCAAGGGACAGTGGTGAGTCGGCTGTCCATCGCTATCAAAGCTAGGTCATAACAATTCTGCGTTAACAACGATCCCATTGCTATTCAAGGAATGGCCATCCCATTCCGAGGGATAATATGTGGCAACTGAAGAAGATATTATAGGATTGATTTATAGGAAGGGAAAGGCGAGGTAACTGTCTCACTTGTTTTCTGTGGACACCTCAAGGGAAGGGAGGAAGGTGGGAGTGAAAGTGGAAAGAGAGAAAGAGGAGCCGTAGTGGAGGGCTACGGAGCAATTTCGACCACCTGGGGATCTTTAACTTGCTGGCAACTGAAGAAATATGCTAGTTCAGCATGAGTTTCGGAGGGCGAGAGGAAGGATCTTGATTCTGAAGGGCGCTTACCCTTCTCCGTCAAATAATAAAAAAATAAAAACATCTGATGGGTCATGTCCTGAGTAGTGGAGTAACATGTTTGCTTGGATCTTGGTGTCCGCATCAGAGGCGAATTCCCTTTTGTTGGTACGGGTCATTTCAATGGCTCAGAAGGATGACGGCGCAGTGTCTCAGGAAAATTTTGTCCTCGCAAAATATGTTAGATATCTTTAATTTGGCCATGCTAATAATTCAAAGTAGAACGGGTTCGAAATACAAACTGTCTACATGGGAGGTCGAGCAAGACGTGTAGGACAGACAGAATCAGAACTGTCGCCTGGCAACAAATATGTGACTAACACTTCGGGCTCGGGAGCCCAGAGTGAGGCGTACATCAATTGTTTATATGGTGTGAAAGCAAAGGATCACACAAAAGTCCAGTCGTTTTAGATGTTGTTGTGGCTGTAGGAAGAAGGAAAAGAAAAATCACGGGCCAGCTACTGGCTCTGTAGCTGAGCCACCTCCGCTGATTGATTTATAGGAAGAAAAAAGCCGCCCAACTGTCTCACTTGTTTGCTGTGGACACCTCAACCGCGCCATAAGGGAAGGAAGGAAGGAAGGGGGGAGAGAAAGTGAAAGTAGAGAAAGAGGAGCGATAGTGGAGGGCTACGGAGTAATTTCGACCCCCTGGAGATCTTTAACGTGCGCTGACATCGTACAGCACACGGACGCCTCTTCGTTTCGCCTCCATCAAAACGCAGCCGCCGAGGTCGGGTTCGAACCCGGGTACTCCGGCACAGTAGTCGGGCGGGACAGAAGAAAAAATAAAGAAAGAAAAAGAAGAGGAAGAGAAAGAGAAAGACGCGCGCCGCAACAACAGCCATCGTCCACCACCTAAGCGATGCGGGTGCAATGACGGCCTACAACAGATCAAAATTCGGTGGCTGGCTAGCCCCGCCGCAAGCGGCGTTGACCTACCATCCCAGCTCCGTAGGGCCAGGAGCAGCTACCCTCCAGTCGTCGGCGTGTGGATTCAATGGTACCTCAATAAGACTTCAGATGTCCACAGCATGTGAGAGATGATACTGAGCCTTTCCGTTCCTGCGAACCAATTATTGAGGCGAAAGCCTTTCTAGGCTCACAGTGGAAATCGCGTTGGCGGGATTTGTCCGCGAGATGTGTCAATGAGATCCCGCGAGTGTCCGACGCTGCGCCTTTCCTTTCCTGCAAACGAATTATTCAACACCGGTGAACTTTGATGCGTTCAAGAAGCACAGGTTGGTTTCGACAAGGGGCGCGCGATGTACCATGTGCAACAGCAAGACCTTAGGCTTTCACAATTATCCGCTAGATACTGCAGTGCTCTCCAAATTTCGATAAGCGATAGCAGGTTATCGGGGCTTATAATTGAGTGTTGAAATATACCATTGACCTGAGCTTCCATGCATTACCCAAGCTTTTGTAACACAGGGTAAATGTGGGAAATGGTAAAAGTGTTGCGAGAAGCCTAAGGGCTCATGAGGCAGTGCACTGGCGGCTTGAAACATCCGTCCAGTAAGTGTATTTCACGGGGCTTAGTTCACGGTGCCGCCGTGTACCAGCTCACATCAGAAGGGGCCACTTTACCGTTGTTATAGCTCTCGCTTTTCATGGGTGGCACTGCAGAAAAATAGGTACTTTGCCTAACTTTGTGGAGACGAAAACGACTTGTTTCATGGTACTTGTGTGGCCTAGACGCCTCTGGGTCCAGAAAATCACGATATCACAGTTATAATCACATAACCAATTTTGAAGTTGCGGCGGCACTTGGACAAGGAAGCTGTTTGGCACTTCTCTAGAAGGAGATAATAAAGGAAGAATGTATATGGATTTCTGCAGCGGATACCTACAGCAGCGCAAGTGCCTTTTGACTGAGCGTTATACTTGTGTCAAATGTACATTGAAAAGAGAAACGAAACAAACACCCAATTCCCGACGACAATATCAGCTCGTAACGTGACAGGTGCTCTCGGAAAGATGCCAACGGCGATAATGACAAAAGCATTTTTCTGAACAAGAAAAGCTATCTTAGTGCATATTAAATTAGTTTTTCTAGATTGTTGTTATTTAATTGTTATGACCAGTCTAACGTTATATTATGTCCTATAATGCTACACCTAATTACCCGCTAACAGAGAGGTAAGACGGCCATATCATAGGGCCATCAATTATAAAATAACAATTTGAGCCTTTGGGAAATAAACCCACGAGGTTCTGCAAGCACATATGTTCGATTGTATACCGTGCCTCGCGCAGAAAACTATATTACTGGCTGCGGGATAATTGTTGATTACAATGTAAATGAAACGTCTCTCTGCGCAGCCTGATATGGCGTGCTTAGTTCACTCATGACACTTACCCGGTTAAGTACTTGCGAGTAGACGTCATGGTCACGTTTGAACACAAGAGGAGCAACTGCATCACTCTTTGAAAATCCAGCGTTATTCGAGGATAAAAATCTCTGTAGGTTGCAGGTAATACGCCCTAACTTTTTCTGTGCTAGCATTCAAATTAACGACGTAATCCACAAATAAAATTGAACCTTCTCCCCACAGCACCAGTGAACTGTAGCGATCAGTACTAACGTCACGGATGGTGATATTTATAATTTCCGTTGCCAAACAATGCTTTAGGGCTTTGTTTTCGGTAGCAATGTTTATACATCTTCCAATAAAACATTCCTATGAGTCTGTATACAGGTATGTCCATGACGTCATCATGCGCCTCTCACTCGATGCTGTGCGATGCAGAGAAGCCCGAAAGCCGTCGTGGTTTTAATCACCGATTTCGCCATATTTCAAAAACTAGCGGTAGAATATTTCGCATTCATAAATTGCAACCTTTAACCTTCGGACCCCTCAAGCTGAACAAACTTTTAAAGCCGGGCCAGTTTCCTATCTACATTATAGAAATGAGATTGTTCCGATAAAATATAGCGGGGCATTCAAGTTTAGCCTTACGACTAGACGAGAAGCGCTTTTAACGTCTCCGTTTTATTCCGGGAACAAATTTACATTTTTAAAGAGTTAGCAATACTGCGTTCATATGCGAGTTTCGTATACTATGTTGGTGAGGCAAAAACGGGGACGCAAAAAGTACCGTCACGTGAGGCCACGAGAACCGGCGTGGTGTAGTAATATAACTTTTCCTACGGCGTGGTTCTGGGGACCACACAGAAAGAGTAACAGGTCCAACGCCTTTAATTCCTTGTAAACCGATCACTCATGCTGGGCGGTGTAAAAATAGTGATAATAAGCGATAATGTTAATAATAATAATGATAGATATAATAAACAATTGTGATAATTATAACGATAAGGGTAAATAAGAAGTAATGACAAAAGAAAAGTATAACAAAAATAAAGAAACAACACAAAATAGATACTATAAGTAATATACCAAAAACGTAAGCAATAGGAAGTAAAAATAAATACATCCCAAAGTAAAAAGTAATAATTACAAAAACGTCGCTGCAGCCGTAATGCTTTCGCATTCTCACTACGCAATTTCTGTAATAAAATCTTATTTTTTCTGCACCTAGAGCCTCGTGCGCTCCACAGATTGCGCCACATACTCGTGCTATGCAGCAAAACTATCTCGCGCTTTGCTGAAAAAATCGTGTTCATTAACGTGCCATGGCACGAGAGCACTATGCTATCACCGCAGCCGATGACGCCTCGTGTAAAACTGCAACATGGACCATGCTGTGCAGTAAACATCGGTATCTTCGTCAAGTTCTCAACTGCAAAGCCCTCTCGCGCAGTACACTGACATCGTCGTCTTCGTGAAGTTCTCTCTGCGTCGCTACTTCATTTAAGCTACGTAAATACGCCATGCACATAAGACATCTAACTAAATACAGAGAGCGCAGCCGTATCAGACAGGTTCCAGAAACAAGATGTCTGACGAGCCCGTTCCCCACAAGCTTACCAAGCTTGGAATCAAGACAAGGTGAAATGGCAGCAGCGACTGCGGATGCGGCCGATGGCTAACGCTCGTGGACTTGATTCGATGATAGTTTATGCCTTAGAACGGCTTTTCAGGGAGAAGAAGGCGCTGTGTTCTGTCAGTGTTTTTAACATAGTGCTTTCATTGCTCGAATATCTATTATATTCTCTTTAAGTTGGTTCTTGGAGAAAGAAACACGCATTATCTCGCACCTCAGTTTGCATCTCTTTTGTCAGAGTTGCCTATGTCATCGGTTCGAATTCTTACTGCTAACTAGCCTCCAACTTGGTTAGAATGTTGATGCTAATTGGAATAATTTTTTTCCACTTTGGGTTAGGGTGACGGCGACGGCTATGGCGCTTCGCCGAAGAAGCTGTATGCCTGTACGCTTCATGTCCCTTCGCTACTTCCCCGCGTGCCCGTGTAGTTTTATGGGACTCTTTTTCATCACGTGACGCAAAACAAGCCGTTTCAGATTTTCTTTTATGTCACTACTTTTCTGTCCCTGTGCCGAAACCAATTAAGCGCGTATTGGCGCCGGCTAGAGAACTAGTATTCTGCTACTCGCAAGAGCAGCATAAGCCTGGCGGAAGGGATGTGATCTAACACGGAAGAAAAACGCATCCACCCTTAAGCCGCGCTTCATTAGGTCGCGTCGAGATGGCCACGCAGATGCGACGGCCGGCACAAAGCAACGGCACACCTCCCGCCTCCCTTTTCGCACCCCTGTGCCCCGAGATCTTATCTCGCGCGCATCGCTTCCCAGAGGAGTGATAAGGGAGGGAGCAAAATAGAAACAAAACGAGGTGATGACGCACCCTCTCGGCGCGCTGCGCCCCCAGTCCCGGCGGATCTGCCAGCGCCGTCTATGTCTGCGATTGCAGCGCCGCCTCTCGCCTGACTCATGTGCTTTGGTACGAGGATTAGGCTTTGCAGGCGATCTGCGCTGAATCCAAAGCAGTCGCTATTTCGGCAGAAGAATCTGAGTCGCTGATCCCACATCGTGGCTGATATTTTTTGTGGAAGACGATAAAATGCTTACAGGCTCAAGCTATTTCAATAGCGAATTTCGGTAGTAAACCGAAGACGACACAGCAGTATGTCTTCTGAAATAGTTGTCGCGTCTAACCGGACGGAGTTCTCTAAAAATCATCGTTCCTGTAGACGCGTTGTCTCTGGGTTAGTCTTCAAGGTGCGACATCATTTGAGCGTCCTGCCTAGCGCGCCATAGTGCCCTTTGTTGTTTTCAAACTAATGGCTGTATATTGTCACGGACAAGAGGGCTAGATGTGACTAAGACGACGGGACGAAGCTCAACCAGCAGGCAAAGTTCCGCGCACAGCACGCGAGACAACTTCGGCGTCCTCTTCTACCAGGTGGCATTACTCCCCCTCCTAAAAAAAACGAAAGCACAGACTGGGCGCGAGCGATGGGCGATGCAAGTCAGTACAGAAAACGAATATAAAACAGAGGCGGTGCCCTACACAACTAAACGAGTGCATAGTACACCGCACATTACTGCGTGAAATACGGTTTCATGCGGACAACGTGCACCACCTCGGAGCGTGGCTGTCGACGCGAGGTCTGCACAGTACCCGCTGGAAGGACTTCGTATGTCACTTCTGTGACGCGGCGCAGAACCTTGTAAGGTCCAAAGTATCGCGACATCAGTTTTTCAGACAAGCCGGGCCGGCGCACCGGTGTCCACACCCAAACTTGCTCTCCTGGTTGGTATGTGACGTGTCGATGACGGAGGTTGTAGCGACGCGTATCCTTTCCCTGCTGTTGCTGAATGTTGATGCGGGCAAGTTGACGTGCTTCCTCGGCGCGCTGAGCAAACTGCTCAGCGTCTGGGATGAGAGGATTATCCGTGCAGCACGGAAGCATGGCATCTAACATCGTCTGTACGTCGCGTCCATAGAGCAGGCGAAATGGCGTAAAACGCGTAGTCTCTTGGATGGCAGTGTTGTAGGCATACGTGACGTACGGGAGAATCTCGTCCCAGGTCTTGTGCTGGGAGTCTATGTACATTGCAATCATGTCGGCGATCGTTTTATTGAGTCTCTCCGTGAGGCCATTCGTCTGTGGGTGATAAGCAGTGGTTTTGCGATGGCTCGTGTGACTCAGCTCAAATACGTCGTGCATAAGTTGTGCCGTAAACGCCGTGCCTCGATCGGTGATTACTTGGGATGGTGCGCCATGGCGCAACACGATCTGCTGCATAAAAAACTGGGCGATCTCAGATGATGTGCCACGCTTCACCGCCTTGGTTTCCGCATACCGTGTGAGATAGTCGGTCGCAACTATAATCCATTTGTTACCGACCGATGTCAGCGGAAATGGGCCCAGAAGGTCGATGCCGATTTGGTCAAACGGTGTTCGGGGAGGCGCAATAGGTTGGAGCAAACCCGCTGGCTTGAGAGGTGGCGCCTTTCGACGTTGGCACTCACGACAGCCTCTGACGTAGCGATGAACGGCGTCAGCGAGTTTAGGCCAATAATAGGCTTGACGAACTCGGGCGAGTGTGCGTGTGAAGCCCAAGTGGCCGGAGGTGGGCTCATCATGGCAGGCAAAAAGGATATCGGCACGGAGGTCGGCTGGCACTACGAGGAGGAACGCTCGGTCAACAGTGCTGGAGTTCTGTTTGTATAGAACGCCATTCCGGACGCAGAAAGCAGACAGGCTTCGAGCAAATTGCCGAGGGATATCAGCAGCGCGACCCTGCAGGTGGTCAATGGCAGGTCGAAGGTCCGGGTCAGCTCGCTGTCGGGTCATTATGTCTGAAGCACTCACCAGTCCAAGAAAACCGCTCTCATCGTCCGTGCTCTCATCGACTAAACCGACGGGTGCGCGCGACAGCGCGTCAGCATCTTCGTGCTTCTGGCCAGATTTATACACAATGGTGTACTCAAATTCTTGGAGGCGAAGACTCCATCGTGCTAGGCGCCCCGATGGGTCGCGGAGGTTAGCCAGCCAGCACAAGGAATGATGATCGGTGACAACTTTAAACTGGCGGCCGTAGAGGTAAGGCCTAAATTTCATGGTTGCCCACACAACCGCAAGGCATTCCTTTTCCGTAGTGGAGTAGTTTGTCTCGGCGCGGGAGAGCGTGCGGCTGGCATACGCTATTACCTTTTCGACGCCAGCTTGGTGTTGAACGAGTACAGCGCCAAGGCCGATATTGCTGGCGTCGGTGTGGACTTCGGTGTCAGCGTCTTCATGAAAGTGCGCAAGAACAGGGCTTGTTTGCAGTCGGCTGCGCAGCTCCGCAAAAGCCTCTTGTTGCTCGGCGCCCCACACGAACTGTGTATCATCGCGCGTGAGGCGAGTCAGGGGGGCGGCAACTTTGGAAAAATCGGCGATGAAGCGGCGGTAGTACGTGCAGAGACCCAGGAAGCGTTTCAAACTTCTCTTGTTTGCAGGAACGGGAAATTTGGCGACAGCAGCAGTCTTGTCGGGGTCTGGCCTAACGCCTGCGGCACTCACAAGGTGACCAAGAAACTTCAACTCTTTGTAGCCAAAGTGGCACTTCTCGGGCTTGAGCGTCAAGTCAGCTGACCGGAGGGCATCTAATACTGCGCGCAGGCGTTCGAGGTGTTCTTCAAAGGTTTCAGAGAATACGACAACGTCGTCGAGATAGACTAAGCAGATTTGCCATTTGAGGCCGGCGAGGACGGTGTCCATCATGCGCTGAAAAGTTGCCGGCGCTGAACATAGACCAAAAGGCAGCACTTTGAACTCGTACAGTCCATCTGGGGTGACAAAAGCTGTTTTTTCGCGGTCCCGCTCATCAACCTCAATCTGCCAGTACCCACTCTTCAAGTCAATGGAGGAGAAGTACTGGGCGCGACGAAGCTTGTCGAGCGAATCGTCGATACGGGGCAGCGGGTAGACGTCTTTTTTAGTGATGGCATTCAGCTTTCGATAATCGACACAGAAGCGAAGGGTCCCATCTTTTTTCTTTACCAGCACGACAGGGGATGACCACGGGCTGTTGGATGGTTGTATGACACCATCACAAAGCATCTCCTGAACTTGTGTCTGAATCGCTTCACGTTCCGTCGTTGAGATGCGGTACGGCTGCTGGCGGATAGGGCGGACGTCGTCAGGAGTAATGATGCGGTGCTTCACGAGAGGCGTTTGCCGTACTTTCGATGAGGACGCAAAGCAAGAGCTGAACTCTAGTAGGAGGGCACGTAGCTCACGATTCTGTGTGTCCGAGAGATCTGGACTAATATTAAGACGGTCAAGTGGGGGCTGCACAGTGCTAACAGCCCCAAACGTAAAACATTCAGAAACATCCGCTAAGGAGTCATCAAACGCGATGGCAGTAGCACGAAAAAGATTCCGGGGTTCGTTGGCGAAGTTAGTCACCAGGAGATCAGACCGGCCGTCGCGGAGGTGGATGAGGCTGCGCGCTGTACAGATACCGTGGGTGAGCAAAAGTGACTGGTTGCCTTCCGCGACCGCATGCCCGTCACGCAGTTCGTCGCAAGTAACAGTCACAAAAACACTGGCGCGTGGCGGAATCGAAACGCTCTCGGCGGAAATTCGAAGGGCGGCGCGGCGTTGGCGATTCTTGACGTCAGTATCAGCAGCTTTCTCGGTTGAAAATGTCACTGTGCGCGATCGGAGATCGATAATAGCTCCATACTCCCGGAGAAAATCAACCCCAAGGATAACGTCACGGGAGCAGTCAGGTATAACGAGGCAGCTTACAATAAACGTGGAGCTGCGAATTTGAACTCGTGCCGTGAACAGGCCACTAGGAGTTACGACATGTCCGCCAGCGGTGCGAATCTGCGTGCCCGACCATGGTGTCATGACTTTTTTTAGAAGCGCTGCTAGCTTCCCGCTTATAATCGAAAAATCCGCGCCAGTGTCCACCAATGCGCTAACCTTATGGCCGTCGAGAAGCACGGGTATGTCCAGCGAGAGTCGATTTTCATGCGTAGGAACTGTCGTCGGTGCCGTAAAATCCAGATCGCTCACAGGTCTCCTTGTCAGGGGGTCTTCGTCACGTCGATTGCAAGCGGCCTCGCCCCCGGAGGTCGCTGTCTTTAGTTTTCCCGGTGGGGACTTGGCGAGCGTCGCTGCGCCGTCCAGGATGGCCCGCGCTGCGGCGATGGTCGGCGTGGGGACGTGGATCGTGACTGCCGCTGAGAAGTTGGCGCCATGCGCTGCTGCGCTAAGTAGTCTTCAATCTCCCGGGGTCTTTGGCCTATTGGAGGGCAACGCATGTCGATGGGAAATCCGTGAAGTCCAAGGTGTCGATAGGGGCACTGGCGATAGAGATGACCTGGCTCCCCGCAATGGAAGCACAGGCGCTGGCGATTTGGGGCGCGCCACAGGTCCGCCTTCCGCTGGGGTGGTCGTCGGTTGTCGACGAACGGCTCAGTGTGTGCGGAATACAGTGAGCCTTGATCGGGTGGCGGTAATGGCGCCGAAGCAGTGGCAGGGCGTCGCGCCATATCTGCATAAGTTGGACGCAGGTACTCCGTGGGGAAAGGTTGTGGATCAGCGGACGCTACCGAGGGCTTCAACGCTTGAAGCTCTTCGCGGACAATGCTAGCTACAGAGCCGACCATCGGCTGTGGAGCACCGAAAAGCTTCTGGATCTCTTCGCGTACAACTGAACGGATGATGTCGCGTAGGTTCGGGGTAGCCCCGAAGGCCGAAAACGGCTCCACAACCGAAGCGGCGACCACCGGCCTGTTGTAAGTGGTAGACCGCTGCTGGAGCATCCTCTCTATTGTGACAGCTTCCGAAAGAAACTCGGCAACCGTCCTTGGTGGATTACGCACGAGGCCAGCGAACAGTTGCTCTTTAATACCATGCATAAGGTGGCGCACCTTTTTGTCTTCGGACATGGCCGGGTCAGAACGTCGGAAGAGCCGGGTCATGTCCTCCACATACATGGTCACAGTCTCATTTGGCATCTGTATACGAGACTGTAGAGCCCTTTCTGCGCGTTCTCGCCGATCCGCGCTGGTATAGGTCTCACGAATTCGTCGGCAGAACTCACGCCATGATGTTAGGGCGTCTTCTCGGTTCTCGTACCAAGTACGAGCGCCATCTTCCAGGCTGAAGAAGACATTTCGAAGCTTGGCGGCGTCGTCCCACTGATTAAACGAGGCGACCCGTTCAAATTGGATAAGCCAGTCTTCGACGTCTTCGCTCTGACTGCCGTGGAAGGGCTGAGGCAGTCGTGGATTTTGCAGGGTGTAGTAAGTTGGAGCTCCTTGCATAGCCGGTCGAGGGGCGCCTGCGGTGTTGAACTCCAACGGCCCGTGCTCAGGTGGTAGGCCTGGGTTCCTCCGGCTAGCGCGGTGAACAGGAGTGTCGATTGGCACAGGACCTGAATCCTGGGTATGCGGAGGAGTTCGGGACATATACTGGGATCGATACCCTGCGCCGACACCAAAATATGTCACGGACAAGAGGGCTAGATGTGACTAAGACGACGGGACGAAGCTCAAGCAGCAGGCAAAGTTCCGCGCACAGCACGCGAGACAACTTCGGCGTCCTCTTCTACCAGGTGTCACCTAAAAACATCTGGGACACCAGGTGGCAATATATATGAACAGCGTCTGTGGCTTCATGCAAAGCGTCAAAGTTCTAGTTTTCCTTGTCTCACCTAAGATGAAGAATACATTCCTGCTTATTCTCTTTAAAAAGAGGGCATACAGTTTGGGCAGAATAAATTGCGTTGTCATTTATTAAAGTTAGAAGACAGTCCAAGTCCAGGTCGTTCGGAACGAAATTTTAGAAGAAATGACAAAGTAACCCAAATTTCAGTGGCACTTTCGGATTATTCAATGGCTGAATACAGAGAATGCGTTTCCTTTTATACCAGATCTACATTTGCTAGTTTTCAGCATCGAAGAAGAAGAGGAGCACTTCGAGTATTGAGCACTAACACTAAAGGCGTCGAATGCAATCATTCGAATAACTGCAGCAGCCAGCAATATAAAATCTTTTTCTAGTTGTTTGAAATTTATCGTGGGTAAAACCTAGTGTTGCGATTCCAGCTGCATTCGAAGAAGCACAACAACAATTTTTACCAAACATTTCACTTTCTTTTTTTTTTTTTGAGGGGGGGGGGGGTGGGATGGAGCTAATACAAGCAGTCATTTCACACACGCATTCATATCCAAAATATGTGAGCGTTTAACAGCATAAAGTATTCGGCATCATCATTATTATCGCAACTACCATCATCAACCAAATGCACTGTCACTGTCATCGGTATTACCATCACTATTACAACATTAGCGCAATTATCATCGCTGCTATTATCATTGCCATTATCACCAATCGTCATCGCTACTATCATCCTCAAGATAGACAAGGAGAATTAAGATCTGTTTCTCACGAGCCCGGCATAGAGTAGTATTTTGCGCACTCGGCTGGGAATTGGATGGATAGTACTTCGATTCCCGGTGGAGAGCCACTCTTTGTCCTCTGGTTCCTTGAAGGTCAATTGCTAGCCCATACTGACCTTTGCGCGAGGTGGCGTAGGTAAACGCGCTTTAAAAGTCCAATGTATATCCTTTGCGTCGGTGCCGCATCCTCTAGGCACGCCAGAGAAACGCCTTATCACTAGATAGATGTTGGAGAAGTCTGATTGTGTGTGGACAGACGTTACGAATATTGTCCCCTCAGTCGTGAAATAATATGCTAAAACTTAACGTAAAAGCATACAACAGTATGGTACGATCGTGTCGGAAATACGTAACCTGGTTAAGTATATCTCGATGACATTGTTATGGACGAGGAATAAGCGAGCAGTAGCGTAGACAGGAGCGCTCGCGCAAGGCGCGCCGCGATTCATTAAATAATCTCACAGTCATTGACCATCTTCTCTCTTTTCTCCTCTGTTCATCGGCTTGCCGCTGCATAACATTTTGGTAGAGGTCCGAGGTGCGTCATCATCACTCGTCATCCTGGCCCAGAGCTTCGGCGTACTGTGTCTGCTTGTGCCGTCGGCAGCGGGTTCCATGGAGCGCATCGCTTAGTTGTTCCCCAGCCTGCCGAACCACATGCGACCTTGCCGTTCCTCGAGCCCGTTCCCCGTCCTGACCACGAGACACAATGAAGGAGAGACCAAATGATCCCACCGACCCGAGACTCCACCAACACGACCACAGGACACTACGAGATCCGACTGACCTTATGACTCCATTGCCGAGACGCTGCCCAGAAGACCTCACCAACCCAACACGCCCCCACATAGAGAATATCACCCCCACCAATGCCATGAGGTACGGAACTGGGCTTCGGCTATCGGTTCTTGGCGATCTGTGGCCCGAAAGCGTCCTAGGCAGGATTAATTCATCGGGGAATCATCATGGCGGCAAGCCGTCGTCTTCTTCCTGTTCTCCAGCCAGTCACGCCCATTGTCATGTCATGAATATCATCAATGTCGATATCGTCCACGATCGGCATGATCGCTCGGTGGCCCCGGCTAATGCTCTGAACGAGAAATAAGCGGGAAGTAGCGTGGGCAGAAGCGCTCGCGCTAGGGCCCCCGCGATTCATTAAATCATCTAACAGTCATCGGCCATATTCTCTTTGTTTCCCTGCATTCATTTGCTTGCCGACCCGCAACAATATTAAAGGGACCATCTTACTGCCCTCTCGCAATTAAGTTAGAGCAGTGGTGTAAATTTGCTCTAGCTTTGTTTGATAGTTTTATTCTAGACTACAGCACCAGCAGTATTTCACGCACGCCCTACCAAACTTTTCTCAATATCTTGTTTTGAATCGCTCAATGCTATTTCTAAAATGCGTCGCTCAACTACATGGGATGCTTGCTCGCGTAGCAATTCAACGCATGGTGGGTAATTAATGGGTCCCTTTAGTTATTTAGCGTTCGGACGAAATGCTTGTCTGGTTCAGTCAGAAACCATGATATGCATCCGGTGCAGCGACAAAGAGTAAAATAAAACAGCACGTTAACAATGGTTCATCGATCTCGCTTCCTCTGTACAAACGATATCTCTAATGCGGATATGCTTGTGAATTTCATTTTGGCGTAGCTTCTTATAGGTCAAATGCGCGATAACAATCAGCGTGTGTGCTGCTTTTTTGGCTTTTTTTTGTCGAAGCCGCCGATGTGGATCTTTAGTTACTCCTTACGCCATCAAGCAAAAG
This sequence comes from Amblyomma maculatum, assembly GCF_055883805.1. Classification (NCBI taxonomy): domain Eukaryota; kingdom Metazoa; phylum Arthropoda; class Arachnida; order Ixodida; family Ixodidae; genus Amblyomma; species Amblyomma maculatum. The sequence goes on along the minus strand of NC_139348.1, from coordinate 100,839,915 downwards.
CGCATTATTGAAAAACGTACCATGAAATAATATGGCATGCATTATATTAGAGCCCATATAAGTAAGCAGCCTAGCTGAATTGACAAAATTTGGTGTTTATTTCATATTGCGTATATATACAAGTAAAAAAATTCTTCCCAATTACCTAAGGTTTATTTGGAGCCGATGTTTTCTCTACGGCAGGGGCTGAAGCATTTATATACTTCTGAAAGGTAATCAGCGATTATCCATGCCTCCAGAACTTAACGAATAATGAAAAAACGCATAAAAAAAGCGGAATCTTTTTAAACTGACGTTCCGACTCTCATGCGAGCAATTTAATCATACGAACATCTCGGCAAACACTCCGGTGTGTTGCAGAGACCACCTTCATTTCCGTTCTTTGACAGCGCCTCCTTGCCGTCTGGTGCCATCTGTGATGCGCATAGCTGGGAAGCGCCACAACTCCCAGCTCGGTTCGGAATACTCGCAAGGTTCAACAGCACAGCTCTCTGTTACTTCAGAGGGTAGTATTTGAAGGCACATCCATAGCTCAATCTATATACCGAGTAAGATATATAAGACATACTTTAACAGTATGCAGTGGCCCTGTTTCAGGCGACATGAAACTACCAAGAATACAATTAAGGAAGTTCCTTAAATAAAAAATCATTTGCCTGGTTTGTGAAGCGTTTCTGTCCGCCTCGGACATTGCGTACCAAAGTATCTGGTCGACAAAGCGGGATGATGGATAAAGTTATTGGTATTTTGGACTGAGCATTGCACCTGCACAGTGGCTACACTTCTTTGTTGGAAATAAATTTTTCTTTCAATCTCAGCGGTGCTTCGGCGCCGTAGTTTCTTTCTGTTACAGTAAATATGACCATTGTCTTCCCACCTTGGCACGCCACGGTTCTGATAATAATAGCCGCCCGTTGCTACAGCCCGGTGCCACGGCGGCTCACGGCGGCTTTATTTGATGGAATCAGATTGTGGCTCGCAACAGCCTGCCTTCCAGCCTCGTGCCACCGGCTACTGGTTTTGACATCCCAAAGCTGCACTCACCCTCAGCAACTTCTTCAAGCTTAAGTATGATCATACTTACCACTTGCATTCGCAGCTGCCTCGCTGCTGCGCCACCTAGCTCTCCATCATATGATGATCGTGGGTGCTTCGTCACTACGAAGCCGTGTACCTCTCGCTGATAAAGGTGTGCATTGATATTCCGACTCTTCTTTAAGCTGATTTGCCGGCTGTGTACCTGGCCCTGACATGGTGGCGACACATTACCTCCCTCCACGGCCACATGTCAGCTGCCGTTCTCTGCCAAGCTCACTGAGGTACCTATCCCACAGCCGTTTGTCATGTCACTGAACGCCTTAAGAGAATGCGCTATTGTAATGGCGAAGCTTAAACGTCGTCTTATAATTTTAAGGGCAGTCGCACGAGGTGTGGTTTATAGCCAGCGGCCGTCTCTCCCGCGCAGCAGACATGCGACCCTAAAGGCTTTTGGACGAATTTCGCTAAGGATGTGGAACATAGGTTGATTGTTCGGAGGCGCTTCGAATTGATTGTCAGTTTTTCTTTTTAGCCAGCTATTAAGAGAGGAGGAGGAGGCACATCAGGACCATTGTTGGTGTTACAATATACAAGCTGGAACCGTAGCGTTAGGTTCAAGTTAGCCCTCCGCAAGTCTATTAGTGTTTCTTGATAGTCCACCCTTCTTCTGATCAGCCATACAGCGTAGCCACACTTCTCGCATTAAGACGTTAAGAAACTTTCACCTGCTGGCTATATCGCAACGGCTTCAATATAGCCGGTAGGTCAAAGTTTCTTGACCTCTTAGTGGGAGAGTAGTGGCTACTCTGTTTGGCTGATCAGATAAAGGTCTGCTATACCGCTCGTTTTTTTTCAAACCATTTTACGATGACAACTTTATAGGCCACTCTGTTCATTAGTAGGACATTGAAGTTATAAAGCATGACATGACGATAACGCACCTCGCGTATTGCCCACAATGGAAAAATATTAGTTGTGGTTTAACTCTGATTAACCCTAGTTAAATTGCTAAATTAAGCAACGGCGGAAGCTTCTTTTTCCTGTTACATTATTCTCCTATCACTCCCTATCAGTGTAAGAGGCTGCACTATTGGGGACACTTAAGCTCATCCTTTAAGAGTATGACGCGACAGCGCAAGCTACCAGCCTACGTATAAATAAGAAGGGCTCAATGCTGCTGAACCGAATGTGGCTAATGCGAAAGCATTAGCTACGGGTGATCGAACGTTGTTGTTGTTCTTCTTGTTCTTCTTCTTCGGCATCGTCTTCGTCTTCTTCGCGGCTGTTCAAGGTCAAACGTGGCCCGGGACGACACTACGGGCCGAAACCTGACGTAGTATTGCTATCGTAATAAAACTGATCGATTTGAAGACAAAGACGATACTCTTTCATCACAACTTCTCTCTCTCCTAGTTACCTACTTGATTTTTCTATCTCTCTTTGTCTCAGCATCTGTCACGCAGGACGCTGAAGTCATATCGATTACTATATGCATAAACGACCGCGCGTGAATCATGGCTGTATTTGTGGCGCACAGTCTTTCGTCATTCACACTTCTAGGCTGGCTGGACGAAGATCCTTTGCAAAAGATGCCCCTGCCCAGCGCTAGCAAACAACCTTTCGGTAGCAGTTTATCTTTCACTGCAGTTTTTATCGCTGCGAGGGCCAACAGACAGTGAATGTTTGCTTGGCTGTTCAAGGTTTCCTCACCGGCACTTTGCGGACAATAACCAACTGAAAGACAAAAGGCGCAATTGATTGCAGAAGTTTTTGGAGTAGTCACCTCAAGAGGCATTGGAAGCCGGCTCTCGGAACAAATTTATTAGCTTATAAGGGAAACGCTACGACAGTGGAACTTATCACTTAAATTGTTACCTTATCTTTTAATAGGTGTCACATCCGATATACGTTTTCGTCCTCTCATTACCCTAGTTGACATAAGCATAGATGGGTAGATGTCCATACACCGTTCGCGCTTAGTTATTACTTCAAAATGCAGATCTGCTGCGAGTGGTCCCCAATTTCCCACTTCCCCGTCTTAAAGACGAAGCAAAGGAGTAGCCTTAGCATTTGGAAGTTCACTCGCTCGTCTCACCCTTCAAGAAACACGGTAAACAAAGTATGTTCACTTGCACCAATGAGCGTAATACTCTTGAATAAAGTGTTCGAAAAGAAAACACAAAATGAAGCTCTAAGCAGAAGACGCACCTCCCCCTTCTGAGCAGACGACCCCGGCACACGCCAACGCATATAGTACAGCAGGGGGACGTCGTGTATATCCGGCCGCCAGGCCGCGTGGCGGTAGGCGGAACGCGTTTGTAGTCCGGCCACTAATTCGACGCGATAGCGCTGGATTAGCAGACAGGGAGAGAGCGCATCATCCCCCTCTTCATTGCCCATTCTCCCCATTCTTCTTCCCTCTATGTTCAGGCCGAGAGCTTGGCTGCTCCGACCGCCTACATTTCCTCCCTGCCTGTCGGAGAGCGGCCGTGTCGGCGGGTCCGGGGTTGACGCGTGGCCTGGATCAGACGAGTTTCCTGCGTGCGCAATGCTTCCCTTCCCGAATTTCGATTCCCGAAATCCCCATCGCTCTTGGAAATCGGCCATTGGGGATTCTCGCCTAGCCTTTTGTTTTCATACGCACTGTGGTATAGTTTTGTCCGTGGCCGGCTTTGTCCTCGATGGCCTGTGAATCCTCAGTGACTCAGAGCTTATCACTTCATTGCGTGGTGCCAGGTTTGTTATCATACTTTTTTTCTGGGAAACTATATGGCAGTGGTGGTAAGTGTAGCGTTGGCTGACCGAACATCCAGATAGGATAACCTTGCGTGAACTGTCACTGGCGCGTCGAAACTTTGCACTGTGATGAGCTGTGAATTCGCCAAAAGGTACTTGCGCACCCCTTCATTGCTCGAAACCACCCAAATGATGTAATAGTGCACAGCAGGTATGCTCAAGAGTGTTCTGACTTTTTTTTCTCAAGAGTCAACGTTGCTTGCCGCTTGCCTCTTGGCAAGCATATGAGAAGGCAAGCTCACGAAAGCATCATCTCATTAAATGTTAGTGAAAAATAGGAAAAACACTATGGAAACGTTTCCTTTTGATATACTCCTTGCAACACATTGGCCTCGCTACATAAAAAAAAAATGCTGAAATTCAAAATCATTCTGTCTTTTTGGTATAGCTTACAGGTCCTCTCATGATTTGTGTATGTATTCCAAAGGCGGTCCCCGTATATATTCCGTATGTTGTCCGTGCAGTCCACCTCCTAGGACATTTCCGTAGAAGTAATGCGCAGCTCATATGCACGTCTTGGAATGGGCATACAGAACCATTTTACTAGGGAAGGGGTAGTCACGCTAACTTGAAGCCATGACTGATAGGTACTGCCTTATCATTAAATTTTTTGATACCATTCTTTTACTGGTAGCCATTTCCATGAATTCATGCAGCTCAAACGGCCAAGAAAATGAGTGGATCAGACACGAAAATGAATCGGATTGCTACCCTGCACTGAAGGAAGGTATGAGGGGAATAAATGTGAATGATAGAAGGGATTTGTGGAAAACAAAACTTGTTACACAAAAAAAAAAGCATTTGGCAAAGTCCTAGTCTATTATGCAGGCCTGCAGTGACACTCTCAATAGGGAATATACCTCCCGTAAACGTACTGGCTTTAAGACTATTCTCTGCTCAAAGGCCGTGTCAGGCACTCAGCGACGTTGACATGTGCTCGGGTGCAATAAGACCGGAAACTGCACCAGAGCTCAGCGCCCACAGTTACAGCGAGTGCGAACGAGCGTAAATATGAAGAATCTTCTCATGCCAAATTTCACTATTGGTCCGTTATTAGGCTAAGCAGTTAATATCAGTAAAGCGGTTTAATCAGTGCTTGTCTCAACTAAGCATTTTCAAAGATATGCACACATTGACTTTTCTTCTCTGCACAATGATTTCATTATGAATGCCTTCTAATGGTTTTTAATGTCCTACAAAAATAACGCGGCGTCACTACAGAGACGCAATGTAAAACTGCTTTGATCACTCGCATTTCAGCAGCTACTACCGGCGCAAAAATGAGCTGGCGCGCGAGGTTTATGATAGCCCTTTCGCTACAACTCAAAGGCTCTGTCTTCTCCCAGAAAGAAACATCAACTCGCGATACACTTTCGAGAAACATGACGACCTAGGCCATGATGTGCACCATATGTACAAATCGGCTCGCCACTTACGTTGCCAAGATAAGCGCACTACAAAACCGTACAGAAACTTGCGGATATACGCGACAGAAGCAGCCAACGTACGCTTCAGGATGTTTACGGCAGATGGCGCAGCCATCCCGCTTGTTCAGCGTAGTGTACTGATTTGAAAATACGCTAAACTAATGTTGTACTGGATTGTGTTGTAGTAAAATCATGATGTAATAATAAAGCGAATATTTTCGTAAAGTCCTAATATTTTAGAGCATGATCCGCGAAATTTATCAATGCACTATATTCTACTGTGCAGTGAGCTGATGCACTTCGGCTCGGTAGCTTTGTGTGCATAGCTAGATAAAGCCGTCTAGAAGCACAGCTCGTCCCACCTGCTGTGCAAGGACCAGTGCTTCGCGTCGGGCCAGTGCTTCCTCTCTGTCTACTCGCTGGTCAGCCAGCACGAAGAGACGCGAAACGTGAGCTGTTCGTGCGCATTGTTACCGTTCCTTCTCTCCAGCATGCACGTGGTGGCCCTACTCGACGGCAGGTGTAGCAGCGATTTAGGCGCGAACTAAGCGGGTTCAATCAAACGCAGCCGGCTAATAAGTCTGCCGGACATTCGGCTCGCCCGACTCGACCAGCTAGATTCGGGCTCAGTGTACAACGTTTATGAGTGCAGCGCAAGGTCTGTATCTAAAGTTCTCACCGAGTGTACTACAACTAAACGATAAACAACCTGTGTGCACTTGACGTATGTCTGTAAACCAGTACATAGCTATATAAGCACGCTGCGAAAACAAAGAAGTTGATTTTTCTTCAACTGCTATCACAACTTATAGCACTTTCTTCAACATGCACATTTACTTTTGGTTAATGCTTGCTCCCAGATTTGATATAGTGCTTCTTAAAATACCACAAGGGATGAATTGGATCAGGCTATTGTATTTTGACGCAGCTCCTGTTGACAACATACCGGTTGCTGATTGCCTGTAGATACTAAGGAATCAGCAGAGGTTTGCAGCAGTTTCAATAACAGCGCACAAAGTATATACGCAGTTTATAAACTGGTGCTGACATTTTTCCAAAGAGGCCGCGTGCCTCATGAAATCTCCGTAATAGTGATATCGGAGATCCCTACTAGCTGATCATTCACACACGGACATAGAAATGTGTATTCCAAAAGATTAGCAGAGAGCTATTTTTCACTTGCAGCTTAGAACGTACTTTCGCAAATCACCCTCTGTCTGATCATATTTCTGCTTAGTAACCATTATAAAATTAGTCATAAAATACAAATTACCTGAGGTAATACGAACAGAGTTCGGAAGTTATCGACATAGAGAAAGAAACATCTTACAGCTCCCCCGAACTATACACTGAAGGCGCAGTCCATGCAAGAACAACAAAGGAGCATTTTTTTTTCTTTTTGTCCATATTTCGATTGCATAAGTGAGCGCTTTCAACTGAAAAAGCACTTTGCAGAATAAAAAAAAAAAATCAAGGTTATAAACCGGGTTATGCGCCATGGACAGGCGGCATTCAAATTGAATGTCCACCATCGCCAGTCAACCAAGCGTCTCCTGCGAACCCCGCGAACACTCTTGGCGCGGTGTCAAGCGCAGCAAAGATTTGTCTTCAAGACAGTTGCAAATAACATCTCTTTTTTTGTTCTTTCTTCTCTACTACCGCAACTATACAGTTTTTCATCGAGCTTTCCATGCACTTTTCATTTCCCCCAAAGTAATAAAACAACTACACGAGAACACGATGGGGCATCTTAGAGCTGTCCTACCAAGACCGTACTTGGAATGAAAAACTTCCCCAGTTCCAAACTCGCGTAAACATAGCAAACACACCAAAGTAAACAAAGTATACCTAGGTTAAGGGACATTATTTATTTATTTATTTATTTAGAAATACATGCCAGAAATCTGGGCGCGCATCTGTTCAGTGTCCCACACTGTCGGCTTCCGAGTGGCGTCACTATTTGTCGTCCTCCATTCCTTCATGTTCCTTTCTGCCACCAGTTTGTCATTTTCATATCTGCATTTTCTATTCTATATCCCCCTCCCCGCACCCGTATACATCTTCGCCCGTCCTTCGTCTATCGCAGGATTTCGGTGTGTGGGTCAAGACTGCTGCCACTGCCCCACTTCCTCTGGAATGGGACTTTGACAGAGCGCTGTGCTGGTGAATAATTTAGACTCAGGCCGGTGTAGGCCTACTAGCGATGCTGGATATTTTAGTCATGAAAAACGCTGCAGTTTTATCGCGTGGATCTACATAATTTCGGTATACATGTTCATAGCATGTACAAATACCCTTAAAAAAGTACTGCCACCGCCGTGAATGCGATGGCATAATAAAATCGAGAAATGTTATACAACTGAAAGGTTGAGCTTTTAAGTTTAAAGCTTTCAATTGGAGATTTAAGGTACCTCGCCTCGAGCTTCGGTAACAAAGCAGAAGTATATTGGGTGGCACGAATATTAACAGAGAGGAATTTCCTATTAGCCTTCATTGAACCCGGTTGCTAAGAAAGCTCTCAGTTTCTATTGGAAACATTTCGCCATATCATGGCAGAGTTAAGCTAATCGAACGTTTCGGTTGATCGAGCCAGTTTATATTGTCGATCCCTAAGGAGACCTTACAGCTAATGCTTTATTTAGATTGCAGTTTCCTACAGGATATATGGAGTATAGAGGCTTTCTTGTAAGCGATATCTTGCGTGCTCTCACTGATGCCAAGTCTGAGCAGCAAGAAACATAACAGATCTGTCATGCTTCTTGCTTCTGCATAACATATGTAGTGCCTTATATCTGGAGCGTTTGAGGTATAATAAATAAACAAATAAATACACAGTGTTTTGAATGCTCATTAGAGGTGTGCAAATGTCCGGCCAAAAAAAATGTTTCATACCTGTATATGCTGTCTTTATTGAGCACATAAAAGGTACGCCTGACTTCATTCATATCGCTTCGTTACCGCTGGTGGGGTAGAAAGGATTGCGAGATTTTAGGATACCTCTCGAACCTCCACCTGGTATGTACAGTGACAGCTCTGATTAACACTAAAAAATATCGTGTTTCGATCATGACGGAGAACATAAACAATCAGCATATATTTGGCTTTCCTAGCTATGTGGCCAAGCCTTCGACTATAGAAACATACAAGGGCATCCATACATTTCTTTCCGCAAAAGAGTTTCCTTGTATTTCAGCTTTTCACTTAAGTACAGCTTTCTTTCTCGCACATTTTTTTGATCCTTTGCCGAGCAGGCTGTTAGCGATGTGAGCCGAGAAATTTGGTGGACACCTAAGGTTCGCTTTTAACAGCATCGCGCAACAATGTTAACAGTTTCCGCTTCTGGCTTCTCTCGCGGATCCTCGGTCGCTTACACGGACTTTGCAACTCGCTTACAGTCACCAACCGCATAATGTATGGCGGTATCATCTTCCACATTACCGTACAGCTATAACCTGGCACTATATGTGAAGGGCCACCCAACACAGACATAAATTTACGCTTTTCCAACCAGTACCAGCGTGCCTTCGAGGCATATGACTAGCACATCTGACTCGACATCGAAGGATCCGGGCTCTATCCCCACCTCCGCTTCAATCACACTGGAGCTGCCTGAGTTGGTAGCGACCGCAAATTCTAGCTTATTGTAATTTTATCTCGTCACGTCGCAAAAGCCCAGGTCGATCGCTGACGACCGACTACCTGTCTGGGGCATGATCATCCAAGACTAGATTTTGATATATGCTCAAATGTGCTACCCGAGTTGGCAGCTCCTGGCAAGTCGATGTCATTTGATCCTCATCACGTCACGCAAGCCTCCGAAAAATCTCTCCTATGCCGTTTATATACCACATGTCAGAGGTACACGATCGTAATTTTAAGTCTACGAGGCCAACAACGACCAGCTGACTCAAAATTTTCTGCGGAAGGTTCTCCTTCACGGGGTGACGTTAGATACGGGCAAAAGTTTTGAGCTCAGATTCGAGTAAAAGTCCTGTTATTGTGCAGCAATTTTCCAAATTTGGGTTCGGAGTCTTGAAAGGGACTAAAAGTGGTAATAGCAGCAGTTGTTCAGTTTAGGTGACGTCGTATACATGGAGGCGCGCATCGGCTAGGCCACAGATGGCTGCCCTAATTAGTACTTGAAATATATTGTAAGTGTCGCTATATACGGCACAGCGTTTCAGGGCAAATTACAGTTCTATTTCTATTTCACTCTCCCATTCAATCAGCTACCCGAGCTGGCAGCTGCTGCCAACTCAGCCATGTTATTTCACCTCTGAAGTCACACATCCAGCAGGCCAATGAAATTCCGTTGTGTGGTCTTTTGCTCTGTGCACCAGGAGTGCGCCGTCAGAGACGGTATACCGTGTTGCAGCGGAGATTCTTTGCGCCAGAAGCGCCCCGTCGGAGACGGTATGTCGCGATGACTTGAAGACAGGAGGTTGCCAGAAGAATAACTGAATATTTATATACACAGTATTTACAACAACATTTACAACATAGATGCAAGGTGAACTGGCTAACCGAGAAATATTCCCACCACGGTATAGTCGACGATGCAGAGCATCTAAACCTAGCCCAGAACGCCGGACTGGGCCCTCGGGCTCAGTTTTACCCCCTGAAGTCCAGCTATAACTTCCACAATGTCCAATCACCACGAACACCAACCTGATTGGTTGGTTCCAACGTCCAGCTCCCCTTTAAACTTTAAGAGAACTAAGCCTTCTCTCATTGAAAAAAAAAAGGAAAAGCAAAACTCCTAAGGTCACGTCCTCCCTACATTCCTCGGTACACCTGGCCGTTCACCTGGCCGTTGCAACGTTCGAGTCAATGAGTACCATTGCTACAAAAAAGAAAGTGCAGTGCTATTGTTAGTCGCTCGCCACCGCATTCCATCGTGTGCCCGCGTGAATGTGTGTATCACCTGTGACTGCGGGGTTGAAACGGCACGTGCAAGCTGGTGTTCACCATGTCGTCTATATATCCCGCTTCGAGGACTCACTGACTGCCACTCAGCTCGTAACGCTCATCATCCTAAATGGCTTTGCGTGCTTCGCCAGGTGCCTCGTGGTGCCCTCCTGTCTGCGCAGTACCTGTGTCCACTCATGCTACGGACTACCAAGATGAGCTGGGCTCATAGCCGCATACTTTCCCCGAGTTCCCGTGCTAATCCGTTGTGCCCGTCGGTCCCTTTTGAGGCCATTCTCATCTATATATAGCGCTTTCGCAATCCAGGCGCATGGCCTTGCGTTTTCACTTACAAAGGCCATGCCAATGCCATATTATCGGAGAGCGAGGCTTTTAACGTCGTCTCGCTAAAAGGAACTCTCGAAAAAAATTAATATGGGTGTACTCCATCTTATTCGGTACGCTCACCGCGGCTGCTGCGAGAATGCAGCAGTAAATTGAAGTATGGACTAGATTAAGGTTTCTCATTATGATTACAACTTTCTCATGTGGTTTCCACTCCTCAAGGTTGCGTGTACCGTAATACTTTACAATTAAATATTGATGTTTCAGTATGCTTCGGCACAGGAGGTATAGCTAGAACAGTGTTTTTTTTTTTACTCATAGTAAGAAATATAGCTTGTTCCCTTTTTCTTGCTGTTAGCAAGAACAGTGTCTGTCATAGTGTAACAAAATAATGTAAATGTCTGTCAGCATGTGTCTGCACAGATTAACCCATTGGCACATGTCAATGTAATAAAGTGCAATACTGGTTAAAAGGACATGAGAAAAAAAAAACGAATGATAAAACAGTTTCGTATACTCCGGGCTGAAGACAACAAAGTGACAGCAGCGGCATTTACATGAAATCGGGTTTCAGTGGTACTTAGGGCGCCCATGTTCAAGAAAATGTGCGCAGGTGCAACTCGATGAGTTCCTCATGAATATATACCTCCTGGTGAGTCAAATTGGTTGCGCTAAATTAAATCAAATACAGTAATGCGAGAACTAGGGCGCAAAAATATCCTAAATCATAAATAAGCCTTTATGCACAATTCATGTTAGTGCACCTGTAAGTACCCACATGGCAGGAACAATGACGTAGAGTGTACGAGATAAAACCCTCGCCTTTGATCGGCGCCTCGGCGGAAGCATGTATTTTTATTTCTTTGTTATCGAATTGTGTCACCTATTTCACGTGAAGTAGGTCCGGCAGATGCAGGCAAAGAGGACGCTATGGCGTCGGCATACGAATACTCAAACAATTTTTGAATGCGGGGAGTCAAGCAGACACACGAAAACCATCACGCACCAAGAAAGGAAACGCGGCCACTGCTGGCATGTATACCTTTAGCGCTCACAAAAACAAGCGCGAGGTATGCTAACAGCGCGTAGTGGAACGCAACAAGAGTGCACCTGTTCCAAAATGCTAAAAAGCGATTACTCAAGAAACCTATGTTTGGACATGTGGCGAAAATATTATTCTTTCATAAAAAAATAAAATTCGCCTACTTGTAAGGCGTACGCGTTTTTAACTTCTTGCTGAAGAGTTGGACAAGCTCGTGACATACGGTTCGCCCTTACACGTCGCGTATTCGCATGTTCACTTATAATCAATTTGAACCAGGGAAGACATTGATTCATTGAAATGACTGGCATGTAGAAAAAGGCCTTCGTGACTATGAGTAGCGCGAACGTGTAACAAAACAACGGTTCTGGGCTCGATTCCAACCTAATCCAAGCGGACTCAACTCGTTTTCAGCTGATTCACTTTCTTTGCTTTCATTTGCTGAAAAAGTTCGCATCAATATTATCTACTTATGACCGGTTCTTGAATATATATTGCTTCCTTAGGATAGTCATTTCCTCATGATGGTGGATTTACGGTCGAGAAAAGGGAGAACGGGAACGGAAAAAAGTAGCTGCGAAATTATTCCAACCTCCACTAATTAAAATATTTTCCAGCATTTAACTTAAGCGGATTGGTTCATATCTAACTGCATGCATTGAATACGTCGTTGATTCTCTTATCAATTCAATTTTAGTTCAGTTTTTCTCATAACTAACGCACTCACTATACATTAAAGCTGCGCTTACCCAGGCGGTAACAGGATGCGTCTTTCAAGAAACTAAAGGAATCAACCTGCTCTTGAGCAATTCATCGGAAAACGAGTAATTTTGCTCTGGTATCCACTCAAACAAGTAAAATCTGCTTGGGCGCCACTTTCCTCGGCTTCTCGTCTCGCCGAGGCACCGACGAGCACAAGGACCAATGAGAGACGAGGCGTCGTCTTCCGCATCTTCTATAATTCCGTCTTTTTAAATCATCCTTCGCACCACAGCTGAAAACCTTTACCTCGTGATGCAGGAAAGGCTCAGTTTTTATCTGCGCTATACGTTTTCACTAACCGCTATTTTATAGATTAAAGACGCCTCCCCTGAATGTGATTTGACCCATATCTGGCGGTTATGAATAATGTAGAAAGAAGCAGTAATTTCCTTAATACTGCCAATGACCTCTGGTTCGGGAGATGTTACTTGGAATATTGGTACGAATAACGCTTGGTGATTTATCTTGCATCTGGTTCCTTTTACCTAAAAAGCAATACTACGTGCCACGTAGTGTTTAGTTATCTTATGTTCGTCACCTACCAATGCTGAATTCTTTCTTCTATGCGGTGGAACATATTATATGCCATAAAGTTTAATTTCTTAAAATACCATTAACCACTTGCAACTATATATTTCATAAACATTTTATGAAAATACGCTTTCATCGCTGTTATTTCTCAATTGCTATAGAGCGTGGATTGCGAAGTCTTTCTAGAAGCTAATCGTTTTCTGTTTGATTTGCGTCATGAAACATAACATGCACTCTATTTGTTACATCATTTTCGTTATGCCTTGAAGTTATTATGATTGCATAATGGATTTCATGCAGACGTTCCTGACTTCAATTCATCTTCTCACTGAAAATGTGACATCAGTGAAGACTGCATGTGACGTAGCCGAAGGCAAAATGAATGTACATTTACTAGGATGCTTTGAAATAATTTGACACTTTAACTGGCGCCTCCAATCCTTTTGAAAGTTTAGAGGCCGAGATCGCTACAAAGCTTAAGTACATGATGTTAACTGCTCAGTAAACAAGCAGCTTGAGCAAAATAAACATCACATAAGCATTGGCACATTTCACATAGTAATTCATAACACTTTTTCCAGACCAAAGTCGCAATTTCGCGAGACATCAATTGCACCCACATCGACAACAACGTGTACTTCGCAGTCCAGATGGTTACGGCTCGGTTAAAACTACAAAGTAGCTGCGCCGTGAATGGCTCCATGAGCGAAGTATTTCGATTAGTTTTGCACAAGCCATGCGAAGTTGGGATCGTTAGCCGCTCATCTTCTGCACGATGCGCGGACAGTAGCAACATACAGAACATTTAAAAAATGACAAATTGAGCGAAAAAAAAAATGTTTTTTTTTATTTCTTTTCAAATTAGTTCTAAATAAGCATATTAGTTCCAGTTGTAAACATGAAATTTGCGTCAAAACACTCAATTGTTGATCCATCCGAGGCAACCACAGGCAACCACAACAATGCATTATCAAATTGCACGTGAATGATACATTTTAAAATACATCTCTTTTCAAGCAAATTAGAAATGCGCCATGCTTTACCAAGTCAAAATTTGAATTCTCAGGAGTAGGATCGCTGCGGAATCCCTGATTACAGCGAAACAAATGGGCAGCCCTGATTGAGGGCGGGCAAAGGGGTTAAACGGAAGAGGAAGCACGGCGACTTCCGGCCCCAACACGTGTCGTCTGCCAATTAGGGAAGTGGCCCGCAGCGCGTTCAGAGAGCCGTCTGGGGGATTGTCGCTAGCCAAGCCGAGCAAGCAGGCAGCGCGACACTCGGCCGATTCTGTTGGAACGGCGACGCATTCGTCTCAATTGGGGCGAACGCCGTCCTGCTGATCTGTCCCGAGTGGCCCCTAGGAAATCCCTCTCGGCTCGGCCTCAAACACGCCATACGAGCCACTTGCGCACTTGTGCTTCGATCACCGAGCGGTGCGCCCTCTGTTCCGCTTTGTGGGAAACAAGCCTCTATGAGCAACCCGCCATCTTCCGGCTGGCGGTTGAACGCATTTATATTTAAATAGAGCTCGGATAGGTGCCGCCACAGGTACATATGAATCGGAGATAAATGTTCAGGTGATGAAGCAGGAAATTTGCTAGGGGCCTCAGGGAAGGGGAGGGGGGGCGGAGGAGGGGGTTAAAATAAGTTCGACGTACTGAAAAGTTTCTGTTAAAGATAATGTTGCTTGGCCTACCTATGATAATGCGGTAGCGAGTGAAAGGGCACATGTACAGTCACGATCAGAAATAAATCAGACAGCTGTTGAAATATTGCAGTAGGATGCCACGGTAAAGCCACAAACGAGGCAGTGCAGCTGTATATAGGTAGCTAAGAATAAAATTTTATACGAAGAAAGAACGCCCGATGAGCTTGAACAATACTTTGTAGGTAAAGTATTAAGTACCTGTGCCGAGGAAGGGTTGATTTATAATGATGGTACAGTTATAGCAAGCCAAGCAGTAAGTATGCAAGACAGAGATATTAAAAAATATAGAGTTTACACTTTTGCCAATTAAAAACCACAGAGTAAAAATTGGATATATTCAATTCAAGGAAATAGAAGCAGCGTGTAGAACTACATCGAAATTGGAAAAGACTGATCAAGAAGTAATCGTTTTATGATAACACAATAGACGGTTTCCTGCGGTATAAATGAAGATAACGCGCCGCAAAAAAAAAATAAATAAAACTAGATGAGAAGCGCAGTGTGCAGTAAACCTCTAAAAAATATTGACCACATTATATTCTAAAGTCATAGTAAACACCCGGAACTCGATGCAGGGAGGGTCACTCTCTCTCCCTTACACCGTAGGGTTTAGACATAACAATGATCAGGTGAACGAATCAGCGGTGGAAGTTAGCAAAAAAAAGCACTCGGAAGATTCACTCTAAAACAGGGGTTACATAAAGTTAGAAGTTTAATATTACAAACATATGAAAGTAAATGAGAAATTAATGAACTCATTTGTAACAGTATTAAAGAAATTTTAAATTTCTAGACTTAAAGTGAATTAGATTTTAAACTGGAACACATTTTACTCTAAGAATTTTGTTTCCGTGGCTGACACTGCTTTTATGTCTTGTTTCCTTTTGTGGGTACCCTGTCCCACTTCGAGGTCACATGGCCTTGTGGGAAATAAATAGGTTTGGTTTGGCTTATGGGCCCGGCTTAACGTCCCAAACGGACTCCGGCCAAGAGAGACGCCGTAGTGGAGCGATCAGCAAATTTCGACTACCTGGGGCATAGAGTTTCTTACTCTTACCCAGAGGGAAAGCTGTGCTGCCATCTATGGGCGTTTACATGGAGTTTCCCGACGACCGGTTCAGCTACCATGGGTGCTCAAAGCATTAAGGGCCGGAGAGCTGCCGAGGGGAGAACTACAACTTTTGGCCAAAACTAATGCAAAGATAAACGTTGTTCTATCATAAATAATGCTCTAACATTCAATTTTGTGACTATAAATTGCAAAAAGACAGAAACATGTCAGTATGAAATTTATCCATTTAAGCTATGGCTCTTTCTCCTATTGGCGTAGTTTTGAGCAGCACAAATACCAATATTTCGCACTTAATAGGCACACTTTGAAAGGAAAAAAACGTTTTAGAAATATTTATGGTTGCGCAATCACTTAAGGAAGTTTTTAGTGGCAGTTCGGGAAACAGAAACCTTTTATTTGCGATGTCTGCTTTTTGCCTTCGCTACTGCGCCTTTTGCGGTCTATGTATGCACCTCAAGATGGTGATGATGATGAAAAATAAACATCACACTGACGCCATTTCGCGCACCTGAGTGAGTGAGTGAGTGAAAACTTTATTGAATATTTCAAGGGTTTCGCGGTTGTGAAGTCTCCGTCGTCTTCTCTGGCGCTGGCGACTTGAGACTTCTCGTCAGCAAGGGTGAGCCCCTATTCCAAGGCTCCACTGAGTCGTGCTGCATCAGTCGCGTGCTGCACTAAGGCCCTTTGGGTCGCGAGCTCGCCGCTGGTGAGCCGACTCTCCCATTGCTCCGCACTCGGGTCTTCGTGTTGGTGGAATGCTTTGTTGCGTTCGCATTCCCACGTGATATGATAAAGTGTAGGTGTGGCATCGCACCAAGGGCAGGTGGCTCTGTATTGTGTCGGGAACATTTTATTAAGTATGTGTAGGTTAGGAAAGGAGTTGGTCTGTTCTCTGCGCCAGCCGGTCGCTTCCTCCTTTGTTAGGGCTTTGTGTGGTGGTGGATATCTAATTCTAGCTCCCCTATGCAAGTGCAAGATCTCTGCGAATCCCCCCTCGCAAGCCTGTAGGCGGAGCTCCGGAGCATTTGACTGCCCTGCTCGGACTGCGTAACCTCGAGCTAGGCTGTCTGCTCTTTCGTTCCCCCCTATGCCCGTGTGGCCCGGGATCCAGATTAGGTTATGCCTGGGTTTCTCCTCGGCGGAGGTGGCCCCGCTGAGTATTTTAAGGGCTGTTCTGCTGATCCTGCCCCTCGTGTAGTTCCTGCACGTCTCCTTCGAGTCCGTCAGTATGTTGAGAGATCAGCCTGTTCTGTAGCCTTCTGCTGCCGCCAGCGCGACGGCAATTTCTTCGGCCTCCGCTGTGCCGGCGACCTTTGCCGTGGCACACGTGATCATGTTTCCTTCCTTGCTTACCACTACCGTCGCGGCTACGCGTTCTCTCTCGCGCGGATATACGGCAGCGTCCGTGTATACGGTGTTGTCTAACTGGGCTAGCGTTCTCTCAACGTACTCGGTCCTCGCTTTTCGTCTGTTTTTGTGAAGATTGGGGTCCATGTTTTTCGGCAATGGTCCCACGTTAATGGTTTTCCTAAGGAGGTCCGGTACGTCCGCGTATCTGTCTACCAGTCCGCTCGTGTCCCGACCCAACCTTCTTAGGAGCGCTCGTCTCGTGGGGGTGCCTCTCAGCAGGCTGATGGGCCGTATGCCCCTGTTGATCATACGGCCCACCTGCTCTGCCGCCTTACTCAGCAGGCTGATGGTGTGGCCGCATTTCCGGCTTCCTTGCAACCACATGCCCAGGATCTTTATCATGTTCTTTTCCGGGATGTTCTGTCCCTCGAGAACGACCTCCAGTGTCGCTTGGGTGGGATGCTTACCGACTCTGAGGAGTTCCGACTTCTCCGTTGAGCATCTTAGGCCCCTCTCTCTGGTGTAAGTTTCTACGCAAGTTGCCGCTTCCTGTAGTTTTTCTTGCTTCTCCCCGAGTGATCCTTGGGTGACCCATATCGTGATGTCATCGGCGTACATCGCGTGTTGGATGCCCTGGATCTCCTTGAGCCGTCTTGCAAGTCCAATCATTGCCACGTTGAAGAGGACGGGCGATATGACGGATCCTTGGGGTGTGCCTTTGCACGGCGTGGGGAAGACGTCGCTTCTCAGCTCGCCCAGCCCCACGGTCGCCGTTCTGTCGCTCAGGAAAGCTCTGAAGCAATCATGCGTTCTCCTCCCGCAGTTGGTGTTGTTGATGCCTTCCATGATGGCCGCGTGGCTTACGTTGTCGAAAGCCCCCTTTATGTCGAGGGCCATGACGACGTATTCGCCCGCCTTCGGCATCGCCTCGAGCACTTCCTCCTTGAGTTGGAGCAGCACGTCTTGCGTAGAGAGGTTGGCTCTGAACCCGTACATGCTGTCCAGGTACCATTGTTCGTTTTCCAGGTGCGACTGGATTCTTTTCGTGATCACTTTTTCGTACAGCTTGCCCAGGCACGACGTTAGAGATATCGGCCTGAGGTTCTCGGTCTGCAGCTTTTTGCCTGGCTTCGGAATCATCACGACGACCCGAGAAAAACCGACTGTCCCATACCAAGTAGCACACCGGTCCATGATCCTTAGCGCGCCCATGGCGGCTGAGGTGCAGCGCCCTCAGCTTTCCCTCTAGTTAAGAGAGAGAGAGAGAAAACTTTTGATGAGCATAATAATCAGTAAGAATTCGCAGGAGCTGGGTGGTCGGTGCCCTAGTCCAGGGCTCCGCTGGCAGCAGCTGACTTGCGGACTAGCTGGATAATCCAGGCTTGCTGGTCCAGGTTGTCGCTGGTCAGGGCCGCCTCCCACTACTCGTGTGTCGGGCATGGCACTAGTAACGTTGGGTCAGGTTTGTCCTGGCATTCCCAAGAGATGTGATAGAGTGTGGGGCTTGCACCGCACCAAGGACAGTAACTCGTGTATTTTGTTGGGCTTATCTTATTTAAAATGTGAAGATTAGGGTATGTGTTTGTTTGTATTTTTCTCCAGTCTATAGCGTCCGAGGAAGGAAGTTGTTTGTGTGGTGGTGAGAAAATTCTGCTTTCTAACCGTAGGTGTTCCAGCCTGTCGCCGTAGGGTCCGAGGAGAGGGGTGGGGTAGGGATGGGGATCCGCCCGGTTTGTGAGAGCTCGGGCTAGATCATTCGCTACCTCATTTCCTTCTAGGCCTTCGTGTCCGGGTGTCCATGTAATTGAGTGCTTCTGGGAGATAGAACGTAATATTGCACATGCTCCTCTGTGAGGTTTTCCGGCCAGGTAGTCCCTGCAGGCTGGTTGGGAGTCCGTCATTACGTGTGATGACTTCTTTTGGTGGTCTTGTGTTTTTATGGTGACGGCTATTGCCAGTGATTCCGCTTCCGCAGGATCCTTGGCATAGATCGA
This sequence comes from Amblyomma maculatum, assembly GCF_055883805.1. Taxonomy (NCBI): domain Eukaryota; kingdom Metazoa; phylum Arthropoda; class Arachnida; order Ixodida; family Ixodidae; genus Amblyomma; species Amblyomma maculatum. Next base: position 100,820,942 of record NC_139348.1, on the reverse strand, counting down.
AGCCTGAATAATTGGCCTCTTCTGGTGGTCAACTGCAGCTATTGTGAACTTGCTAGGCTCGCCGTAAGCCCCTACGTCCACGTGGACAACTTCCGCGTCTTTAGACAATTGTTTTTCCAATGTTTTGACTCTGGCTTTACTTCGACCCTTCTGTAACTCATGGTGTAACTTGGGTGTAACGATACCCAAGCACATGCACCCTCTAGTTAAGACTGTAAGAAACTCTATGACCTGGGGTTCCTTAACGTGCACTGACATCGCACAGCACACGGGCGCCTTGCTTTTCGTCTCCATATAAAAGCGGACGCCAAGGGCGGGATTGGATCCCTCATCCTTGAGCTCAGCAGTAGAGGCTCCTAAACGACTGCACCACCACGGTGGGTGGCGAATAAATAAATATAAAGAAAATAAACCAAGCATGGTAGCGAATGCCACCCCTCCTTTCAAAGGGAACGTTACCTGTTCCATCCATTCCCATCTGATATCGCAAGGGACATGTATTACTTAAAGGGACGGTATACATTTGTACGTTGCCCAGCTTTTCAGCTCCTTGGTCACTAAGCGTGTTTTTAAAATAATTTTAGTGCGCTGTATTGCCATACAGCTCTTGCCTCAGAGTATGGAAATTACGGGACTGCCGAAGTGCAACTTTGTAGAACAGTAAGCAGGGCTTTTTTAATGGAATTTAATGGACGAGGTCCATTGCAATGCCTATGGGCTGTTTTATTGTACCACTTATTGAAGTTTCGAAAATTCATGTCCCTATGCTCATTTACAATTTTAAGGAAGTTGCCTACAGCAGATAAGCAAGTTCAAATTAGCCAATGGTATAGCAAGGTCAGGACAAACAAATTACCAAAGGGTAGATCTAAAGTACCGCTTGGCATAGAGGAAGTTATACTGATTGTATAACCAGTGGTGCGGAGAAATAAAATTTTGTCGTAAAATTTCCACTGCCAGTAATGCCGTCAAGAATTTTTGTAACTGTATATTCTTGCTCCCAACTTTTACAAGCCACCCGGCAGCGCTACCATTTTAAAACCTGCGAGCCTGACTGGTCAAGAACTTCCCGAGACTGGCTTCCCTCTTGAGGAATAAAAAGGAAGTGGCCGGAATAAATGTTGAACTACTATTTTAGAGCACATAGCAAGATGGCTTAGCAGATGTACATTCAGGGGAGCAAAATTTTACTTTAATGTTGGCCAGGTATACTAGTAGCTTGATGTCGCAAGAGATTAACGGCCCTATTGGTATTCATATTGCAAATGAATCACACCGCATAAAATAAGTTGGGATGAGAGGGAACACATACATAACCCTTTTTTGCCTTTCATCCTATGATTCTTTTTTGACGTACGATTTCTTTCTAAGCAGGTACCTATAATTCCCTATTTAATATATATTAGGGATGAGTGAGCACTAGATTTTGTTTAACTGAATATAATATAGAAAAAGTAAGAGGCTCGTTTACTGTGCGATGTCACTGCAGGTTAAAGAACTGCAAGTCGTCAAAATTAGCTCTGGAACCCTCCACTATGGCATCCCTGATATCCTGAGTCACTTGTGAACGTTAAAGGTCATAAAGCAATCCAAACATTTATTATTTCCCACTCAACGCAACACTGTACGAACGTAACTAGCAAAGTATGCGGCTCTTATTCAATTCAGTTTCGTGCCGTTCGGCTAATATGACTCAAGTTTTAGCTACAATAATAGCTGACTCTGTATCAAAGCTGTTGTCCTTCGATTAGCACTCCGTGTCAAAGCAGCTGTACTTAGATTAGGTCTGAAAATAGTATCAACTGAAAAATACAGAATTTTAATAACTGGAGGAGTCAAAATATGCCTGAACGAATGCTTCTCACTATCGTCTTCCCACTACTCGGTTTCCTTTCCATGCTTTTGAAAGATATACGCACTGAATTCCGTCTCACACAAACACTAATATTGTGTGAACACTACGAAGCTGAGAAAAAGAAATAATGTTCAGAGCGTAGCGAATCGAATTCGGGCATTTTTCGTGGAAAGCAAGCAACGAAACCTGAGAAAGAGGGAGTGTTTACCAGTTGGCAACATGATTTGTAAGAGGGCGTAGCGCTAACTAAACAAGGACATAAAAGTACTGTGCCCTGTGTCTCCGTTCGTCACATTGTGTCACTCGCAACATTTTACAAATCTTTAGTGAAGGAAGGAACCTCGGAGCTGTCACGTCTTAAGATCCATCCGGCCGAAATAAATCCATACACTCCACTATCGCATTGCCCGCTTAATGTGCGGTATATCGTTAAATGTGAAATACTTAGTATTGAACATGGTAATGAACTTGGACCACTCCCTAAACTACAGTGAATCAATCAATGATCCCTACAGCATTTCTTTTATTTAATATGAAAAATGTTTGCACGTTAAGGAGCCCCAGGTAGTCGAAAGTTTCTTAGCACTCCACTACGGCCTCTCTCATAGCCTGACTCGCTTTGGGGTGTTAAACCCCAAAAACCAAACCAAACAACCTTGAAGAACACATGGTGAAAATTTTCAGGGTAATTGCAGACTCCTTTCTCAGAGTGGGAAAAGTATACCAAGAGTGGATGATTACGAAAAGAAAAGTTCACCCCGGAATTATTTCGGAGCGTCTTTAAACATAGATGGGCATTCCAAATTTGGATGCTTTCGGACGGTAGTATACATTGTTCACCGAAGTCAAGCCACCATTCATACATATGTCTAGTGAGGTAAACTACGAAACTCAGCGTGCTAGATGGAGCACAAAGGAATTTCATTTAGGTGGGTGGACAAGGCTGAACGCTTTGATGGATGGATGAAATACAGGAGCATCCCCTTTGAAACGGGGTGGTGGCAGTTGCTATCATGATCATTTTTCCCCCATATCTTAATTATTACATTAGACTGGTTAACTATACCATCCTTCTATTTATTGAATTTTTCTTTCTACATTACTGACATTATGTCAATTTTCTGCTTTTAAGCGACCCATCTTCCAATCGTTTTTAGCTAGCTTCCACCACCCGCTCATTCACCCGGCCACTGCATCTCTAAACCCCAGAGCTTCACGAACAGTGACTGCGCCTGCATCGACTTCCGAATGATTACCATTACATTCGAATATAATATGGTTAATTTTTTCTGTGGATTTACCACATACTGCACATGTGTCATCTTTATTGTTAAATTTCTTTCTGTAGCTGCTTGTTCTATGGCACCCTGATCTAGCTTCAAAACGTAGGGCACTGGCTATTGAGTTATCAAAGAAAGCTTTCTTCCTGATCTGCCTTTTCCACTTTGGATATAGTTCCACACTCTGTTTCTTTTCCATTAAATTTATCCAATTTTTACCTTTTGTATTTTTCAGCTTAACGCTATTTATTTCTTCGTTCTTGTGATCAGCATACTTACTGGTTAATTTCCTAGTTTTTTCCTTCCATTTTGAGTCAATGCTTTCTAGATATAGCTTTTAAATACTTTGGCTGCCGAGCTGTTACTGTGCAATTTTCTCAGGTGTTACTCTCAGCTCCCCGTACTTCGAAATATGCCCAGCCCATATCTCCCTGTACCGCCTTATTTGTGGTTTTGCCGTGGGCAGCCAGTGCTAATTGTCCGACGGCTCTCTGATCTATTTCTAATGTTGACTGTACATCTAATTTTAGGCACAAAACTGCATTTCCGAAAGTAAGCCTTAGCACCATAATTCCTTTCCAAATGCTCCTCAAAACCTCATACCGGTTTTATCCCCACAATGCCCTATGCTTCATTATCCCGGCATTTCTTCGCCCCTTTTTCCTTAAGTGATTGCTCATTTTTTCCAATGTATGCCAATCCTTCATTTACCCATACCCCGATATATTTATATTCTGCCACTCTGGGTATTTCATGGCCTTTTAGTTTAAGGCCCTCCTCAGTTGAACCATTGAAAATCATCAGACCCGACTTAACTGCGCTAAAACTGAAGAATAGAGCGTCCCCTTCGTCTTTGCAATACTTAACCAGAGTTTGCAATTCGTCCTGACTTTCTGCTAGCAGCACAGCATCGTCTGCATACAGTAAATCGGGGAGGCGCTGCTCTACCGTCGTTCCGCCTAATCTTCATGGCAGGTTAAAACCGAGGTTAGTTTCTTATATCCTCCGTTCCATATTTATCATATAAAGCATGAACAGCAGCGGTGATAGAGGACAACCTTGTCTTAATCCTTTGCATACCTTGACAGCTTCCGTACTTTTTATCCCTTCCCATGTAATTTCTACTTTGTTATCCTGGTAGATTTCCTGTAGGAACTCTGTTATCTCGTGGGCGATACCTTCCCATCTTTAATATGTTCCACAGGAGTTCCCTGTTTAAGTTGTCGTTCACCCCGTTTATGTCCAGAAAGGCCCCCATATAAAGGTCTATTTTCCACTCTAGATATTTCGTTGCATATTGGGTAAGCACGAACAGGCTCTCATCTAAGCGCCTACTATTTCTAAAGCCGTTCTGAAGTTCTTCTAGTATATTGTTACGTTCTACCCATGCTTGCATCTTTAATTTCACCGCCTGCATTGCCAACCTGTATATAACAGATGTTATGGTAATCAGCCTGTAGGATTTTATGTGCATCCTTTCTCCTTCCCCTTTATAGATCAAATCCATTTTACTCTGCCGCCAGCTGTCCGAAATTTGCTTATTCGTTATGACTGTTTCCAAAGCTTTTAACAATGTTCCCTTACTCCTTTGACCAAGTTCATTAATCAGCTTGATCGGAATTGCATCTATTCCTGTAGATGTGTTTTTAAGAATATTTTTTTCTGCCTTTTTCCAGTTCAGATTAGTCTGTTCTAAGCTGCTTTGTATTCTGCTATCTTGTGTTCCTTCCTGATTTGCGGAGATTACCCTATCGTCGCTTTTAAATGACTCGGCTACAGCTGATATGATGTAGTCCACTGCGTTGTCTCCCTTTATACATTTTCCTCGTTATCTTGAATCTTGTCCTGCTTTGTTTGATTCTTTTTAGCTGGGCAGATTACATGGTTCCAGGAATTTCTTGGTCCGCCTCTAGTGGCTTCGTGTACGTCAGCCATCCAGCGATCCGTGGACTGCTTTATTTTACTTTAATTTATTTGAATCATTTTAATTTTGAGTTTATTTCAATTTTTGCTTTCAATCAGGCAGCTGCAGCACCGCCGCCTAGCCGTGAATAGTAATATATTTTGTACTTATTCTTGCGGTGAGGTTAGCCACCTACCCGATAACCACTGGTTATGTGCATCCGTTCAAACGGTGATTTTCTGCCCTTTTATTAAACACTATTGCTTTAGCTAAATCAACCCTGTTGGCTGGAAAGGTACAGCGGAGCCCAGTATAGAATATTATCAAGTGTTCAGCCCTTTTATCATCCTGTGTGTACATCCCGAATGACGTGTCTATTTTTTGATAATCAATTCTGTACATTTAGAGCGCAATACTTCTGTCACATAGCCTCGAAAAATAATGAGCGGCCCCTAGAACTTTAGTAAATGGTTTCTTTCTCAATGCTCTTCTATAATGGCGCGTACATTCCTTGTTATTATTTGCCGGCATGCTTGTTTTTCCACAGGGAATTCTCTGCTTCCTCAATCTTTTTTAACCAGTCATTCCTGGTTGGTTCCCTTAGAGCTTTCCAGACATTTGCTACGGAAATATTTGATCAGCTTTCTCAATTTTGTGTGAACCCATCTAAAGAACTGAATTCTTTAGATCCCAAAGCGTTTTCGATATTTATTTAAAATGTTGCTCAAATTCAGCCTTGCAGCTTGCTTCCCTGCTCTCCAATAAAGACTACAGGTCGCCTCACACGCTATGATTAGGCGCACTTCCACGTGCTCAGAATGCAAGCTTCCCAACCCAACGCCTCGTAATTTCCAACAGTGTTCGGACTACTGACCTTGTACGCAAAATCGCATACTTAGATGTCTGCGCCCTCTTGTTGTCTCCAAAATAACCTCAAGAACAAAGTGCGCTTCGCCACCAATAGAGGGCAAGACGTGATAAAATTTCGATTGAAATGCCATTCAGCAGACTCAGCAAAACGTTTACGTATTTCCCTTCGAAACATGAATCATTGCGCTCGTAGCTTCTTCTGTATTGCAGATAACTGGAGAGAAACAACGTTGTAATAGTTTTATTGTTAATGCCGTCGCTACCTGGCGGCCGCAAGCGTGACCTGGGAAATAAGCATGCGCTTCCTTCTGGCTAGATGGCGACACGTGTTAAAGCTTTGATAGCTGTAGTCGAGTGCATCTGCTCGGAGAACATAATTTTGAATTACTCGGGAATCGAAACCTGAGCTCAATCAAAACATTTCGTGTCTTCAAAATGAGGGCAGTAAAACCAGTTGAACGGTTAACTTGAATACCTAGAATGTATTGATAACCTTGCATACCTGGAATGTACTGATAACCTTGCAAAAAGAGTGTAGGCATGAAATAAATACTTCTTTTGTTCTGTTAAGAACCCATCCCGAAGTAAATGGGGCGATAGTTTTGGCTTTTTGGTAGGAAGAGGTGTTAAACTGCTGGTCAAAATGAGAGGGCTGAACCTAAAACGTCCGTACAGTTTCACGTGGCGGCGATAGCGATAGCAGTCAAGAAGAAAACGACAACCTTCGAAGAAAAACGATTTTGGGGATGGCTTTCACTCACAGAAAGATTTGAACAACGAGGCGTCAGTGATAGCGCCAGTTCCTCTCGGCTGCCGTCGCTGAGGAGAAAAATCACCGCTTTAGTCCGCGCAAAATTTCGGCAGCATCGATCGTTCACTATAACCAAATTGGAATTGGACGATCACTCAGAAGAACTTCAAAACAAAATCGTGTGATTACTTCCTTGTTTTTGTCTGTGATCCGAAACAAATGGCATGTTTTTTTTAATTATTAAACCGCATTATCATGAGTGACTTGTGTTTCGCTCCTGAATTGTACTTCGATCACGATAGACATATCTCGCTCTCTCACGGATTTTCAGATGTTGCCCCCGATTGCTGTTCAGGACACGCCGTGTGATTTTTCGAGACCGCTAGCTGTGGACCATTCTGGTGTAAGAAAGCAGTTGCTAAGCCCATCTAATATCTGCGTTAAAGGCAGCATGGTTACTGACATAACGGCAACCAACAAAGCATTTATCTCAGGCATAGAACTGAAAGTAAAAGTGCTGATATCTCTTCAAGTCTTAACATGTGTTGCTATCTCTTTTAAGCTTAATCTTTAATCTATCATGGCTTCTGGTGATATTCCAATCGAAAGGAAAACCCCAACCGTAATTTCTGTTCATAAGACACACCTGCAAAATAATGTTGATACTTACATGACCTATATCTATAATCCTGATTATAGCGCAAATAAAAAAGAAACGGTAGAGTGGCTCTTGCGATCACACATTTTTTAGATAGGCATAGTGAGATATGATCAAACTAGTATAGATTTGTACAGGCGAAATTTCTGGTGATATTCCAATCGAAAGGAAAACCCCAACCGTAATTTCTGTTCATAAGACACACCTGCAAAATAATGTTGATACTTACATGACCTATATCTGTAATCCTGATTATAGCGCAAATAAAAAAGAAACGGTAGAGTGGCTCTTGCGATCACACATTTTTTAGATAGGCATAGTGAGATATGATCAAACTAGTATAGATTTGTACAGGCGAAATGTACGCAAACACAGAATATTTTTGCGACCTGTTAATTTTCTCACCAGATCGCAGTTGGCCAGCATGTGCGCGTTCTCTCTGGATGCCACTAAGGCGTTTGACAGCGTTTGCCATGTCGCTGTGTTTCACAGACTGTCTCGAATAGGTTTTCGAAGGCCCTTTCTAAATCCACCAACGTTGTGCAGAAAAAACGTGTGTGAAGACTGCAAATACTTTGAGTGTTTTTTATTCTATTAAATCAGGAGTTCCCCATGGCTTAATGATCAGTTCCTTACTTTTTACCATCTATATGAACGATATATCCAATGCAGTACACAGTTATTTGTATCAATACGCCGATAATACTGCTATTGTAACTCGTGCAACTAAATACTGTGATGCAATCAGGTCTCTGCAAAGCAACCTAACTAAATCTGTGAGCTCGGCCGCAGGTAATTCCACCTGCGTCAACTCTAATAAAACAAGTCCGGTATGTTTCAGTATCCCCATGATGAAGTCCTTCCATTCAAATCATTACTCATTGTTACATTTGACTGCTGGCTTGTATTTGCAATGGAATTAAATAAGCATCATTAAGGAAGCACAAGGGGTTACGCTTTGACAGTGAACTCTTGTGGAACTCGAATTTGTCTTATCTATTTCATAAAAAACTTCGCGCGGTTCCCTCTGCATTGCACATTATGCGGTATCTCATGCCAATCTTCTGCGAATCACTGATGTCTAAGCTTTAGTTTAAAATGCACTGAGTTGTTTTGACTGTTTATGGCCAGTGTACCATCATTTGGAGTCCTACCACTAATTCAATTTTGCATTCCTTATTCTCAACAACGGCTTGCGATTTAATTAACATATTTGTGTCACACAGTTCACAGGTCTATACATAAAAATACATGTAAAAAAAAACTCAACTCCATTACGCATTGCATCATATTGTCACCAACACACGTAGCCAGCAGCAGAACAACCGAGCTGGCCCTATTAATGAAGCGAAGCTCGAGAGACGAAGACGACGCTCAGCCATGTGCCAAGACATTCGGTCACATGGTGGTGCCAGAAGATGGACAGCGATGTGACAATATATATTTGTATATGTTTCTGTAATTTTACGTTTAACATAATACAGGCTCTGTATACTTTTATGCCCATCACTGCATTATATTTTGTATATATCATCACCAGTAGGCCATTTCTCATTATAGAGAAATAGTGGCTGATGTGATTCGTGTTGTATTTTTTCTTCTGAGGTGCGTTATGTACATTGTCTCTGATAGATTCCCTTGTTTCCGCTTTGGCTATTTTTCACCTTACCTATGTCGGTGTCTAATTAAACTTTTCATAATCATTAGTTTTGCTAAATAAAGATACATAATTATTTGTGGTGCTGAATTTACCGAAATCGAGAGGCACTACCTTGTTTAAACAATTTTTGGGCAGCGATTACAATATACGCTGTACCCCAGCGTGCTGTTTAAGACCAAGAGAACAACGGGTGGCGACTAAGAATGGAGCAAAATACGGAAGAAGAACACGGAAGAATGCAGAAGAAGAAACTATCTGCGCCCGACTTATACGCGAACGCAAGACATGTGATTAAAAAAGCACTCAGAGCTTCTTGAAGATAAAAATTATATTTCTGTTTAACGTTTCCGCTAACAGCATTGTGAAATTTTTATGACCTAATTGTTCGTTTTTCCGTGGCTAGGCAAGCATTGCGAGACTTTGTCTAGCCTGTTATTTGTAGTTTATCTTCTTTAACGCACAATACGAGCTGTGTTGTATTGTAGAGGCATACACCGTTTTCGCGACGCGGATGAAAATAGCATGCAATCACCGCACGCCTCACCACTACCCTTTTCCGGTGCCGGAAAGCCGGCGCGAGAGGCGGGAGGCATAGTACGAGGAATGCGTATCTGGTATGCAGTCGTTCGAACATAAACCGTGTTGAACGCATGGCAGAGAATAACTGTTATGTACATACACTGGAAATTAATTTCGGCATTTAGAAACCACGTGAAGCCGTATAAGGCATTTGAACCACTAACTGGACGTGTACATCAAAAGTAAAGTGGATGTTTCCACAATAGCCAAAATGCTGGGCTAACAGCTTGCTGAACAGGCGTGTTGGCGGAAATTACACACAAAATGACAGAAACATTTCTGTCGACGGAAAGGGAGGGCACATAAACGGTTTCCGAAGCATTAACGTCCTGAATTTACTATGCAGCATATATGTATATTTTGTACTTATGCAAGAAAGACAAATTCGCACTATTGCCCTTAGTGAAAACATATAACTTATTTCATGCTTATATATCAGCATTGTGCGAGCTCAGCTTATTGCAACATGATGAGTTGGGAAAGTGAGAACATATTCTGATGAAACATTATTCTTACATTGATATTGTGCGTTTGTAGTTACTATATTATTCGGTTACCGGATTGCTACTTTTGCTATAACCACGACAAAAGCAAGCGCATTCGTCAGTTTTTCTGAAATCTCTATGCGATTTGTAAGTAATTCTAAAAGTTATTTTAAACAAACAACAGTGCCATTTACATAAAGTAATGTTACGAAATATACCAAGCGTTTTATCGCTATAAATAAACGATACGCCTCCAAGACGTTTCTTTAGCGGACGTTGACGTAGATTTCACTGAGAGGCCTACAGTCTCCTTTGGTATTACTAAGACTGGATTTATTAAAGAGCACTGAACAAGGGTAGAGGGGGAGCTTCAGTTCGCAAGCTGAACCAATGTTTCGACGAGTGGACTTGCCTTTGTCTGGGCCCAGATGAAGGTGCACTGGTCGAAACGTTGGCTTGGCTTGCAAATCCCAACCCTTGTTCAGTGCCGCTTTCATACTGTGTATATGTCTTCCTTCTCTTCTTTACCCTTAGGAATTCAAGCAGTTTTAGAGTCGCAAAGCTATGAAGAAAAATTCAGTTTTCGATCAAGAGGCTTTATTAAAGGGAAATATGGATACATGTACAAAACAGCAAATTCTTATTAATTTAAATATTCTCTTATACAATAATCATTTCATGATAACATAAAGCATGCCAAGTCTATCTGAAATAGCATTCGAATTTCAATAACGACTTATGGTAATTGCTAAAAGAAAGTATTTGCATCGAGGCGTAGCCATGATCTTTAGAAAAATTCTGTTTTATTTCGGCGACCTCCTTTAATTACGAATGCTAACTTTGGCATTCCCTAGGTTTTCCCTGAATATTCTACTTGTATAAAAGGGCTTGTGGGATAATATTTGAGGTAAAGTGCAAAATGCTCAAGTGATCTAAGGATCAGTCAAGCATCTGTTATTGCGTGTAGAAATAAAACGCGTAAATTACTTTCTCTAACAGTTTAGGGCACAGAGGGTGTTTTCTTTGTATTCAATGTATTCAAACAGAAGCAGGCGAGCAGTAAATGGTACGATATGAATTAGACACAGGATACGACAACGCAAGATGGTACATAAATTTACAGGGCATTTTCTGTGCTTCATTTACGTGACGCAGCATTCTCTACTTAGCCAAACCCTCCATTCAACAAGTGATTTCAAACGCTAAAAGCCTTCCCAGATTATTTTGCAAAGCTCTGAGGACCACAACGCCATCTATCACTGCCTATGCTGAGAGACATTACCGCGATGATGCGACAGTTAATTAGCGGTATTAGTAATGTTCATGCAATGTGGACAATGCCACTTGCGTGTTGATTAGTGAGTGTAGAGACGCATTAAAGGTGCTCTGCGACTGTGTGTACCATATGGGTATAGTGGTTTTTTTTTTTTGTGCGAGCAATAAGGGCTAGATAATAACGAGACTTGATATTGCTGACGACATACCTAACCCAGACGGTGGCCTATATCTATCTTAGTACGTGTCTTGTGTGCTCAGTGGTGGAATAGAGCGAAAAAAAGCCGACACACATGGTGTCGGCATGTATGCCCGTAATTGAATGCAAATTACGTCTCATTGTGAGGGAAGGGGCGTGCCTAGGGCAGGCGTGTTGTTGGTTACGGCTGCGCTGCGCTGGTCTACACAGAAGACTCACACACAATGCGATGAAAATATCACGAGTGCCTTTTCGCACGCGAAGAAAGAAGGACACAGGCGTGGCACGGTTGGCTAGACGGCGGAGCTTACGAAACTTCATGCGCGGACGACGACAATTTGAAAATTGCCGCTCGCAGAGCGGCGCGGCCTCTAGGCCTAGCTATTCAAAATCGCCGTCTGCTAGCTGGCTTTCGCAGACGACAACGTATTGTGCTGTCGGCTGCACGCCGGTTGTCCTTGCGTTCCGTGGCCACACCATGCAAGTGGCTGCTGTGAGCACAGATACGGCTGTTTTATAAACTGTCGAGATTTGACATCCTGTCGGCTTCAAAGATACCCCGTAATTTTCTACAATCGAGTCCGCTGTTTATGCTGTGTTTAGCAGTCTAGGTCGGTGGTCTGAAATATGCCGGATAGCTAACCGAGTGGAATGTTTTTTCACAGATTCGTGTGTTGATATTTCAGTCTTTTAACAGAGCATACTCTGGGGCCGGTTGGTAAGACATAGTTTAAGGAAAAAAGTAGCGTTAAGACATGCAAGACTAGGGAGACGAGGACAGGACAGAGCTACATGTTAGTCTACCAATATATTTGGTCTCCATCCGTACTGGTGACGAGTAATACAACAAAAGGAGCTACTTCATTTAGACAATTCGATTCTACTGATACCGTTAGCGTATGCTGCGAAACGACGGATATGTCTTTATTAATTATGGTGGGCCTAACAATACTCGCATGCTAACCCCATATAACATCTCCTTCTCTATATGTGCATATAAGTGAATGAGGATATAGGAATATAGGAAAACCTAATTTACATTTTTAGTAGATAAGCATCCAAAACAACAATGTCTCGTCATTCTATCCAACAATGGAATGTTTATCGCAAGGTATTTCTATTCAACCCTGGTAATGAAAAACGGTCTTGAAAGTCTATGTATTTCGCACGATGGTCTTCGCACAAACCCAGTTGTGTAGTATGCAAATTTTGCATTCGCCGAGAGGAAGATCATTCCTCTCCCCTGCTTCTGTGAGACTGCTTGTGGTTTCCACACAATCAACGCCAGGCCTGGAGCCATTTGTCACTTTGCGGAAGTGGTTGAACGGCCTGTTTAAACGCAGCTCGAATTTTGCCCCGAGAAAGCTATCAGACGGTTACTCTTACTGGGATACTTGTACAGAGATAGAAGACTTGCAGTTTCTGAGTGAATTTCTAATCAACTTGTGTGTAGCGCCTGTCCTTGTCTCCTCTATTTTCTGTAAATCGTCTAGTCTTTGCACTCATCAGTTACCTCAGGAAAATCATGAGCCAAATAGCCCCAACCATAAGTTTACCTGCAATACAGAGCCAATATAGGATTATCGGGTTCATGTGATGAGGTGGAACATTTCAAGGACCGTAAGAGCGCAATTTTCATTTCCCAAGCCTCCACTTCTCTTGTGACACGGACATGACAGTGCGAGTCAGTCTATACTTTTAGTTGACCGCTGCCGCTTACCGCGGCCGTCTACCGCTACCGCGCCCAATCTGTACAGCACGCGCTGGTTGGCCCCTGCGTGCGGAGTCCGCCGGAATTTGACAGGAACGTGGCGCCACCTGTCTCCTCGGTGTGATCTGCGCATGTGTACTGACGCTTGCGCGGTGGCGGTAGACGGAAGCGGTAAGCGATAGTGGTAAACTAAGTCTCTATTGTTTTTAACGCCACATCAGTGAGGCGGTTGTGAAAGCGGAGGACTCGGTGGCACTGACGCCGGCGCATGGCTTGTCGAGAAAGTCTGGATTAGCCGAAACCGTTTTTCGTTACATGCCTGGCGTCTAAACTCAAAAGTGGATGAATTTCGCCGCAAGTAGAATTTACTGCAGTGTACATGTGAATCGAACCCAGGGTCATTGGACCTAGAGTTAGGCCCTCTATGCCTACCTAAGCCCATTAAAAGGCTTGGTTAAAGCAGGTCATTATACTCTGTGTAGTATGTTTTTTTTTTCTTATATTGTACCAACGTTTACTGCATGCTTTTGACAGGAGTTGATCAGGCCCGAGCATGTTGGAGCAGCTGAGGGAGCAGTAATAAAGCCAATTTGGAGTAGATTGGCAGTTGAAATTTTCTGAGTCCTCCACTACGGCATCTCTCTTAGTTTGAGTTGCTCTGGGACGTTAAACTCCAATTTCGAACCAAACCAAACCTCAATCAAATTGCATAGAATCACATTTTTGAAGGAAATGTTAATAATAGCCCACTGTGTAAAAAAAACACCCGCCTTCTGCAAAAGTTTGATGGCAAAACGTCGAGGCAGCCGGTTTGGAGCAGTTTTTGGAGCAATATTGCGTTTTTGAGTAGGATGGAGCAGAATTCAGCAAATTCAGCAATTCAGTATGTGTTAGAATACAAAGGCAATAAATGCAGTGAACTACACCTCACAGGTATGGTACAAATTACTGAATTGCGGCAGATATGAACCAATAACATGAATTATGATTTGTGCGCTCGAAGACGCCCCCTCGCCGTCGTCGTCGAACTTGCACAGCGGGTAGAAATTTGAACTAATAGCTCATATTATGGCCGGTATGCATAGAATCATGACGCGCTCATGTCGATGAGGGGTGAGTTTATGCTAATAATGATGCGCAAGAGGCGCAGGAAATTACCACGGTCGCTGAAATAGTTTTGAAGGAGGACATTGAAGCTATTTTTCAATACTCTCGAAATTGAATTCACATCAATTGTGAGCAAATAATATCAGGAGGGGTTTATGTGTTAGTTAATTTCTTCTTATGATTTGTATGAGATTCTTTTGTGGATTTTTAAAAATTCTTTCGCTCATACGTATATATCATTTCACATCCTATTCTTAAAAAGACCGTTTCACCGACGTCTTTCAGGGTGCAGGAAATATATCATATCCTTTGCGCTTTTACCCACCTTATTATGTATTACGCCTGACAAGATGTCATGTGTCGTGTGAGCTACGTACAGCGAGGAGGCCGTATATAGCTCACTGAATACGGCTTCTCCTTTAGTAAATTGCGCCGGCACATACAACAAGATATTTGAAACGTGTAAAACAATAAGCTCGCATTTGAGTGAAGAGTGATTTTAACCGTCGTCTAGATCATGTTCTATTTTGCCTCGTGGTGATTAACGTTTAGCGTGCGATAAAATCTAAATTCGACATATATGTTAGCCTCAGTCTGCGCTTGTTTGCATAGCGGAGCCGGTTGCATATGTTTTGCTTGTTTATACTAATTCTCGGTGATAGGAGAAACAAAAAACAGTAGCTGGTTTTCCTTTCAGCTTATATTTTTCTCTAGGTAATGACTCAACTTGACACCGGAACCTCTACCTACATGTTACACCAACATCGGCTTTAACGATATCACGCATTTGGTCCCAGTTATTATGAGGCATATTGTTAGTATAGTTCCATCTTCGATAACCCAACGCTACTTGTGTTATTGTGAATGTCGCAATAAGCGTTAAAGCACGTGTACGTGCATCTCTGATGCCACATCGATGCTACGTTGCCTGTTAAATTTTGGTGCAGATTTTTATCTGTAGTGAGTGCATGTAAGAAGCGCGTTGGGGCATTCATAGTACTCTAGAGAGGCAATGATTTGAGGCCGTGGTGGGCCGAGCTAGCCACGTAGATGCTCTGTAAAAGGTTTGTTTCTCATATTTAGTTGCTAGACAAGCTAAAATTGTATCACTTACAGAGGAGAAAATTTGACCTCAATGACATCGACCTCACGTCAGAGTCAAGCGAAATTTCATGCCCTCACTCAACCTCACCAGCTGAGGTTGAGGTCTTCTGAGGCGACCTTACCTCAATTTCCAGATAGTACTAGCGACCTCACTCAACCTCACTTAAACCTCATACCGTGTTGAAGACTGAGGTCGAATACTAGACCTCAGGAGAGAAAGAATATCTCAATCTTAGGAAAGGAGCTATGTAATTAAATTCCGTCTGTTAAGAATTGTTACGACAAAATTGATCATGGTACAATTATATGTTCTTATTACGACAATAACGACGGCTGCGGGCAGGGTGTTACGGATAACTTGATTAAAAAAGGCGGGGCACTGTTGGTGGATGAACCTAATGCGAATTGCCTGTCGTTATGTGACGCTTCCCTGAATGCTTCTTATAGTTAAACTTACTGTTATAATTACTTATTTATATATTTATTTACCAATCCTGTTAACTCTCATGCGAGGGTCCTTGCAGAGAGGGTGTGAAGAACTTCATAGAAAAACAGCATTTCGTACAAGCACTGAATACATCAGCATCAAACGGTACATTCAGTCAAGAATCAAATGGCACTTTCCAGCAGATGGTTATCCAGAGATCATTCGAATTCATGCAGATCACTCTGTTGAACAACACTCATTGTCAAGTCATTCTACATTTCGATCACATGGGGGAAAAAGGAATGTCTGAAAGTTTCACTACGGACGTAGTACGGCTGAATCATCCGACTAATACTTCTTCTAGGACACCGTTTGCCTGGTTCTTGCATGTATGTTTCCTTCTGAATATTTATCTGTCCTTGAAGCATCTAGAATAATAGCTTCAGCCGATTATTTTGCCTACGTGTTTCTAATAAATTCAGAATTAACTAAGAATAATGGCGCCGTTTAGCGATAACTAAGAATACTGCCTCACGGAAGCTGTTGAGCCGTAGAGACAGTTGTCCACTTCCAGCCGTAGGCTGGCTGCATTCTGGGCATTTCAAACACACAAGTGTCATGATATACGCGGCGATGAGCTAAAATCGGCTTTTCAGGACACTGAAGTGAAGCAGGGAATTAAGATACTTAGAAGATAAGAGCGCAGAAAAAATAAACTAGAGAAATAAAGAGGAGACACACACTGGAGCTTTTTTTGCTTGTGTGTGTCTGTACTTAATTCGTAAAGGTGTTTTATTTCCACACTATCTTCCTCTAATATGTTCAGTCATCGATTCGTAACAGCCGTACGATGAAGTCAGTTTACGTTTTAAAGCTAATGTTACGTCGTAGAAAATACGTCGTTATTACTGGAAAGGGGGTGCACATAAGTAAACAAGTTTAGGCACAAGTTCGTAAAGGTAAAGAACACGGGACGCAACCACTTCACGTTAATGCTATTGTGCTACGGGCTATAATTCACTAATCGCTTTCTCTTGCAGTGATTTTCAGGCAAAAACATTCGGGAAGCCGACCTTGTCTTTGTTGTGTTTTTTGTGAAACGCTTTGTGCGAGAGCCTGACACGCAAAGCGGCAAGTGGTCCTAAAGAAGCTGCCTTGCATGGACGCGTGTTGAACGCCTGAGGAAATAAGGCTTTGCTTAATTGAATTAAAGATCGGTTAACAGGCCTTTCGTTTATTCGAAATATATATATATATATATATATATATATATATATATATATATATATATATATATATATATATATATATATATATATAATTAATAGCCCGGAAAAGAGGGCTTAGGGTGAAAGGATGAGATAAATTATTACTCGTATCGTGTCGACACAAGAACCGCTGTATTTCCGTAGCAGTCTACAGGCACATCACCAACTCATACCATGGCAAAGGTATTCGTCATTGCCTATTCAGCAATAAGCGCAGTGAAAAGGAAAATAATACATTATTATAAAACAGGGAAACCAGCAGTAATCCCCAGTCACTTCACTCAGGGACCTCATCATTGTTCACTTCTGGACTTCACAAAATCAGCCAACCTTTTTCCATTCATTTAATCATTTATTCATCCTTCATCTCATACCCTACTGATGCCCTCAGGCAATAAATATCGATTAAAAAAGAAGAAGAAGAGGATTCCGACGAATGAACATAGAAGAATGTACGTCAGCCGTAGCTGCGAGGCGCGGCGCTATTCCCGCTTGCAACCTACGCAAGCAAGCACTCCGTGCGCTTGTACCTCGTTATATGAGAGTGAAGTGCTTCAGGGAATGCATTTGAACGGGATATGTGCAAAATAGCAGTCAAATGTTTTGAATTTCTCGAACAAGTGTTTACGCATTATTCGTGAAGAGCTAGCGAGACGCATGAAACAAATAGAGCATAGGCCGCAGTTGTAGAGCGTAAGGTCTACGATACTAGCGATGCAACTCCGGATTTCACCCCGATGGGTCCGAAAGATAGCAACTTTTAGTTCTGTGTAAGTGTCCAATGAAACGTGAGGCAGATACTGTTGCCTCCTTTCCCCCAAAACGATCTTAACAAGATATAAAAATCGCAGAATAAAAAAGCGATGAGGCCTTGAAATTTGTTGGTGCAGGTATCCACTGAAAGTTGAGACAGTTGAGGCGCTTTTCATTCCGGTAGTACTACTTAAAAAAAATATATAAAAATAAATAGGTTCTGCTATCTTTGAACAAAGTTTCACGAGCCTATACATAGGCTGCAGATTTCTCGCTTTGATCTTTGCACGCTTCTGCACTTGGTAAAATTTTCGGCAACGGTTAGTCTGTTTTCTCATTGTTCTGGATGACGGAAACTTTTCTGTCAGTGCTGCGTTCTCTGTCCTTAGCAAGAGTGGCTTGCCGCCAAGCTGACGCATGATCCATGGCAAGGCTGAGGAGCGAGTTCTGCGAATCTGCTCTTATTCCCCAGAGAGCAGGTCGCGTAATAGAGCATTTCGATGTCAGTCATACTGGCCAGAGTATCCGCTGTGATCGTGCTCACAGGTCACGTGAAGGAGATGAATAACCTTAGCAGACATTGCATACTATAGCTTGTGCTGGTGCTACAAGCATACAAATGTAGTGTTTGCTACGGACGAGGAAGACGAAGAAGCGGGAAGGGGCGTGGGCAGAAGCGCTTGCGCTCCGAGTGGGTTCAAGGTCACGGTGGTTGAGATGATTGACCTTATAGACATGGTACGTGAACTGGAGATCACGCTTTAAAAATCAAATAATGAAATGACTGTGTTGAAGGTTTCATTGAATCTTTTCTTAAACCTTGAAGTCGTGTAAAACCTTGTTAAACCGTGCAAAACCATTTTTAATAGTTATTGCCATCGCTCGTATACATGGAATAAAGCAATGCTTGACCCCCCCCCCCCCCCAATTTTTGTTTCGAGACATGTGCTTTCATTTGACGATTATTTCTTTCCTTGCTCTTGAGTACGTTTCATGTGGAAGAGATACTGCGTTGGTCCCATCATGCGCCTTCAATGGTTGCTGCCCCATTGGTGCCAGAACCGAGACTTCTTCTAAACGCACTCTTTTCTTCAAAACATTCCATACACAACCCAGCGTTACCGCCGTAGCTTGCACTGCGTGCAGTGAATGGGAGCAAGCGGTGACGCTTTGGCGTCGGTCTAGCGGCCATTAGCAGATTCGAGTCATTCGATCGTTCCAGGTACGCACTGCTCACTCGTCGAAGATTCAACATGCCGAGGTCGCATCTCTTTTTTCCCACATGCGACAGCTCTCTTCGTACTGCTGTCGAGAAACACCAGGATATTGTTACACCGGATGTGGTAGCACCTCTTTCGCTCAATAGGGATGGTAAAACTATCGCTTGAAAACTGCACAACATGCAAGGGAAGCGCTTGAGAGCAGTCCTGCTCCCACGCTAAAGGGGTACACATATGCCGTGAAAGAGTTCATAAGAAATTTCGCGGTGATTTAAATGCAGTTGTGTTTCACGAATTTAAAAACGCATTTTTGTTTTCAGAAAAGTAGCCACCTTTCCGTTTCGTAAATATTTGGCAGTTCTCCAGGGGTACACCATATCATTTTTTCAAAATTTTCTATTTCGCTTCATTGTTCATTTAACACAACAGATATGAGAAAAAAAATACAATAGATCTCTTAACCGGGGGAGGAGATACTTGCACTTGTTGGATGATCTAATAGTCAAAGGGGGCAGGGTAAATATTTGGTAATTGGCAGCGGCCTTTTCCCACAAGTGGACGACGTTAGTATGGCGGTAGGGGATGATGAACACATCAGGTGGAATAACAAGTTCCCGGCATTCGCGGAACACTGAAGAACAGAGAAGAAAACAACAGAAAATAAGAAAGAAAATAAAATACGGGGGTAGCACTATTCTGCACGCAGGGGAAGGATTCATGAGATAAAGAACAAAAAGAAGGTGCGCATAGGCGGAGGAATGATGGCACACTACCAAATCGCTGACTAGGAACTGAAGATTGTTTTGAAGGTGCCCGCGCTTATACAGAACATGAATTACAGCTTCCAGTAAACCGTTGTGGCATGACGATTCATCACTGCGTCATTCATGCTCTTCTATTACGTTTAGTCGAACTAATAAGCGCTTAGCGGCAGTGTTCAGCACGAAGTCACGCAGTCTGCTTCAGGCACAGGCACCCCTTGAAAGGGGCCTCCTGCCCTAAGCGGGAAGGAAAGCGTAGCACCTCTCTACAGCTGCATGCGTGTGTAACGTGTCCTGTTTTCTTTCACGCGCCTAAGATAGCTATTCGTGTGCACGGTAGGGATCTTTCTCAAGGATAGGGGAAGCAGCATCTGTTATCTCTGAGCGCACGACATTTGCCAGTGAGCTTGTCACCACGGTACGTGGGATGACTGGTACGTGCAGTCCGTTTTCCTCGTATTATTCCTTCCTTGATGACCGCCGCCACAAGAACAGTTCCCAGGCAGGCTGGACTTCCTGCCTTGTGTGCGTGTCTAGTCCTTAGGCTCGCTGTTGGCCGCCCACGTATTCCATCGTCCCGCATTTAACTTTGAATTGGGGAAGAAGTGCGTCGAGTTTAGTACTACACTGCCTGGTCACTTGGGTGAAGAGCTCTTTGTTATTGAAGGCCATTTAAGTACACACTATCAGGCCTTCCTTCCAGCACTCGAAACAAAAGTATACTGAAGCGCAAGCAGTTGAGGAAAATCTCAAACAGGGCTATTCACGGCACCTCCGGGAACGTGACGCTACCGTTTACTCGGTATCACTGAGGGCCCTTTGTGTGTGGAAATGATCGCATGCTGCTTCTTTGTTCCATCTCTTTGTGCTCAGTTCCGAAGGGGTGAGCCTTAGGGCGCTGTGTTCTTCTGCTGCGATAATGTGCTCGCCGCCGTTATAACGGCGTTATATATCTGTTTTTTCTTCGTACATAATAGAGTTCCTTTGAAGCAAACGCCGCGCTCGCTAGAAGCTGTTACGGTCGCCATCGTAATTACAGCTGCAGATGTGTTCAGTACTGCGGCGAACAAAAGTACTCCACAGTAATGGGCGAAAACAGCTTTAGGTGCATAAGCCTGAGAGAAAACCGGAGTGACTTCAGTGCGGTACTCCAGATTAGTGTACCTGAGTCCCACTTTTGATCTTAAAAAGTCTGCTGCAGAGTTAGAAGTTAACAAGATCTCTACTGGCTACGATAGGGCGCTTTCTTTTCGTAAAAAATTACATACGCGTTTCCGTGTAAGCAGGGGTGGATTAACAGTGGTAAGGACCCGGTTGAAAAAGGCTCAAGAAGACCCCTATAGCGCCATACAACCCTAATCCACCCCATTATGTCATGTTTGAGAGTTGACGTGTTTTAGAATTTGGTACAGATTCCACACGCCATTTTACTCAAAGAATCTTCCGAGTTTTTATGCAGATCGCTAGAGCACCTACTTTCGCGCTGAGCACATGGACGGACTGGTATCTAGACGGAGCTATTTTACGAAATCGCAGTCCACACAACATCTGGCATGTAAAATAAAAACGTGCATTCATGGAAAAGAAATTCCTCGAGTGGTTATTTTCTTGGCTTATTCGATAGGGCAGGAATCGGCTGCGTACGTGCACAGATGAAGCAAAGATGGTTCTAGTTCATAAAATGTTCGCAGATTGCCCCCGCTAATACACTACAAATCAGCTAATGGGTTTGTGATTTCATCCAGCAAGACTAATTGATGCTGGCCTGAAGCAGTATACCTACAGAAATTACGGTACTATGTTTTATATGCTGACCTAAAGTACGCCTGTAGAAAATGACGTAACTATTGAACTGCCACAAAATTTTTATTGGATTGAAATAATGAGCAATATATGTTTACATTTATGTAGATTGTCCCAATTCACGAAGAGATGCAGTATATTTATATTTGGTACATAATTTCTACTTTCAATAAGAATAAAGCACTTTTGCATGTATAAGCCTTTCCGCATTCAATTACAGAATACATTTACATTCTACAAGATGTATGCAGCTCGTTCCATCGAGATACCGCCGACGCTGTAGACGGTGGCAGGAAAAAGTATGATGGCCACTGAAAATAGGATAGACACTTAAGCTCCACCTTTATGTGCATTACATAACTGCGTTAATGGGGATGGCTCCTATTTTACATCTCCCCATTCACCTTGTTCGCTTACATGCACTTTCGTTTAAAATAGGGAGGACACTTAAGTAATGCTGTCATGTCTACAAGGCGAACATTAAGCGACAAAATGTTTTACAGTTAGATTACATGTCTACACCATGAAGAAAATGTAAGTTTAAATATTTCACAGTAAAAAAAATTTCAATGAGACTTGTATTTGTTTTACACGTACGCTCTTTTTCACTGCACGTTTAAGCAAGTCGATAAAGGTATTTATGTTTCTATTACATATTGTAGTCTTTAGCTGGGAGATTTTCCTGATGGGATCTTCGTTCGTCCGCCCGAAAATCTGCGTCTCCACTCTCAGCAGAACAAATTGATGTGGCGGCTGTCAGCTATAGAACAGTCATAATCTGAACTGATAATTTATTTATTTTGTCGCAGCTTTTACTGCTCGGAATTATAAAAACACAACTGACCTCAACTGTAGTAATGGCAGAGGACAGTTAGTTTGTCAGCTGGTATGAACTGACTCTAAACTGAAAGCTATCTAAACCCATTGATTCCACTTGATTGCACCTGGGATCCGCTGCTTACCCACTAGAAAGTATCTGGGACCAGTTAATGCTTGCTGAGTAGCAGTTGCGACTAGCTCAAACAAACTAAAACCGGGTTGATTTTTTTTCACCTGTTTAAGAGAGTAGAAAGCTTCGTACTTTGGCCAAATATGATGCTGGCGTATCGTAATATGCAACAAATGGCTTTCGAAACATTCGGAATCGGAATACATAAGCTCTAGTTTAATCATATGGGAAATCAGGAGGATGGTTTGACTATTTCCTCAGACCGCCACGGCTGCTGCTTTTCCATGGAGGTGAAAATCAAGGCGCCCGTGTGCTGTGCGATTTCAGTGAACAATAAAGAACCCCAGGTGGTTGAAATGCCGCAGCTCTCCACTATACAGCGTCTCTCGTAGCCTGAGTTGCTTTGGGAAGTTAAACCCCATAAGCCAAAAACCATATTTGTCCGCCCAAATCTCGAAATCCAGAAATGTTCAGCTCTCGGAGGCCCTTAAAACGGAGGGTCCAGTTCATTTGAACCCTTTGAAACCTGAATAATCCGGCCCTGCACATGAGCAGCCCTGCATGTGTATATATGGTTTTCACCTTATCCAGTTTTTCATCTAATGAGTGTGCTGCCCAAGTTGATCCTTCCTCAGAAGATTATATTAAGACTGAAAATAAGTTCTCATACCCTAATACCTTGAAACGTTCGAACGATGAAGCCACGTAAATGCTCTCGATTTTGCTAGCTAGGTAATAATTTTGTAAGTTTCAAGGCAGCGCTAACTCTGGCTTGTAAGTTTGTAAGTTTCAAGGATTGCATCAAGCGCTAACTCTGGCTTGAGCATCTTAGTGATTGTTCGCGCATATGGCTTTAGTGCGGTTAATGATTGCGAACATTGCATCTACCGGTAGTGGTGCCCACATCTTGTACGGCTAGTCAAGAAAGAAAATCAAATGTCGGATAAATTCAGTTCAATATTATATCGCGGCGCGGAGTATATCATGTCTTGATTATTTAAATACACACGTAGAACAGTATAAAATATTGCGGGGCACTTGAGCTCTATCTTCAGGTTATGGCGCGACTGTCTTAATGGTACCCGTGTTGGGCCCTGCTGATCCCCATTCACCTACGCGCGATGTGCTACTCGATCAATAGCTAATTCCTTAATTTGTCTATCTGTTATCTCACGCGTGCTCATTAGCGTGAAGTCGTAAAACGCCTCATTAAGTGGAAGCTTATCCAACGTCGATTTAAAGCATTGCTTTAACCAAGCCGTACGGATGTGGCTGCGATTGTCTGGCTCCGGATTCAAAGGCTGCGTAGGATTAAATTTCTGTGTCAGTCTTCCACTCAAGGTGTATATATATATATATATATATATATATATATATATGGGTTCGGTTCCCACCATCGGCACGTTGTGTTTTCTGCTACTTTCCCCTAAACAACATTACATTACTAATTTCTGTGATTATCCAAGCAAACATTAAAAAAAAGGACATAAAGTAACATCCCCTACGCTTTACTTGGCCTTGCCGACTGTTGGCTTCTTATATATATATATATATATATATATATATATATATATATATATATATATATATATATATATATATATATATATATGTATTCCCTTGCCACCTGCCAAATCGGTCATTCCTTGTGGTCCTGTCATGCCAGAAAACCCGTAGAGCAACCGATGCCCGGACATGTCACCTAGCATCTACCACTGATCTGAAAGCAAGCATGATAATGTTTACACACCACGTCCACAACGCCAACGCTGTTTTGTTTTTCTTTTGGAGAACGGTGTCTTTAGCACAATCGCGTTAGGAGAATAAATTCGCAGCAGATATGCCAACCCCTAACTTTAAATCTTTACTTGTATGCTTTTTCATGCATGAACTCAAGCTTGCACCCAAGAATGCAATGAAGGAAATTTCTGCTTGATTGACGTCATTGGTTTTGCAACAAGCTACTGAAAATAGGTGAAGAAATAGTAATACCAGTGCGTTAATTCATAATAATAATAAACATATGTCTCTGCCTGTGAAACTTGCGAATGACAGACATTTGCGGGTATGAGTTTCAAAATACAGCAGAAGCCAGCGCAAATAAAAAAAGGCAGGAAAAACCAACTCCCCATACTGGCGACTTGGTGATATTGTTATGCAAACTTAAAAAGAAATAACGTTATTCTTGGTATAGTAAAATGTGGCTATATCTTTTAAGATCTCTATTTACGATATGCATCTGCAGCCTCTTGATAATTTAGCCTTAGCTTATGATGCACTGATATCTGCTAGAAAATGTCTTGACGATGTCCTGGTAACTGCTGTTTCTTTATTTCTTGGCGCTCGTCCGTCATGGCGTTCCATTTCCGCTCTCATATATTCCGATGCCATAATATTGTGCGAAAAAAGGGGATTGTTTGTCTATAGAAAAGGAGTCTAATATAAATTTATCAGCACCATTCCCTGGTCATCTGAAGTCAACGCCTTCATAGAATAGTTTTCTGTCTTGTAGTTCGTTTGTGTCAAGAAGATCGAGGTAGATTTGACGAACCAAGACCATATTTGAGCTTTTCCGGAACCTCAAACGCTTGTACTCGTGCTGAAGGGTAATTATTATGAGAAATATTCTAATATTGCCTGAGGCGACATTTGGGCACGGCTGCTCAGCTTCAGTGCTCATTACTACAGTTGATTAAGAAATTGGTTACTACAATTAATTAAAGTAAAAAGGGTCCTCTCTGCGGAAGCAGTAGCTGGCGCGTCGCTCATTCTTCTTCATTTTCGTGGATTTTCGAATCGCTGACTAAACAAATTTTATTTCCATCGAAAGAGACATTGCTCCACGCGCCCGGCACGCCGGCCTAGGAGACATGGAGTCGCGCTGTCTGTTTTCTGTCGGTGACGCCTGTGAAAAAAAAATCGCTGTTTACCCGTCAAAAACAAACAATTGCTTGAAGCTTTAAGCCGCGGAATAATTGCTATCATCATCATCATCATCATCATCATCATCATCATCATCATCATCATCATCATCATCATCATCATCATCATCATCATCATCATCTTTTAAGCTAAGGTTATTCGAGGCATCAGATTTGTCTCAAGAAAATATTTGCGTTGTGAGGAGCCAAGTTTGTACAGTTTACAAACGGACCGCGACATTGTCGCTAGATATTTTGGTCATTACTTAATTTCTTCATTCAAAAGCGAGATTTTGAAGCCTCCATTTCAGCCGAGAACTCGGCGTCAACATTGTGAGCAAAAACATCACCCGCACATCTGTGGTCGGCGGCGGTTGGCAGGTGATAGGGCGACGCACACTGGTTTTAGGTAGGTTGAGATAGTAACTGAACCCGGGCGCTTCGCATCAATAGTGAGACACGTTACTCCTAGGCAACTCAGCCATGTTCTTAAGGCAGGGCTCTATTATGCCTATGTTGGGTGGTCTTTGACACAATGTGACAGCTTAAGACTGTAGGCTAACAAGTCAATGTAAGGAAGCAGAGCCACAAGCTAAAGGAATAGTGTTATGGCGAGCAATACAACGTACAGTCGTGAGCAAAAGTTGTATGTAACACGCAGCCGGAGACTGGGCTCGGGAAAACTGCATTTCAACGCCAAACAGCAACAGTGATAGAGAAAGCGACAGTGACACATACATGTGAATCCAATGGAGCACTGCCACAATTGTCTCGATACCAGATAACTGTCAATCGATAGCTTTGAAATGCAGTTTTCCCCAGTTCCGCCACTGGCTGACTTTTGTATACCACGTTTGCTCACGACAGTACATCGTTGACCCTTCACACTCATGAAGGAAGTGGTTAAATTGCCTTTAAAGTTTCAAGCCCCGTTTTCATGGACTTACTTCTACTTTCAACTCCGAAGCAATTAAAAATGTTTTAAGACATTTTTATGAAAATATTCAAGGGAGTGGCCCAATTTCTCGGTGCTTCGAAAAATACCTTTCTTTTTTGTCTGTTCATGGATCGCTTGAAGTAGTTAGCTGCATAGAGAAAATTGGGATACCGAGAACTTTGATGCCAAAAACTACGGACCTTTCGAGAGATCCGAGGTTATATTGGCTGTCAGAGTGTGAGTTTGACATATAAAAGAATTGTGCCCATAAACAACTAATATTTCAAAATGTGTGTTTACCTAGACTTTCTGGCAATGTGAATTGAATGTAGGTCAGTTCTAACAGCACACTGCGAATTATTTTCCACAGTAACAACAAAACATTAAGCTACTAGACTATAAGTAACGTCATTAGTTATGCAGAGGGCACAGTCGTTCTCATCACTGTTATCACTGCCCCATTGCTTTAATGTGCATTGAGATATTTTAGCGCATAAAATAAAATCGGCAATAGTGCCCATCCTGAACACTGAATTCGTTCAACAAATACCAGCATGATAATAAGTTGGGCTTATTTCGTGAAATGCAAACTTCACGAACTTATTGCACATCTTCATGTCAAATTCTATGCTTCTTTTGAAACCCATGTCATCTTACATGATCTTTCCACAGCATAACGCTCGCACAATAGGGTCCCTGACTAGGGTCTCCACCCAATTGTAAGGCCGAGGCCCTTAAGGCTCCGCCTCAAACAAACCTCCAAGTATACAATAAACGTTTTCACCACCGCCACCACCCCACAGCAGCGTTTATTAACTACAATATTATGCCTTTGAATTGTCTTTTCTACAATATTTTTTTTAACCTTGCGCCAGATTAATTGTTTTATTCTCAAAAACTGATTTATATTCTAATAGTTTCGCCTCAAATAACGCAATATGAGGTGTTCATCAATGTTCTGGGCTTAGATTAAGTTTTGCTTCTATATTTAACATCTATCTTGTAAACGGCATAATATCGAGTCTCTTTTTCATTGAGGACTACTGCGTCCCTTACTGTCGCCCCCTTCCTACCTTCTCCCATTCATATCTGTTAACACTGACCTGGCAGTGCTCAGCGCGATATAGGTATCATAGAAATATTGTGCAGTAATGATCACTTTAACTGAAAGTTTCGAACTGCAGGTTAATGTTCTTATGATGACAGCTGCACAGCTTCATCTAAGCTCTAATGTCCTCATACGGAACAGATTTCCGCGTCCAGCTTGTCACTGTTACTAAGAACCTAACCTGCTAAGAGCACACCTTTTTATAAACAGCGCATGCACTTCCAAGCCAGTCGGTTTACTAAATCCCGTTCTTTTCGGCCTCCTTTTTATCGTAACCCCGCCGATTGAATCTCATAGGAAAAAAAAGATGGAATGTCAATTGGTAATCTGGAACCATATCATGTGCCTAATGATCCCCAAGTAACTCAAAATCGCGCGACCTGCTTCAATGAATTCGAGTACAGCACTCGTCTCAGCACAACTAATGAGAAGGCTTGCTTTGACATCCGCTGCATACGGCAGTTCTGATGTGCTGTTCCACAACATCGTTTGTTATAGAGATTGTATAAACGCTTTACATAATGGCGCCACTGTTGCTTAAGGTGCCGTTTCGAATGAAATGCCAGAACATTTTATTTAAACCAGCTACAGTAGGGCTTCTATTTATTCTCTTGAATCCAGCGCAATGTCAGCATGGAACGTGTTAGCGGAATCTGTGGGTATTCAGTGGAAGATACTAAGCTTTTGGTGCATAATGAGAGCGTTTCGTAAAATACTATAATTTATTTTTTTTATTTGTCCATTTATTGCATTCTTGCATACATGAATTCGGTTTTTGTCGCTCGATACGTTTCGTGAAGAATCGTGCGTAATTTTGTACGTTCATGACATTTTTGCTTATTCCTCTCTGCCCAATTATCGTTGCGCACGTTCCTAGCACAACGCTTCACTTCTTTCAGTTGTTCTTTAATTTTGAAAATAAATTTCTTTTCGCGCTAATTTTCGTTACCGCAGTTGCGTAATGCCTACTATTTTTTATGGCATATGTATTTCTGTAAAATAGTGCATCAGCAGAGGGGAATTCTATAGTGAATAACAACAAAACTAACATAGCATCCATGTGTACATAACCTTCAGAAAAAAATGCAGACTACCAGCAGGGTTCCTACTTTTCGTCGCTTCTCGTCGTGCCCATACAATTCCCCCAACAGGGATGGCTATTTCTAAGGCACCTAGATCTTGTGAGCGCAATGGTAGATTACCTAAGGCTTACCATTCAGGCCCGCATAACCTACTTGACGCAGGAGTAACAGAGCCCCATTTGTGCACGTCATTACAATATCACCGCTCTCTTTCAATCCCCAAGACGTTTTTCGAGCTTCATTTGTTGTTGGGTCAAGATGAAACCACGCAACAACGCTCGCGGCGTTTCACCTAATCCAGAAAAGAAAACGAAAGCAAAGCGTGCATTGATTAAGTCTATCACAGGAAAGAAGATAAAAACTGGATAATAGAGACTGATTAACCGGAATAATTGGACTATACTTCCTAGATGGCACATTCTGATCCACGGTGTGCTCGTTACGCTTAGGTGGTGGACCGTCTGTGCTATATATATATGGGCTACTATGCTGGCAACGTCATCACTCAAAGAGCCTACACAGGACAGTTGCTGTGAAAATAAATCCACAATTCTTGTGTAAAAGGACACATGCGATTGCAGTGCTTCTGTATTTCGTTTTTCACCTCTTGCCCTGAGCCGACGTTAGAAGGGACCTCATTTAACGTTAGTTTCCGACCGAAGCGTGGCGGCACGTTCGCACGCGTCTGCACAACGCGAGGAATGAATGCGATGTTTGGTCGGCGTATTCCAGGTCGCACGTGTGTTTGGGCCCAACTAGAAAGACGAAACTTCCGCTCTATACTTCCTCGTCCCGTCCGCATTTCAAAGCACGCATGCGGCAAGCGCTTTAGACAACTTAGTGGTAGCCATCGAGTGGAAAAATCAGCACACCCTGAAAATTGTCGTTGGCACTGGCTGACATGGCGTACATAAATGATTTCTAAAGATGCACTCAGTTAGTGCGTTGCTAAACTCATCAAGTTAGCAGCGTTCAGCGCAAGCTTCAGTGTGTGTCATGATAAAGGAATAATAATTGCAGCCGCGACAAAGCGAGGTTTCTCCAAGCTGCGGTGTCTCAGTGCATATGCCGTTACTCAGTTCAGGCCAAGGTTTTTTATTGAAACTTTTCCTTCAGAGAAACTTGCTCTATGCTGATTGAACATAAAAGACAACTCACGTTTTTTGGCAATCCCCCCTATCACGCACATACCGCATTGCTTAGTAGGATGACACTGAAACATATCAGAACAAAGTCTGCAGTCAATATAAAGTAAACTGTGGTCCATGAATCGGGAGGCCGACGCTACTGTCTATTTGTACGTCGGGAGACGTAAACGTAAAGGACAGGACATATATAGTGATATACAAAAGGCGTTCAAATCATGTACGTACACTGCATAAAACTAAAAAAAGCAAAGCTGTTTATGGGCGGATAGAATAAAGGAGGCAGGTTCTTACTTCGTTCTTGATGTCATTATTGGCGACAGCCTGCTGCAGAGGACCCATATCGCGTGAGTGTTGACTTAGTAGTTCATAAATTAAGTAACGAAATTGTTATCACCAAGGTGTGGTTTCAATAGAGCCATGTAGAAATGCCTTGGCGGAAATAGCAAACCTTTATGAGAGTTTCTAAGTACTAGTGCCCCATATCGAGAAGCAGTGATGTAATGAGAATGGACTATAACAAACTGCAACCGACGTTTATATCAGGTGGGAGCAAATTGTCTGATACTACACAAAACGTATTACATCCAGAGTTAAGCAGAATGTTCAATTGGGCAAGTTAGTAGACGTTCATAATTGTAAAACAGCACGAACAACGGTAGACAACTTGCGTCGACTTCCTTGGGAGAAGATTGGGCCACGAACCACGAAAAACATTGGCGGGATGCAAACTCTGAAGTTGTGGAAGCATTTAGGTAGAGGCGGAATGAAAAATGATTCCGGTTCTGCATCATGTCACTATAGTTTCCTACGGACCACACGACATTCACAGCACCCGTCTTTTTTTGGGACATTCAATCCCGCGTAAAGTTTCGCATAGTAGTGTAGTATGCCAAATACTATTCCTCTCTACCAAACCATCCTATATTATGCCATTCTATTTTCGCATGAACGAGCATCCAAGGCGTACACAATGAACTGGAGTCCTACGAATCGCAGGCTACGCCCAGCGTGCTCCACGCCGGAAGTGTGGTAGTCCTTGTCCACTTAGATGGGCGGAATGGCAGACATATGCTGGAGCACGCCCTTTTGCTTCCGGACAGGAGCACTAGCGTCTTCATTATAACCGGATTCCCACCCTTGTGATTCGGAAGTAGCTCCTTGCGGTCCTAAGAAGACGGTGAAGCCGAGCCGGTGCCTCAGTACAAAGTCCTTCAGACAAAGGCCCCCACGAAGAACAGACTACGGGCAGGGCTAAAGAATCCCCTTCCGGCGTGGCACAACGAACAGAGCGGGCACTGTGAGCCTTACTGTTGCACGCCGCAGGGCGTTTACACATCAACGAAGAACGGATGCGAGGCACGTTTCTGCTGTTCCTGTTGTCCCTGCTATTCTTGACTGTCTCGTGGGTCGTTGCGAGAGCAGCGTCCTCTGCCGTACGTGCAGTCGTGAGGAAAAAGGGACGGATATACAGCGCGCAAGCTTTAATTGTGACATGTAACGCGGGTGTGTCCACTGCTGTAGACGTGAAATCGGCTGATGACCGGGGCAAAAACACGGGCCTAAGATGTCTTTCAGGATAAATGATTGATGATGGCCTGAAAGATAAAGTGTTTTTATGCACACAAGCGAGCAACGATATTGGGTGTGTGTATTAAGTTTAATCCATTAATGTAATTAAGATTAAAATTAATCTGTAGACATGCCTATAAATCGGATGATGAAGAAATATGCGGAATAAAAGCTACTCCTAAATACTATGGACTTCGCAGATGAGCAGACAGCACCTGATCTATGCGAAATAAGAACTGTCGTGAAAAAATGCCTCAGCAAGTTGTAAGCAAAAGAAACGTAAGAATGTCGGAAAATATCTGTTATATGGCCTGCAGCTCTTCACAGGAAAATTAGAAAAATACCAAACGAGAATACTAGCTGTTATGAGCGAGAATACTGTCATGCGGGGTCACATGGTCTATCCACTCGTATCCATTGGGTGTTTGCTGGACGTATTGTTAGAACAAAATTGGAA
Organism: Amblyomma maculatum; assembly: GCF_055883805.1. Lineage (NCBI taxonomy): Eukaryota > Metazoa > Arthropoda > Arachnida > Ixodida > Ixodidae > Amblyomma > Amblyomma maculatum. Next base: position 100,789,102 of record NC_139348.1, on the reverse strand, counting down.
AGATTTGGTGATAAAGCTAATAGAGAAAAAATTATGGCCATGCTTGATTTCGATAAGCTAACGCCACGCGTTTCAATAAGTTATGCGCTGTACAGAACAACGCATTTATTTTTTCCCGCCAATTGCACTTGACAAGTTTTCTTTTATTAATACACGAAAAAAGGGAGCTCACGAAATATATTTAATAAAACACGGAATGAAGCGCTTGCGTTATTAATGTTGTAGCGCAGTCAAACGCGCTTTTAATGAAATCTAAGGTTTAATGCACAGAAGTATCGCGGGTGACGCTCAAAGTGAGCAGTCGGTTCCGCTGTCAGCGTATATTTTGCGTTGAGTGCATAATATTGAGACGTGGAGAGCGCGGCCGTGATGCGCGATAAATGAGGTGCAGGCTTCCGACTGCCAATTCAGGCGGAGGTTTATTTAGCTGTTACATAGACAACGCAACAACAAAATGAAGAGAGGGAGCTTGTGTTTATTTGCAGCCTTGCGTAGTCCGTCAAAGTAAGTGCTGCCCGCTCATATTTTGCTATAGCCATTGGCGCTTCTTTAGCTGGGAATATGATTGGGAGCGTGGCAGAGTAACATAGCATGGGCGCAGTCACATGGCATTTTTTGATCGAACTTGAAGGATATTCATGAAATACCAAAAAAAAAAAATACCAGCAGAAGGGACGAGGGGAGAAAAAATGTAGTTTTTAACACAGAATCTCATAAAGTGAGTAATAGGTTTGGTTTATTGGTTTATCATCTCAATGTGGCTCAGCCTGTGAGGGACACCGCAGTGGATGGCTCCTGACATTTCGACCTCCTGAGGTGCTTCAACGTTCATTGACATCATCGGAGGTGGGCAACATAATGAGTTTTCGACCTCATAAGTTTGATTTCGACCTCAAAATGACCCCACCCTCACTGACTCCTACTGAGAAACCAAAAGTTCTACGGGGCAATAACCTCGTAAAATCTCATAAATTCACATAAATTCTGATGCGGTGCGCATCATTATCATAAAATATCTTACATAAGTTATGATAATGCACAGGAAACTATGAGACCTTGTGCAATTATATGTGACTTGTATGTGATTTCTTATGTGAATAGAGTGAGACTGTGTGAGAAAATGTGAGGTTATTGCCTCATAATATTTTTTCAGGGCGAGGCTGATGTGAGGTCATTGTCAGCACAAAAGTTTATGAATGAGGTCAGGAAATCAAACCTCGACCGTGCGTGCGAGTTTGAGATTGAGTGAGATAGGTATTCTGTTGGGTCGAAATTGTGAGGTCCAGGTTTTTGCTGTTCCCACGGCTTACTCCGAAGAGCGCCACTTCTGAAGCGGAGTTCGAACGTTCTGCAGCCGGTGTGCATGGGAACATGCTTGCTTTTCAATTACCCCTTTATTTGTACGCCAGGATGCCGCAGCCTTCTCTCAGCTTTCGTCGCTCCATCGTAAAGGCAACTCATACTGAGGCTACCTGAATACATTTCCCTGTGGTCTTCTTATCATGAGTTCTTTCCAAGACACAAACTCTCACATCGCCAATTTCTCGCCCTTTCCCTTTTTGGTGCAGATGCTTAACGCTGGCTCAAACACTTAGGGGTTACAGAGCAGGCAACTCACCGTGATCCATGGTAACTTTTTCGGATGCCAGATGCAGAAAAAGAAACAAACAGCCAAGAAATTCATCCTTGCACAGATGACGCATTACAACCATGTTGATCGTAGGCGCTGACGTTAAAGATGACCAAAGAGGATCCAGCTGTAGTAACTTACGCAGCAAAGCTTATAGTTAAGATAAAGCCCGCGCGGCACAATTGTCAGCTGTTTCCGGCTGAAGGGAAATGCAAATATTAAAAAGAATTCTTCAAAATGATTGACCAGTTGTGCAGCGAAACTGGGCCACAGACACAATGAGAGTACTGTAAAGAAACAGCTCGCAAAGGAGGCACTTTTGTTCCGTTCTGTGATGTCTGGGGCTGACGTCTCAATTCCCAGCATTCTTGATTCTTGCATGTTCAGCGTAGCACGTCACGTTATCGCCTCTCGCCTTGCCCGGTCACACTACCATATTTAGATGCACGCAACGACCCGAGTTGCCCGAGGTACCACTCATCACTGGGTTCCGAGCAGGGGGCACATTTACACGAAAGCGATCGTGGCACAATACTTAAGCTCTTATTCGCATTAGAGTCATGTAGGAGGCTGTAAAACACTCGAAGAGTGCGTAGGGGAAGACCGCCAGGCGGGGATTGGTGTTAGAGGAGGACTCAACTTGCACTGTAAATGTAAGCAGCACACGCTCTACCGAAGAAATTGTTGTGTGTGGGGGGGGGGGGGGCGAATGTGACAGCTGGTGTGACCTTAGTACTGTTAGTGATTGTGCTCATGGGGGGTATATTCGCCAGGTAATAGCTAGGTTTGTGCCTAATACTGCTACGGTGGATCAGCTGCCGGCAGAATAATGAAGGCAAATCCCACCTATAATATTCAATAATTCCCCCACCACTCGATCTCGGCGTACACTGCGCATGACACCACAATCGAGTACGCCATGAACTACGAGGCACTGCTATATGCGATTATGAGACTACTATTTTCGTGATAAGAATATTATTCTCTGAGGACAGTGGATCCACGGGAACTACTAATTTATTACGTGTGGCCCAGTCAATGTTAGAGCTCTTCCCTTTGAGTGACTCTATTGTGTTACGGATGTGGAAGAAGCGGGCACTGGTGCGGGCAGTTGCGCTCGTGCTATGCCCGCCGCGATTCATTAATAACCATTTCATCTTCATCGGTCTTCTCTCGATTCTCTTTATCCTGTTCTCACCGGCTTGCCACCACGTAATATTACTGTGATAGCAATACTGCGCCAGGTTTTGAGCTGTCACGTAGTCCTGGCGGAGGCCACGCTTGACCTTGAACAGCCGAGGAAGAGGAGCAGATGAAAACGAAGAAGACTGGTAACTAATAGCTCTCGCGTCATACACTTAAAGGGTGAGCTTAAATGTCCCCAATAATGTAGCACCTTACACTGATAGGGCGTGATAGGGGAATAATGTAGCAGGTAAAAGAAGCTTCCACCGTTGCTATCGCAACTAGGGTTAACCAGACTTAATCCACAAAGAAGGTTTTTGGATGGAGGTGCTACATCATCGCTCCTCATCCCGGCCCGGAGCTTCAGCGCCTTGCGTCTTCTTGCGCCAACGGCAGCGAGCTCCATGAAGCGCATCGCCTAGCTGTTCTCTAGACTGATGGACCCGATGCGCCCTCTTCGTACTGTACCGTCTCCCACCCCGACCACAAGACACGACGAAAGAGAGACTGACCCGACATGACGAGAGAGCCGAACGACCGTGTCACCCCACTGACCTGATGTGCCGACCAAAGACCCCAACGACCCAAGACGCCACCACACACGAACACATCACCCCTACCTATGCCATACGGGGCGTACTTGGGCCTCGGCCACCGGATCTTGGCGACCTGTGGCCCAAAGGGTCCAGGGCCAAGCTTCATCAAGGAATCATCGTGGCGGAAAGCCGTTGACTTCTTTCTTCTTCCTCTTCTAGATTCAACCATCCAGACATGCCCATCGTCATGCCATGTATCTCATCGACATTGACAAATTTCGTCTTCCATGATGGGGACGATCGCTCGGTGGCTCCCGGTAACGTTGCGGACAAGGAAGAAGCGAGCAGAGGTGCGGGCAGGAGTGCTTGCACTAGGCCCGCCGCGATTCATTAAAAATTATTTCACCGTCTTCGGTCATATTCTCTCGGTTCTCTTTCTCCTGTGTTCATCGGCTTGCCACCCTGTAACAGTATTAACATATTTGCAATTTGCTCATCCTGCTTTTGTGCACGCAAGATTATTATTACTTTTTATTTTAATGTTAGTGACCGCTTCAATAGCTTTGTTTTTTACTTTGTAGCTTATAGCACAAAGAAGCTTATTTTTGTTCTTATGTCCTTGTTTACCTGTATAGGATAGTATAGGATAGTATACTGTAGTATGTACTATCCAATACTGAGTTGCATATTTACACGCATTAAAAAAATTATACTGCTTATTAGTGTTACTTATACTGACGCTTGTACTTTGTTATATAAGCTGTTTATTGTTTGTGTTTGTGTTTTTCTATTTAGTGGTGTATATTTCATGTTTCTCTGTATTTTTTCAGACCAAATCGTTTTATAAATTGACGAAAAGGAGTAGCCGCAGCTGCTATGTGGCACCAACTTCCTCATTTAATGTTAATGTAAATAACAAAAAAGAACCGCAAGTATTTTAACCTCGTCAGTTCCACCCGCAATACATAATTATTGCACTAGGCTCTTTCAATCCTCTAAGAAAAACCCACTTGCAAAAGCTATACAGGCTGTCACAGCCGGTAATGCAACCGAAGCGGTATGAATGGATGATAAACCATACCCTTACTCAGATGACTATATGCTGCCAAGTGCATATGTCGCACATATTTTCATTACCGAGAAAGGTAAACACGTGGTCGAATTTCATGTATAGCGACCTTTTTATTGGCACATTAATACAGATTAGGACAAAGGCCCCATCTGTATTTGGCAAATTTTTAGCATAAATATGTTCGCCACTACTACCCATTCATTAACTCACGAGTTCACGCATGCATGACACGGGATACATTACACCCCAAGCATTTCCCGCGGCACGTCTTGTTATGCAAGCTCTGATGAGAACGAAAGGTCACGTTAACAACGGTGACACAACGTCCACATCATGTCTGTGGGGGATCTAGCAGATAGACGGCCTAGTGAGAGGTGTGCAGATCTGCAAGAACTGCATAAAAAGTTCATAGTGGTGAGCTCATACGCTAAGTATGCTACAAGTACTGGTAACAACTGATACACCCAGCTTTATAGTAACGGCGCTGTTGCCACTACCGCCCATTGATATTTGTAATGAGAAGGCATGAAAATAACACCGGCATCGACAAAAAGTGACCGGGGAGTTATGCGTATTAAGCTGGTATGTGTTTTTGGCTTCTTTGTATTGTATCAATTCCAAAATACGAATTCAGTTCAGGAGTGTCATATTGTCACGCACGTCCCGCGGTCCTGTATTGGAAGAAGATGAGGTGTTGCAGGATAACCTGTGGAGGAAGAGGAAGCTGGTTTGTTTCGCTCTGGGTGTCCTAACGTCCAGCCCATCTAACACCCGCCGTGTAAATAAACCACGTAACAACTGTGGTGGAGGTGCGGGGTGTCGATCACCACGGAACCTCTCCTACCCCATCGAAGCAGAAGAATAGCTTGGCTACTCCCTCTACTGATGGAGATGGCACAAGCAGATGTCCTAATGCAGCCAATGTGAGCAGCTCAACTGACCACCACACAGCCCTATCGGGAACCCCGGCACTTCTATGGCAAGCCCGGGGAAGACGTGGATGACTGGCTCATCCACTACAATCGGGTGAGCAAATACAACCGCTGGGATGCGAAGACCAAGTTGGCGAACGTAGTATTCTTTCTTGAAAAAACGCCGCTAACATGGTTTGACACTCATGAAGCATCCCTTATCCCCTGGGATCGCTTCATGGAAGAAATGACAGCGGGATTTGGCAATGTCGATGCTCGAAAAAAGTGCGCCGAACAGACTCGAGCTCAGCGAGCGCAAGTACCGGGGGCGACCTGCACAACTTACATAGAAGAAGTCCTCAAGCTAAGCAAAATAGTTGATGCTCGGATGACTGAGGAAGACAAAGTGGGCCACCTCCTCAAAGGAATAGCGGAAGGCGTGTACAGCTCTCTCATCACCCAGGACGATTAAATGTAACCGACACTGCCGCAAGTTTGAAAGTTTGAAGAGACGCCATATCATACCGAAGTTTCGTCGGTTGTCGATTGTCACAACTGTCGCCAGTGTGGATGAGCCTGAAGCGACGAGCATGGCAGATACAATTCGACAGATTGTCCGCGAAGAGCTTCAGAGGCATTACGATATTGGGGGCCACGTCAGACCCGTCTACAGTGCACTCACGTCGGCAGACAATCGTCCATCTTCTGCCTGGTATGCTCCCTCTGATACATCTCTTTGGGACATCCAATGGTCTGCTGCTCATGGCCCGAACATCCAACCTCCCACCATCAACGCCTACAACCGCGAGAACACTGGTCCTCCTCGTCGACATCCAGACCATGAAGCATTCGACCAAGCCACGGTGAGCCTTACTCATAGCGTGAATGTGAGCTGCCCGTGTATTATGCCTGTGGAATGATGGGCAACATTTCGCATTTTTGCCGCAATCGCTTTCCATACCAGCAGTGTCGCCGAGAGTGAGTGAACTCCCGTACAAGGTGTTCCACTGACAATGCTGATCCATATAAAAGAACACCTGGCCGTAATGAGTACAGAGCAACACCTAGCCGACAAGAACACAGAACGGCGCTGAACCGAAATGAATCCTGTCCTCTGACCGCGGCCTGACATCCCCATCTCGGCGCCTACGACGCTCACTTTCTTCCCGACGAAGGTCGCTACCTTCGGGAAACTAGTCAGTGCAGCCGATACAGGTGTGATCGCAAATGATTCTAGCTTGCCTATACCTCTGCCCGTTTTGATATTAAAGAACAGAATTGAAGTTTTTGTTGACGGTGTATGAGCTATGGCGTTGGTGGACACAGGTGCAACTATTTCTATTTTAAGCCTCGTTCTCAAAACTAGCTTGGTCGTAATGTTATGTTTGGTTGGAATAGAACGACGACACTGTGTGGTGTTGGTGGCGAACCGCTTAACCTACCTGGAGTCTGTTCCGTGAACCTCGTAATCGCCGGCTGCACATTCCGAACCGAATTCGCAGTACTTGGTCGATCAACGCATAACGTCATTCTTGGTCACGATTTTCTGGAACAATGTGGGGCCACTCTTGACTTTCGCAATAGGGACACATCTCTGGCCCCGCCGGGGTGGTGCAGTGGTAAGACGCCCGACTACTGTGCCGGAGTTCCCGGGTTCGAACCCGACCACGGCGGCTGCGTTTCGATGGAGGCGAAACGAAGAGGCGTCGTGTGCTGTGCGATGTCAGCGCACGTTAAAGATCCCCAGGTGGTCGAAATTACTCCGTAGCCCTCCACTACGGCTCCTCTTTCTCTCTTTCCACTTTCATTCCCACCTTCCTCCCTTCCCTTACGGCGCGGGTCGGGTGTCCACAGAGCAAGTGTGACAGTTACTGCGCCTTTCCCTTCCTGAGAACCAATTTATTATTAGGGACACATCTCTGAATACTTGCTGTGAATCTGCTTTGTGCGCAAATTCGCCGACCAATCCTAGCACGCTTTTGATTTCGGACGACACAGTCATTCCTGCAATGTCAGCAGAGTTTATAAAAAGTTGTTTGTTCAAGCTATGCCAGTGATGCGTTCGACGCTGTAGTTGAACCACTCACTCTCAACTGCACGAAGAAAAATAATCTGATTCTCCGTTGCATCATTTGTCAGGAATTGCTATTCTTCTTTGTGGATGGCTAACTGCTCTAAGGAGCCTGTCGATTACCAAGTAGCCTAAAACTTGCCAACTTTGACGAAGAAGCTGTTGAATCAGTAGCAGTGCTCAACACAGACAATTCCCAGCCTGCCGCACGCTCAGAAGCAGATAAGACCAAATTTCTTGCCATGGTTAACAAATTCCTGCCACCAAGTGACCGTCAAAATTTAGTGGAAGTTCTGTCGAAACATGCTGCGGCTTTCGATTTCTTTCGGTACTCGCAACCACGGATTCCCATTTCCCGTACTCAGCACAGAATCAATACTGGGACTGCTGATCCAATCCGTCAGAAGCCTTATCGTGTATCCCCACCAGAGCACCAGGCGATTGAACAAGTTCGTGATATGCTGCATAAGGGCATTATTCAAGAATCATCTAGACCGTGGTATGCCCCTGTGATATTAGTCAAAAAGAAAGATGGCACATGGCGATTTTGTGTCGATTATCGAAGGCTAAATACCGTTACGTTACTAAGAAGGACGTGTATCGTCTGCAACGTATTGATGACGCCATTGATTGTTTGTATTCTGCCTCCTATTTTTCCTCAGTTGATCTGCATTCAGGCTATTGACAGATTCTCATGCACTCGAAATATAAATAAAAGACGGCATTCATTACCTCAGACGGACTATATGAATTTAATGCGATGCCGTTTGGATTATGCAACGCTCCAGCTACCTTCGAAAGATTCATGGATACAGTTTTGCGCGGGCCGAAGTGGAACATTTGTAAGTGTTATTTGGACGATGTAGTAATATTTGTAACTACCTTTCGCGAACACAACAGTTGATTAGGAGATTGTCTTGGAGTGTGTTGAGAAAGCTGGTCTGGTACTCAATTCCAAGAAAGGTCGTTTTGGAGAACGCCAAACAGTAGTACGTGGACATCTCGTAGTCAAGGATCGGGTCAGGCCTGATCCAAAAAATGAAGCTGTCACTTGTTTTAAACCACCGAAATTGGTAAAACTCAGGAGTTTTTTGGGGGCTTTGCGCCTACTTCCGGCGTTTTGTTCCGAAGTCTGTTGACCTATCACATCCACTTACTCGTCTTCAACAAAAAGATGTGCCTTTCAAGTGGACTACTGATTGTGATTCCGCTTTTCGTCAATTAAAATTTATTTTGACATCAGGACCTGTACTGCACCACTTCTGCCCATCAGCTCCAAAAGAAATTCACACTGACGCCAGCACAGTCAAAGCTGGTGCAGTTCTCATATAGCGCCATAATGGCAATGAACATGTTGCATATGCAAGCCGTTCTTTAAGCAAGGCTGAGCGCAATTACACAGTAATTGAACAGGAATGCTTAGCTGTAGTTTTCGGTGTGCAACGGTTTCAGTCATATCTTTTGGATGTGCATTTAAAATTGTGATGAACCATCATTCATTATATTGGCTTGTAAACCTCCGTGACCCCTGTGGACTCCTTGCGCGGTGGACTTTGCGCCTCCAAGAATTCAATTTTACTGTGTCTTTTAAGAGTGGTCGTAAGCACGGTGATGCTGATTGCCTATCAAGGTTGCCTCTTAAAACTACTGATTGCGAGAATGAGACCTTGGATGAATACATAGTTGCTATCTCTCTAAGTTTCCCCGATGTTGGTGAATTCAAGATTACATGACAGGGAGATGGCGCCGCTTTTTGATGCCGCAAGTTCCCTGAACCCTGCGAGACCTCATTCTGAATTCGTGACGGTCTACTATAGAAGAAGAACTACTCGTCGGTAGGCGCACGGTTTCTTCTGGTAGTTTCTACACGTCTTCGGTGTCAGGTTCTTCGGGTAATGCCCGGCGATCCCACGGCTGGACACTTGGGTTTTGCCAGGACATTGCACAGGACTGAGGAACATTATTATTGGCCGAACATGAGTAAAACTACTCAACGTTATGTGGTCAGCTACCTCTAGTGCCAGCGTTTAGCGCATCCAACCTGCTCTCCGCCGGGTCATCTTCAGCCTATAACGCCGCCACTAACCCCATTCGAACAAACAGGAATTGACCTTCTAAGACCGTTACCCCGTTCCACCAACGGGAACCGCTGGATCATCATGTGCGTAGACTACCTTATGCGGTACTGTGAAACTGCTGCCATACTGTCATCCACTGCTTCTGATGTCGGCATTCCTTCTACGGTCCATCATTCTTCGACATGGGCCTCCTGGTGTGCTAATAAGTGATGGGGGTGACAGTTTACGGCAGAAGTTGTAGAAGAACTTAGTCTCTGCTCATGCCATTTTCACCATTCAACTCCTTACCACCCACAAACAAATGGCTGTACCGAACGCACCAATCGTACGCTTAGCAATACGCTCGCATTGTATGTCGACTCCCACCACAAAAACTGGGATGAAGTTCTTCCGTTTATAACATACGAATTTAACACTGCTAAGCACGAAACGACAGGCTATAGTCCGTTTTTTTTCTTTACGCTCGACTTCCACGAAGTACTCTGGACACATTTTTACCTTTCTCACTCCCGGCTGAAACTTCATTAGCGCATACTCTCTCTTTAGCTGAAAAAGCTCGCCGACTCGCTGGACTTCGCACTTTAGCCTCCCAAGAACGCTACAAGCGACGCTACGACAAGCGTCACCAAGATGTTAATTATGCCCCTGGTGACGTGGTGTGGCTTCGGATGCCGTTGCGTAAGCGCGGCTTGTACCAGAAACTGTTGCATCAGTATACTGGTCCTTTCGTTGTGCTGGAACGCATCAGCGCAGTCAACTTTGTATTCTCTTGCCTGAACACCCATGGTCATCGTTCTCGAAAGATTCAAGTAGTTCACACGGCCCGCATGAAGCACTGCTATCAGCGTGACGAACCTTGATTCACCCGGCGGGCTTCGTCAGCGAAGGGGGCAGTGTCACGCACGTCCCGCGGTCCTGTATTGGAGGAAGATGAATTGTTGCAGGAGAAGCTGAGGAGGAAG